>NC_044562.1:11761159-12069596 GCF_007565055.1 Rhinopithecus roxellana | reverse complement strand
TCAGACCAGAGAGGACACTGTTGTATCAGTGTTGTCTCTGCCCTCAGGCGCCTGATCTAGTGGTCAGCCTCCAGCTCTTCATTTCCATACAGCCAGCGTGCGGAGAATCCTCTCAGCTCTAACTGGGCAGCGGCTAACATAGACTGGATTTGGTGTTTAAAATTAACTCGGCAAGTGTTCGTTTCCTTAGTGGTCTGAGTGCAGTGACTCAGAGCAGGGAAGCCTTTCAGAATGGGCCACAGGTGCACAGTGTGTGTGGGCTAGGATGCTTTTGTTACAAGTAACTGAAATCCTAACTCTGAATCATTAGAGCAGTGGGGAAATGTGTCATTCTGCATGATGACGGGTCCTGACATAGGAATTTTCCGGGATCTGCCAGTAGCTCGGAGCCGGAGTCTCAGGCATCTCAGCCTGTGTGTGTTGCCCCCTGGAGCTCTTAGCACAGGCACAGCACAGGCACAGCTGCCGTACGCATGCACAGTTGGCCTGGCAGAGGGGAGGCTGCTGCTTCCTGAGCTCCTCTTCTGTTTTCAACTTCCATATTGAAAGGTTCAAACATACACATAAGTAGTGATAGTGCCATAAAGCGTCCCCATGTGCCATCAGCTCATTTGACAAGGCCGGTTCAGTTTTGTCTTTTTTCCCTCCTGCATCCCATTATTTTGAAGCAAAAGTTGGATTATTTTGAAGCAAATCTTAGACCACGTTTATTTAACTCTTAAATATTTTAAAAGGTAGACTTTTTTTCCTTCAAAAACATAACCTTAAATAACATTGTCACCTCCTAGGCCCCAAGAATCAGCAGTTCTCTCCTATTGTCAGATACCCAGCCAGTGTTCACTTTTCCCGGAATGTCTTTTTCCAAGAGCAGAGAAATGTTTTCCAGAAGCTTTCCTACAGACTCCCCTCATGTTTCATTGTTGGAGAGTTGCGTTCCATGCTCCTGTGTGACCCAGCTGCTGGGAAGGGATTAGAATTATGTGATGGCCATACACTAAGGATGTCCCTCCTGAGCTGAGAGAAGCTTTTCTTCCCGGAGGTGTGGATTTCAGTACAAAGTCTGTGCTTGTTGATGAGAACAGGGCAGTGGCTGTAACAGAGGCAGCCGGTGGTCCAAGGCATCCTGACAATAGGAATTCCCTTGACTAGATAAGAAAAGCCTGAGTTCTGCCTGAAAACTTTTGATTTCATCTTCACGGCACCTCACCTCCCTTTTTGCAGGCAGGCTGGCAGAGGGTGGCATCCAGTGGGCCTCCCCATGCTGACTGCTGACCCTTTTGTTGAGTTTGGTCACATTTTCAAAGCCTAAAACATCTTGAAACATATGATGACCATTGCTCATTCCGTGCTGTCTCCAGCTAGACAGAGCTCAGGAGGAGGGAGGAGCACCTCTGCTGCCGGCTTGCCAGAGCTCCCATGTGGCCCGCCACAGTTGTAGCCTGGGAGCCAGGGGTGAGCTCTTGGGCCGGGGTGAGCTCTTGGGCCCAGCTGTGTGGGGTGCTGGGGTACCCATGCTCCAAGGCACTGGCTGTGGGGCTGTGCTGGGTTCTAGGAGGACAGGGTGGGTTTAGGGTCTCATCAGTTTATAGACTGCTTCCCTGTCCCGCACGCTAGGGCGGAAGCCTTCCTTTGAGTTTTTTCCTTTGCGGGAAGCCCTTATTTTGGCATCTGCATTAAGGTGCAGTGTGCTGGTAAGAATGTTGGCTTGCTCCAGAGAGGTAGTATTTTGGATCCCAGCCTGCCATTCCTGATCTGTGGGCCTTGGGCAGGTGACTAACCTTGCCAGCCTCTACACCTTCCTCTGTGCAGTGACTACGAGGAAGGAAGGAACAATGTGGTCAGACGTTGGAGACCTTAGATTCTGTAAAGCACGCGTATGAGACCTGGCAGAGCATGCTGCCTGTATGGGGCTCTTGTCTTTTTGCGGTCTTCATGGCCTGACACGTTGCGGTGCCTTTCTGGGGTGAGCCTGAGGGCTCAGCAGGGAGAGGCAGCGCGAGACCAGTGAGAGCCTGTGTAGAAGCGAATAGCTGCATTGTCCTTCAGTCTCGGCTGAATGGCTTTTATTTAAACCTCTTCTCTATTAGAGTGTCCTACTTTGCAGTACCGAAGAATATCTGTTCATCTGCGGTTCTTCAGTAAAGAATAGTTTAGACCCCTAAATACTATCTGACCCTGTAACTTTCTAGGTCTAAGGAACGGTTATTTTAAAGGATAAAGATGTTGGTTTAAAAGATATTGATAACACTAGCCATTGTGTTGATTGCTTTATAGGTACGAACTATAGGCCACAGACTGCTGGCGTAAAGCTGGTTTCAGCCTGTAGATTTGTGGGTGTGTGTATGCTTGTGCCTGCAGAGTGTTTTAATTTTATATTTTGAGTTCAAATGATTTTATATTTGGGAGATTCATATTTTTAACTTGTCTTGAAAGAATAGAAGGTCTGCTACAGCTGTGCTTCCATTCCTCTGTGGCTGGGTGGTACTGGCCCGTCTGCCTGAACCTCTGCACCTTATCCCTCTTCTGTCCCTGCCTCCAGGGTTTCCTGCCAGTGCCATTTGTCACCCTGCACTCAGCCTGCTGCAGTCATTCACTCCTCATGTCACTGCCTGGCCTGTGTAGGCGTTTCAGTTCATTTTCACCTAGTAGGCCTTCAAATATTTGTTGAGTGAAACTTATTTCTTCCAGTCCTCAGAGCAATTCTCAATTTACAAAGGAAGAAACTGAGACCAAAGGAGTTCTAGTGTTTTGTCTAAGGTTACACAGCTCCCTAAATGGCCAAGTAGGTCCTTAGGTCTCCTTATTAATAATTGACTCTAAAGCTAGTAATTTTTCCAGTAAATCTCTTAAACGTTTATGGCCCAGACTTTCTAAGTAGCTGACTGGCTATTGATTGTTTTTTAAAGAGATCACCCATTGAGATTTGCTCTGAGCAGATGTGTTATCCCTAGAAAATAAGCAGTGGTGATACACTTTAATAATAATATTCAAGTTATAGTCACATTGACTACTTCTGTAATACGTGCATTTTTCTTTTTCTTTCTTTCTTTTTTTTTTTTTTTTTTGAGACAGCATCTTGCTCTGTCACCCAGACTGGAGTGAAGTGGTGTGATCTTGGCTCACTGCAATCTCCACCTCCTGGGTTCAAGCGTTTCTTGTGCCTCAGCCTCACAAGTAGCTGAGACTAACAGACACTCACCACCACTCCTGGCTGATTTTTTCTTTTTGTATTTTTAGTAGAGATGGAGTTTCACCATGTTGGCCAGGCTGGTCTCCAACTCCTGACCTCAAGTGATCTGCCTGCCTCGGCCACCAAAGTGCTGCGATTACAGGCGTGAGCTATTGCGCCCGACTGCATTTTTCAATGTAAAAATGTTTCCTAACAATAGAAATTACTTTTTTTTCCCCCAAAATAAACTGATAATCTGTGTTTGTCAGCTCTGGCTGCCATAACAAAAAGCTGTAGACTGAGTGAGTTAAACAACGGGAATTAGTTTTCTTACAGTTTTGGAGGCTGAGTTCTGGTTGGTGCTCTCTTCCTGGCTTGTAGATGGCTGCCATCTCACTATGTGCTTATATGACCTCTTCTATGTGCGTACACAGCTCTCTGGCTTCTCTTATGAGGACACTAATCCTCTAATTTTAGGGTCTTGCCATCATGACCTCATTTAACCTTAACTGCCTCCTTTTTTTTCTTCTGTTTTTTGAGACCAGGTCTCACTCTGTCACCCAGGCTGGAGTGCAGTGGCGTGATCTCAGCTCATTGCAACCTCTGCCTCCCAGGTTTAAGTGATCCTCCTACCTCAGCCTCCCAAGTAGCCGGGATTACAGATGTGTGCCACCACGCCCAGCTAATTTTTGTATACTTCAGTAGACGGGCCAGTCTTGAACTCCTGACCTCAAACTCGCCTGAACTCGAACTCCTGAACTTGAACTCGCCTGCCTGGGCCTTCCAAAGTGCTGGGATTATAGGCACGAGCCACCATACCCAGTTACCTTCCTTTTCTAAAAAAGAAAAAAAAAAGCCTGAGTCGTGCTTTGTCTCTGAGGCTAGAGTGTGGTGGTAGGATTATAGCTCACTGCAGCCTTCAACTCCTGAGCTTGAGTGATCCTCCTACCTCAGGCCCCCCAAGTAGGTGGGACTGTAGGTGAGTACCAACTGGCCCAACTAATTAAGAAAAAATTTTTTTGTAGAGATGGGCGCTCACTTTGTTGCCCAGGCTGGTCACACGCCCCTGGGCTCAAGCTGTCCTCCTGCGCTGGCCTCCCAAAGCACTGGGATTGCATGTGTGAGCCACTGTGCTCGGCCCTTAATTGCATCCTTATAGACCTTATCTTGAAATATGTTGGAGAGTTAGGGCTTCATCATTTGAATTTTGAGGGCACACAGTTCAGTCCATAGCATGAGGTTTTGGGGGACAAGATAATATAGCTTAAGATTTGCCTTTTTCCGCTGGAAGAGATAAAAATTATGAGTAAAGTTATCTGTCATGTAACACTGCTAAATCAGAGGGCTATCTTCAGTATTTCAAACTGTAAATTTTTGTTTGTATTCCTACTTCTTTTCTCTCCATTCACCACTACCTTGATATTGTACTCCCATCTTTGCTTACCGAATTAAGCACAGCCTCCCCCAGTACCACCTGGCCTTGGTTCCATTTTATATTTTAAAAATGTTTTTCTTCCTACCTTTTTATTTGCAAATTTTTTAACGTACAGAGAAATTGAGTGTATTTACCAGTTAACATTTGTCACATTTATTCTGTATCTGTGTACACACATACATACATATACAGACACACACTTTTTTCTTGAACCATTTGAAAGTAACATGCAGATGTAATGATTTTTTTTAATTGTTTTTTTTTTTATTTCTGAGACAGTCTCGCTCTGTTGCCCAGGCTGGAGTGCACGATCTTGGCTTACTGCAAACAAACTCCGCCTCCTGGGTTCTCCTGCCTCAGCCTCTTGAGTGGCTGGGACTACAGGTGCATGCGCCACCATGCCCGACTAATTTTTTTGTATTGATAGTAGAGATGAGGTTTCACCACGTTGGCCAGGCTGGTCTCGAACTCCTGACCTCGTGATCTGCCTGCTTCGGCCTCCCAAAGTGCTGGGATTATA
The DNA here is from genome assembly GCF_007565055.1 of Rhinopithecus roxellana. Taxonomy (NCBI): domain Eukaryota; kingdom Metazoa; phylum Chordata; class Mammalia; order Primates; family Cercopithecidae; genus Rhinopithecus; species Rhinopithecus roxellana. Next base: position 12,064,472 of record NC_044562.1, on the reverse strand, counting down.
GGCGTAAGCCACCGCACCCAGCCTATAACGATATTTTTAACCCTACACATATCAGTGTGTATCATTTAATAACAAGGATATTTTCTTATATAAACTTGTCATTTTTCTCACCCTGGAAATTTAACATTGATACAGTGATGTGTAATATAGTCTGTATTCAAATTTTCCCAGGTTAAAAAAAAAACTACCCTGTCTCTCACACCTTATTTCGTATTTCATGCTGCTTTCTTAGTTTGTATCTGGTCTGGCCAGACTGGCGTACTTCCTCCTCCTGAAGCATGTGCCGTACATGTCTGCTTTCATGCCTTTGCACAGGCTGTGTCTTATTCAAATCCGCTCATTCCATCTGGACCTGGTGAAATCCTGCTGTTCCAAGCACTTAGCAGTGGTTTTTCCTCATACAGCATCCCTTGACATCCCCTAATGTGTTTGCTCCCTTCTTTAAACCGCAAGCTCTTCATGCTCTTGAATAATGTCTATTGCATCATGCCCTGTAATGAATGTAGAATTTTAGGACTTTTTAAAAATCTCCTTCTTAGGACTAGGGGCTTCTTGAGTATGGGACTTCGTATAGCCTGTACTCTCCATTTTTGTTGCTCATTAAGTATTTGTTTAGTTGACTTAAACCCAGAGTGTTTCACATGGTATTTTATTTTTAGTATAATTTATTTATTTTCAGTGTTGTTTCTTAATTTGGAAAGATGGTCTGAAAATTCCAGTTTTCTGAAATTATCTTAAAGAATGCAAAGAACTAAGGATATGCACGTTACCGTGTATTTAGGGATGGGGGTCCCACAGTTTTACTACCCTTTGACATTGTATCAGCAAAGTGAAAACTGTCAAACATGGCTTTCTCTAGACAAATGTGTATAAGGATTGTATTCACAGTTCCACTGGTAAAATGGTGATAATTGGGGTGGTATATGGCCTGTTGTATCCCAGCAGGACTTGCTGGGGGATGACACAGAGCAGCTGTAAGATCTCTTCTTTTATATCTAGGTTCGAGATGCAGCAATAAACAGCTTAGTGGAAATTTACAGACATGTAGGAGAACGTGTGAGGGCAGATCTCAGTAAAAAAGGATTGCCACAGTCCCGGTGAGTGCAGATTTTTTCCTTTCTTCTGCTCTACCCCCCCCCCCCCCCCATTATTTTCCAGTTAATATCTTGATTTGCAGTACTTTTTCTGTTGTGGTTATTTTATTCAAAGAATATACGGTTAGAGGGTAGTTGGAGATTTTGTTCAGATCATACATCAGGGGTCCCCTCCCATTCCACTTCCTCAGAAATGAGACTTTCTCACCCAGACTGGCCAGGTCCCATGCCACATACCGATTTTAAAAGCAATTGGTATTGAAAAATTCAGCACTCTTACAGTTTTATGTTTCTATATCTAAGATTCTGTATCTATATCTGTACAGACAGCACTTAGTATAGTAGGTGCCTAGAATACATTTGAATGAATGAAGCCATTCCAGGATGTGTTTGGATAAAAATTCATAAGTTACAATTTTGGAAATCATGTTTTAAATGTAACTTTCTGTTTTCATGTCATTCTCAGTGTGTATAAGCCCATACAAAGGGATCAGTGTCTCATCAGACCCAAGACAACTGGAGTCCAGAAATGTGACTTTGTTATAGTCCAAATTTTTAAAATAATGTAATGATCAGATATGTATAATTTTAACTGTGATGGAGAAACTTAACACCAAATTAATTCCAAACTTTTACCCTGGGTCATTCCTTTAAGGGGGAAAGTAATGTTAAAATTCCAGACAGGACTGGAGTGGACTCACAGGGCAGCTTATCTGAGCCTGTCATTTTGTCCATGCAAACCCCAGAGGCCTAGAGATATGAAGTGACTTTTGAGAGATTACACTGCTACTAAGAGTCAGAACCAAGTTCAAAACCCTGTTCTTCTGACTTGCCTTTTAATTTTCTCTGCCCTGTTTCACAAAATCGTTTATGGCGTACTGGGCATCTGGAAATGGAATGGAATACTGAAATATACAGGAGTTAACTGTCTTGATGTCTCCAAGGCAAATATGACAGCAGTGGGCCCCAGACCCTCAAGTGGCGGCTCAACGGGCAAACAAGTGGACTATGTTTCCTTGTGGTTGAGAGTCATGCCTGATCTGGAACTGCTCTCACCATCTGTGCACAGGATGATTAGATGGGAATAAAACTACTTTTCGTGTTCTTTACGAAAGATAATCTGTGAGAATAGTTGTTTTTTTTTTTTCTTTTAAATTCCTTTGTTTTGTGAACCTTAGCCTTCTGGTCTTTGAATATACGGTGAGAACACAGGAGGAAAAAGAACTCAGCAGCAATACTGAACAATCTCTCAGGGAAAATTGGAGGGCACAGATGATCAGGGGAGGCATGATATCAAGGGAAGGGACTGGTAAATGACGAAGGCACCATGGTTGTTCGGAAAACAGGTCTCGAGAGTGAAACCCTGCCCTGCTGAGGCTGCAGGGCTGGCCTCACGCCATGCTGTGTAACGTGATGTGACCCCAGACCGTGAATCCACCATTTTACACAGTTTCCATCTTAACAGGAGGCTTCCTCTGTATGTTTGGAAAGTAACCACAGCAAACTAGCAAATCAGGGAGAAACAACATGGTAGAACCGAGATCTAGCGAGGTGAGAGTACAAGAAAGAGTTAATGCAGCCGGCCTGAGACTGCTGTCCTTAGAAAGGCCTGCTTACAGGCCTGGCCCCAGGCTGGTGTCTAGAAATGTGGATTTGGGGAGGGCCCCCACCATTCCCAACAAGTGGGATAAGAGTGGCTCACTGTGTCAAACTGCACAGCACAATGTGGTTTATGCTGGATACCTGCTAACCTCTCTGCCAGTTGTGTAAGTCCCTAAAGCCTGTTTCCACCTGGACTGGCTGCCTTCACTGCCTCTTGGAAACCCATTAACCTGACATCTCTTTGTCATACTGGGTCTTTGCTTCACCTTTCTCGGCAGGTGCATCTGCTGTTTCTTGGAGACCAAGCCTTTTCTTTCTTGGTTCATTCATTCATTCATTTGTTCATTTATTTAATTTTAAAAATTATTTTTGTTTGTTATTATTTTTTGAGATGGGACCTCACTCTGTTACCCAGGCCGGAGTGCAGTGGCGTGATCATTGCTTACTGCAGCCTTAACTTCCTGGGCTCAAATAATTGTTCCACCTTGCCCCCCCAAGTAGCTGGGACTAGAGGTGCATGCCACCATGTGCGGGTAATTTCTGTATTTTTTGTGCAGATGGGGTTTTGCCATGTTGCCTAGGCTGGTCTCAGGCTGATTTTTTTTTGAGTCACTGATTCAATCTCTCTACTTGTTAAAGGTCACTACTTCAATTTCTCTACTTGTTAGGGGTCTATTCAGATTTTCTGTTTCTTTTTGAAGCAGTTTTGGTAGCTTGGGTCTCTATAGGAATTTAGTCACTTTATCTTGGTTATTTAATTGTTGGCATATAATTGATCATAGAATTCCCCTGTAATCCTTTTTATTTGTTCATGCTCAGCAGTGATGCCTTCCCTTTCAAAGTTTTTATTTGATTAATTTGAGCCTTTGCCCCTCTGGTCAGTCTAGTTAAGGTTTGTCAATTTTTGTCTTTTCAAAGAACTAACTTCTGGTTTCATTGATTTTTCTCTTTTTCCTGTTGTATATATTTTGCTTATTTCACTCTAATCTTTACTTTTGATTGGTTTGATGTACTTGTCTTTTTCCAGTTTTTTAAGATGGTTATTGATTTGAGATCTTGTTTTAATGTAGACATTTACACCTATGAATTTCTAAGTACTGCTCTAGCTGTATTCCATAAGTTTTGATATGTTAATGTTTTCATATATCTCAAAGATTTTCTAATTCCTTTTTGTTTTCATTTTTGTGTTGTTACTTAGGAGTGTTTGATTTCTACATTTTTTGATTTGTCATTTCTTTTTGTTGTTAATTTCTGATTTTATCCTATTGTAGTTAGAAAACATAATTTGTGTGGTTTCAGTCATTTGAAATTCTTTTCTTTAAATTAAAAACATTTTTTTTTTGAGACAGAGTCTCACTCTCTTGTCCAGGCTGGAGTGGAGTGGTACAATCTTAGCTCACGGCAACCTCTGCCTCCTGGGTTCAAGCGATTCTCATGCCTCAGCCTCCCAAGTAGCTGGAATTACAGATGTACACCACTACACCCAGCTAATTTTTCTAATTTTAGTAGAGATGAGGTTTTGCCACATTGCCCAAGATGGTCTCGAACTTCTGCCCTCATGTAATCTCCCTGCCTCAGACTCCCCAAGTACTGGGTTTACAGGTGTAATCCACCATGCCCGGCTTGAAATTTATTGAGGCTTATTTTTGTGGCCTGGCATGTGGACTCCTGGATAATGTTCCATGTATGCTTGGAAAGAATCTGTAAGCCAGGCCCAGTGGCTCATGCGTGTGATGCCATCCCTTTGAGAGGCTGAGACAGGATTGCTTGAGCCCAGGAGTTCAAGACCAGCCTTGGCAATGTGAGACCCCATTTCTACAAAAAAATAAAAAAATTAGCTGGGTGTGGCAGCATGTGCCTGTGGTCCTAGCTAGCTACATGAGACGCTGAGGCAGGAGAATCTCTCCAGCTTGGAAGGTTGATGTTGCAGTAAGCTGAGATCGTGCCATTGTACTCCAGCTTGGGTGACAGAGAGAGACCCTGTCTCAAAAAAGAAGAATCTATATTCTGATATTGTTTGTTTGAATATCTTATAGATGTTTGTTCTGGTTGGATTATAGTGTTATTGAAGTCTTTTATTTTCTTGTTGATCCTCTTTCTGGTTTTTAAAATCCATTAAGGAATGTACATATTGAAGTTTCCAGTTAATACTGGTGAATTATCTATTTCTCTCTTCAGTTGTCACTTTTTGCTTCCTATATTTTGAGCTCTGTTCTTAGATGCATATATGTTCATAATTGTTACCGTTGTAACAATTATTTACATTAGGTATATCTCCTAATGCGATCCCTCCCCCCTCCCCTCTCCCCACAATAGGCCCCGGTGTGTGATGTTCCCCTTCTTGTGTCCAAGTGATCTCATTGTTCAATTCCCACCTATGAGTGAGAATGTGTGGTGTTTGGTTTTCTGTTCTTGTGATAGTTTGCTGAGAATGATGGTTTCCAGCTGCATCCATGTCCCTACAAAGGACATGAACTCATTCTTTTTTATGGCTGCATAGTATTCCATGGTGTATATGTGCCACATTTTCTTAACCCAGTGTGTCACTGATGGACATTTGGGTTGATTCCAAGTCTTTGCTATTGCGAATAGTGCTGCAATAAACATAAGTGTGCATGTGTCTTTATAGCAGCATGATTTATAATCCTTTGAGTATATACCCAGTAATGGGACCGCTGGGTCAAATGGTATTTCTAGTTCTAGATCACTGAGGAATCGCCGCACTATTTTTCCACAGTGGTTGAACTAGTTTACAGTCCCACCAACAGTGTAAAAGTGTTCCTTTTTCTCCACATCCTCTCCAGCACCTGTTGTTTCCTGATTTTTTAATGATTGCCATTCTAACTGGTGTGAGATGGTATCTCATTGTGGTTTTGATTTGCATTTCTGTGATGGCGAGTGATGATGAGCATTTTTTCATGTGTCTGTTGGCTGTATGAATGTCTTCTTTTGAGAAATGTCTGTTCATATCCTTTGCCCACTTTTTGATGGAGTTGTTTGTTTTTTTCTTGTAAATTTGTTTGAGTTCTTTGTAGGTTCTGGATATTAGCCCTTTGTCAGATGAGTAGATTGCAAAAATTTTCTCCCATTCTGTAGGTTGCATGTTCACTCTGATGGTAGTTTCTTTTGCTGTACAGAAGCTCTTTAGTTTAATTAGATCCCATTTGTCAATTCTGGCTTTTGTTGCTGTTGCTTTTGGTGTTTTAGACATGAAGTCCTTGCCCATGCCTGTGTCCTGAATGGTATTACCTAGGTTTTCTTCTAGGGTTTTTATGGTTTTAGATCTAACATTTAAGTCTCTAATCCATCTTGAATTAATTTTCGAATAAGGAGTAAGGAAAGGATCCAGTTTCAGCTTTCTACTTATGGCTAGCCAATTTTCCCAGCACCATTTATTAAATAGGGAATCCTTTCCCCATTTCTTGTTTTTGTCAGGTTTGTCAAAGATCAGATGGCTGTAGATGTGTGGTATTATTTCTGAGGACTCTGTTCTGTTCCATTGGTCTATATCTCTGTTTTGGTACCAGTACCATGCTGTTTTGGTTACTGCAGCTTTGTAGTATAGTTTGAAGTCAGGTAGCGTGATGCCTCCAGCTTTGTTCTTTTGGCTTAGGATTGTCTTGGCAATATGTGCTCTTTTTTGGTTCCATATGAACTTTAAAGCAGTTTTCCAATTCTATGAAGAAAGTCATTGGTAGCTTAATGGGGATGGCATTGAATCTATAAATTACCTTGGGCAGTATGGCCATTTTCACAATATTGATTCTTCCTATCCATGAGCATGGTATGTTCTTCCTTTTGTTTGTGTCCTCTTTTATTTCACTGAGCAGTGGTTTGTAGCTTTCCTTGAAGAAGTCCTTTACATCCTTTGTAAGTTGGATTCGTAGGTATTTTATTGTCTTTGAAGCTATTGTGAATGGGAGTTCATTCATGATTTGGCTCTCTGTTTGTCTGTTATTAGTGTATAAGAATGCTTGTGATTTCTGCACATTGATTTTGTATCCTGAGACTTTGCTAAAGTTTCTTATCAGCTTAAGGAGATTTTGGGCTGAGACAATGGGGTTTTCTAAATATACAATCATGTCATCTACAAACAGGGACAATTTGCCTTCTTCTTTTCCTAACTGAATACCCTTGATTTCTTTCTCTTGCCTGATTGCCCTAGCCAGAACTTCCAACACTATGTTGAATAGGAGTGGTGAGACAGAGCATCCCTGTCTTGTACCAGTTTTCAAAGGGAATGCTTCCAGTTTTTGCCCATTCAGTATGATATTGGCTGTGGGTTTGTCATAAATAGCTCTTATTATTTTGAGATACGTTCCATCAATACCGAATTTTTTGAGAGTTTTTAGCATGAAGGGCTGCTGAATTTTGTCACAGGCCTTTTCTGCATCTATAGAGATAATCATGTGGTTTTTGTCTTTGGTTCTGTTTATATGCTGGATTACGTTTATTGATTTGCATATGTTGAACCAGCCTTGCATCCCAGGGATGAAGCCCACTTGATCATGGTGGATAAGCTTTTTGATGTGCTGCTGGATTCGGTTTGCCAGTATTTTATTGAGGATTTTTGCATCGATGTTCATCAGGGATATTGGTCTAAAATTCTCTTTTTTTGTTGTGTCTCTGCGAGGCTTTGGTATCAGGATGATGTTGGCCTCATAAAATGAGTTAGGGAGGATTCCCTCTGTTTCTGTTGATTGAAATAGTTTCAGAAGGAATGGTACCAGCTCCTCCTTGTACCTCCGGTAGAATTCGGCTGTGAATCCGTCTGGTCCTGGACTTTTTTTGGTTGGTAGGCTATTATTGCCTCAATTTCAGAGGCTGCTATTGGTCTATTGAGGGATTCAACTTCTTCCTGGTTTAGTCTTGGGAGAGTGTAAGTGTCCAGGAAATTATCCATTTCTTCTAGATTTTCTAGTTGATTTGCGTAGAGGTGTTTACAGTATTCTCTGATGGTAGTTTGTATTTCTGTGGGATCAGTGGTGATATCCCCTTTATCATTTTTTATTGCATCTATTTGATCCTTCTCTCTTTTCTTCTTTATTAATCTTGCTAGCGGTCTATCAATTTTGTTGATCTTTTCAAAAAACCAGTTCCTGGATTCATTGATGTTTTGGAGGATTTTTTGTGTCTCTATCTCCTTCAGTTCTGCTCTGATCTTAGTTATTTCTTGCCTTGTGCTAGCTTTTGAATGTGTTTGCTCTTGCTTCTCTAGTTCTTTTAATTGTGATGTTAGGGTGTCAATTTTAGATCTTTCCAGCTTTCTCTAGTGGGCATTTAGTGCTATAAATTTCCCTCTACACACTGCTTTAAATGTGTCCCAGAGATTCTGGTATGTAGTATCTTTGTTCTCATTGGTTTCAAAGAAAATCTTTATTTCTGCCTTCATTTCGTTATGTACCCAGTAGTCATTCAGGAGCAGGTTGTTCAGTTTCCATGTAGTTGAGCAGTTTTGATTGATTTTCTTAGTCCTGAGTTCTAGTTTGATTGCACTGTGGTCTGAGAGACAGTTTGTTATAATTTCTGTTCTTTTACATTTGCTGAGGAGTCCTTTACTTCCAACTATGTGGTCAGTTTTGGAATAAGTGCAATGTGGTGCTGAGAAGAATGTATCTTCTGTTGATTTGGGGTAGAGAGTTCTGTAGATGTCTATTAGGTCCACTTGGTGCAGAGTTGAGTTCAATTCCTGGATATCCTTGTTAACTTTCTGTCTCGTTGATCTGTCTAATGTTGACAGTGGGGTGTTGAAGTCTCGTATTATTATTATATGGGAGTCTAAGTCTCTTTGTAAGTCTCTAAGGACTTGCTTTATGAATCTGAGTGCTCCTGTATTGGGCACATATATATTTAGAATAGTTAGCTCTTCCTGTTGAATTGATCCCTTTACCATTATGTAATGGCCTTCTTTGTCTCTTTTGATCTTTGATGGTTTAAAATCTGTTTTATCAGAGACTAGGATTGCAACCCCTGCTTTTTTTTGTTCTCCGTTTGCTTGGTAGATCTTCCTCCATCCCTTTATTTTGAGCCTATGTGTGTGTCTGCATGTGAGATGCGTCTCCTGAATACAGCAAACTGATGGGTCTTGACTCGCTATTCAGTTTGCCAGTCTGTGTCTTTTAATTGGACCATTTAGTCCATTTACATTTAAGGTTAATGTTGTTATGTGTGAACTTGATCCTGTCATTGTGATATTAGCTGATTATTTTGCTCGATAGTTTATGCAGTTTCTTCCTAGCATCGATGGTCTGTATGTTTTGGCATGTTTTTGCAATGGCTGGTACTGGTTGTTCCTTTCCATGTTTAGTGCTTCCTTCAGGATCTCTTGTAGGGCAGGCCTGGTGGTGACAAAATCTCTAAGCATTTGCTTGTCTGTAAAGGATTTTATTTCTCCTTCACTGATGAAACTTAGTTTGGCTGGATATGAAATTCTGGGTTGAAAATTCTTTTCTTGAAGAATGTTGAATATTGACCCCCACTCTCTTCTGGCTTGTAGAGTTTCTGCCGAGAGATCTGTTGTTAGTCTGATGGGCTTCCCTTTGTGGGTAACCCGACCTTTCTCTCTGGCTGCCCTTAACATTTTTTCCTTCATTTCAACTTTGGTGAATCTGACAATTATGTGTCTTGGAGTTGCTCTTCTCGAGGAGTATCTTTGTGGCGTTCTCTGTATTACCTGAATTTGAATGTTGGCCTGCCCTACTAGGTTGGGGAAGTTCTCCTGGATGATATCCTGAAGAGTGTTTTCCAACTTGGTTCCATTCTCCCCATCACTTTCAGGCACACCAATCAGATGTAGATTTGGTCTTTTCACATAATCCCGTATTTCTTGGAGGCTTTGTTCATTTCTTTTTCCTTTTTTTTTTCTCTAGACTTCTCACTTCATTTCATTCATTTGATCTTCAGTAATTGATACTCTTTCTTCCAGTTGATCGAGTAGGTTACTGAAGCTTGTGCATTTGTCACGTATTTCTCGTGTCATGGTTTTTATCTCTGTCAGTTCGTTTATGGCCTTCTCTGCATTAATTATTCTAGTTATCCATTCTTTCATTCTTTTTTCAAGATTTTTAGTTTCTTTGCACTGGGTGCGTAGCTCTGAGAAGTTTGATCGACTGAAGTCTTCTCTCAGCTCGACAAAGTCATTCTCCGTCCAGCTTTGATCCGTTGCTGGCCATGAGCTGTGTTCCTTTGGAGGGGGAGATGTGCTCTGATTTTTTGAATTTTGTGAATTTCCAGCTTTTCTGCTCTGCTTTTTCCCCATCTTTGTCGTTTTATCTGCCTTTGGTCTTTGATTCTGGTGACATACTGATGGGGTTTTGGTGTGGGTTCCTTTCTGTTTGTTAGTTTTCCTTCTAACAGGACCCTCAGCTGTAGGTCTGCTGGAGATTGCTTGAGGTCCACTCCAGACCCTGTTTGCCTGGGTATCAGCTGCGAAGGCTGCAGAACGTAGAATACTGCTGAACAGCGAGTGCTGCTGTCTGATTCTTGCTCTGGAAGCTTCGTCTCAGGGGTGTACCCCGCCATGTTAGGCCACTCAGGGGTCAGGGACCCACTTGAGCAGGCAGACTGTCCGTTCTCAGATCTCAACCTCCGTGCTGGGAGATCCACTGCTCTCTTCAAAGCTGTCAGACAGGGTCATTAACATCTGCAGAGGTTTCTGCTGCATTTTTTTTTTTTTTTTTTTTTTTTTTTTGCTATGCCCTGTCCCCAGAGGTGGAGTCTACAGAGACAGGCAGGCCTCCTGGAGCTGCAGTGAGCTCCACCCAGTTTGAGCTTCCTGGAGGCTTTGTTTACCTATGTAAGTCTCAGCAATGGCGGGCACCCCTCCCCCAGCCTGGCTGCTGCCTTGCAGTTAGATCTCAGACTGCCGTGCTAGCAATGAGGGAGGCTCCGTGGGCGTGGGACCCTCCGGGCCAGGTGTGGGATATAATCTCCTGGTGTGCCATTTGCTAAGACCCTTGGTAAAGTGCAGTATTAGGGTGGGAGTGACCTGATTTTCCAGGTGTTGTGTGTCTCAATTTCCCTTGGCTAGGAAAAGGAATTCCCTTCCCCCTTGCACTTCCCAGGTAAGGCGATGCCTCGCCCTGCTTCAGCTCTCGCTGGAAGGGTGGACCAGCATTGACTGTCAGACACACCCTAGTGAGATAAACCCATACCTCAGTTGCAAATGCAGAAATCACTGTCTTCTGTGTCACTCACTCTGGGAGCTGGAGGCTGGAGCTGTTCCTATTCCGAGTCTTATTTATTTATGCAGTCTGACTTTTAAAAACTTTTCATTGGAGTGTTTAATCCATTTATATTTAATGTAGTACTGGTAAGGTAGAATTTGTCTGCAGGTGTGCTATTTATGTTCTATATGTCATGATTTGTTTCTTTGTTCCTCCGTTACTGCCTTATTTTGTGTTAAATAGATATTTTCTAGTGTAATACTATAACTCTCTTACTGTTTGTTTTACTTTTTTGGAGGGGGCTTATTTGCAGTTGTTCTGGGGCTTACAATTAACATCTTAAACAGCCTAGTTAAAGTTGATACTATTGAATTTCAGTATTAAAAAGCTTTACTCCTACTTAGCTGTTTTCTTCTTTTTTGCTGTTGTCATGCAAATTATATCTTTATACATTATAAGCCCACCAATGCATATAGTTCTATACTTATTGCTTTATGCAGTTTCTTTTTAAGTTACGTAGAACAAGAAAAGAGTTAAGAACAAAAAGTACCTTTATACTGTATTTTGTATTTACCTATGACTACACAGGTATAACTGTGTTTTACTTATTTTCTTCATTTCTTCATGTGGTTTGAGCTGTTGTACAGTGGTGTCCTTCCATTTCAACCCGAAGGACTGTTGCTTTTTGTTTATCTGGTAATATCTTCAGTTCTCCTTTGTTTTTGGTGGATAGTTTTGTTACATATAGAATTATTGGTTGATTGTCTTTTTAATTTCAGAACTTTGAATATGTTATCTATTCTCACGCTGCTCCACTCTGGCTTTCATGGTTTCTCATGAGAAATCAGGTATTGACCTTTTTGAGGATCCCTTGTGCACAATGAGTGGGTTCTCCGTTGTTGCTTTAAAGATTTTCTCTTTGTCTTCTCTTGTGACAGTTTGGTTATTGTGTCTAGATTTGGATCTCTTTAAGTTTATCCTGTTTGGAGTTGCTTGTTAAATACATAGATTGTTTTATATCAAATTTGTGAAGTTTTTAGCCATTTTTCTTCATATCTTTTTTGATAATTTTTCAACGTGGTAGATGCCTGAGGCAACAATAACAACTAGGGCAAAGAATTGGACCCAAAAAGTCTTTGGAAAGTACCATATGTCCTTGTCTTTTTTCTCTTTTCCTGGGACCTCTATTATGTGACTGTGTTGGTACATTGGTTTTGTAAGATGATCTCTTGGGCTCTGTTCATTTTTTTGTTTGTTTCTGTTACTTAGATAGGATATAATAACGGTTGACTCATCTTCAAATTTGTTGATTACTTCTTGTCCCAGCTCAGATCTGTTGTTGAACTCCTCCTAGTGAATTTTTAATTTCAATTTATTGTACATTTCGTCTCCAGAATTTCTATATGGTTCTTTTAAATATATTCTTTCTCTGTTATTCTCTATTTGGTGAGACATTGTTCTTACACTTTAATTATTCAGAAATAGTTTTCTTTAGATCTTTCAACATATTTATATTAATTGACTTGAAGTCTTCATTGAGTTAAGCCAATGTATAGGTTTCCTTACAAATAGTTTTTGTTGACTGAATTTTATTTCCTTTGTATGGGCCATATTTTCTTGTTTCTTTGTCTCACAATTTCTTGTTGACTCTGGACACTTTAAATAATATATTGTGGCAACTCAGGAAATCATATTCTTTCCCCTCCCCAGAATTTTTGTTGTTACTGTTTATTGTTTTTGTTGCTTATTTTGGTCTAGTGACTTTCCTAAATGAATTCCTTAAGTCTTTGTTCTTTATTTTATGTGGCCACTGAATTCTCTGGTTGGTTAGCTTAGCGATTAGCTAATGATTGCACAGAGATTTCCTTTAGCGTGTTGAACCAGTAATTCTCTCAGACTCTGTGACTGGCTGTGTGTTTTGGGGGCATGCTTTCAGTGCTGTGAAAGGTGTTTTACACCTCTGTCTTCCTTTTTACTTCCTGCTTGTTCAGAGTGTCAAAGTCAGCCAGTGGGGGACATTAGAACCTTCAGGGGTCTTTCCTGGGCCTGTGCATTTGCATAGCCTTGCACATATACCTCCCAGATTCCCAGGAGTATGTCAGTATATTCAGAGTTTGCTGTGGATATCTCAATTTCTAGCCCCTGCCCTCCTTTTCCCTGCCCCCCCCCCCCCTGCCATTTTTGGTCAGTTTCTTTGCTCCAGTTGTTATTTCTATCTCGGGTATCCACCATATTGAACAGTTGTCACTGGTTAGTTTTGATCATCGCCTCAGGGAAAAGGCCTCTAACATTGAACAAGCTCTAAGTCAGGTCAGATAAAGACAAGCCCTACAATTGGGCTTGCAGGGATGTGCCAGGTAGGTGGAATGATAGTTCTTTGGGAATGGGGACTTTTAGGGAGCTCCAGACTTGGGAGCTTCAGCTCTTTCTAGTGGCTGCCAGGCTGCTTGTTTTCACTCTTACCATGATGGTAAGTTGATTTGGACAGTTTTTGCCAATGTTTTCTTTACTTCTTTGAAGCAGATTTTTGAGGGTCCATACGCTGCCATTTTAAAGGGTTCCTCTCCTGTTTTATGATCACAATATTTTCTCTTATCTCTTTGGAAGCACTAATGACATTTTTAAAAAAACTTTTTCTTTCTCTTCAAAATCTCTTCTGTCCTCCAAGTTTGGATTTCTAAGTATGTGTTTATGTCGATTTCTCTTGTTCATGCTAGAAGCTCTAAGTATATGGATGCAGCTTATTGACTGAGATTGCTGTGTTTAAGTATTTGCTTCCAGGAAATTATTTAAAATCTATATATAAAATTTTCTAGAAAGGAACTAATTTGAACTAAATCTTATAGTAAAATAAATTCCAATTGGATTGAAGAGTTTAATATGGAAATTTAAATTCAGAAAAAGTAGGGGAAGATGGTAGTTATTTGTCAAACCAGTAAAGAAATTTATTTTAAATGGAAATCCAGAGATTTAAAATAAAACAATTTGGTGGCTTCAGAGGGTAATCATTAGTTATGTATTCAATGTCTTTGAATATATGAAACTCATCCTTTTAGATTTATGTGAATCAGTAGTTCCCAAGAGAGACATTTTATATTTTTGTGCTCAGAGCTAGCAAACAAAACCAGTCCTTTCATTCCTACGGAATGCTTTGTTGGTGTTAGACTGTCTCTTTAGGTGGTAACCTTGATAGGAGCTGTTGTAGCAGCATTAATGAGCAGAGAATGAGGGAGCTAGTGAGACAGGAGTGTGAAAGCAGAGGGAATTCTGAATTAAGGTGCACATACCAATAATAGTTATGTTTATAGTGTTCTCATACCTAGTTGTTCAGGCCTGCCAGGTCGTGGGTAATGTGACCACAGTGAGAATGCCTTACCACTGAGAAAGAATCCACAGACTCTGGACACAATTACCATTTAGAATGGTGAATACTCTCCCAGGAATGGAAGAAATACTTGCCCTCTTCCAGTAATTTCAGGAACAACCAGACTAGAGGTATACCTTGGCTCCAACTTACGAACTTGCAGGGATGCTCACATCAGAGGGTGTGGTTGTGACACAATCAAGTAGTGCCTTAGTGAGGGCATGCCCTGGCAACCTGTGTCATGATATTATTTATGAGTTTGTCAAGCCATTGAAGATCTTTGTTACTTTTAAAAAGGAACGATAATGGAAACATCATAAGAAACACATTCACGTAAGGCATCTTTCCAGTTCTTTAGTAACTGCTGGCTTTGAAAGTGAGTTATAGTTTTACTCATTTCTGGTGCTGAGATGGCAATTGGAGTTTTATTCAGTGCCAGTTTTAACTAATGGGTAGTGTCTGCCTGGAATAGTTTTGAGACGGATTCTGAGAGAACATCTGGGCTTGGTGGAAAGATGGCTTGAAGAGATTGTTGGTGTCACCTATGGAATGGGGAGAGGCAGTACATCAGGCTGGTTTATCCCCTTCATTTGCTGATGTGTAATTTTGGCCTCTCTCTTACTTAGAGCAGAAGCTCCAGAGGGTAAGAACTCACTAGCTCGGTGTTGGGCTCATAATGGGCACTCTAGTTTTGAGTGAATGAACTAACACCAGAGCTTGTGTGAATACCCACAGTTTTCCAGAGTGAGGAGTTAGGTTTCAGCTGTCTAACATAGTGATGTAACTCCTGAGCGAGCATCTGCATGGCATACGTAGTGCTTGGTACAAATACCAAGAGAGCATAGCTCACGTCTCTACCCCTGAGGAGCTTCCATTCGCTTGAGAAGAAAAGACGAACATATTTGAAATGATGAGAGCTGGCAGTTTAGGATGGTGTGTTAAAAAGCACTAAAATGTCCCTAGAATTGAAGGCATAGGTACATTACTTTGGAATCTCAACCCCTACTCCAATATACCTGTGCTTTGCTTGAGAAAACCTCTTTTTTCTTTTTCTTTCTTTCTTTTTTTTGAGACAGAGTTTCGCTCTTGTTGCCCAGGCTGGAGTGCAGTGGCGCAGTCTCGGCTCACTGCAAGCTCCTCCTCCTGGGTTCAAGCGATTCTCCTGCCTCAGCCTCCCTAGTAGCTGGGATTACAGGCGCCCACCACCACATGTAGCTGATTTTTTGTATTTTTAGTAGAGATGGGGTTTTACTATGTTGGCCAGGCTGGTCTCGAACTCCTGACCTCAGGCAATCCACCTGCTTCAACCTCCCAAAGTGCTGGGATTACAGGCATGAGCCACCATGCCGGGCTCAAGAAAGCCTCTTTTTTCTTAACTTTTTCTACTAAGTATGATTGCATTCTCCCACCTTTTTCTTTCATTTTTGGTGTCACTAGGATGGAGTATTTAGACTGGTTAAGGAATTTTGCTTTAATTTAAATGCCAAGGTGAAATGATCCATTAATAGAAAATAAGTATAATACAGATTTTTTTAAGCTGAAGATTATCCAGTCACAGCATTTGTTTCTAGAGAAATTATTTATAGCATTTTTGGATTAAGCATGAATCACAGCAGGAAGCACAAGCCTTTGTAATGTACTATTAGTGCATTTTGAAAAGCTCCATGCTAAGTAATTGATAGTTTGCGCTAAGAGAGAAATAGGAGAAACACACACTTCTCATAATATATACATTTTGTGTCGTCAGTAATGTCTGAGAGCAGGGGCTCTGGATGACTACTCTCAGGGCTAGAATCTCCACCCCACACGTATGTCACCTTAAGGAGATTAAATGAGCTCTTTCAGATAGACTTCTAGGCCCATTCTTTACCCATAGTAAGTGCTCAGTTATTGTTGGCTATTGTTAATGTTATTGATTTAGTCACTGTGTTTCGTTATTAGGTGGGTCTGTATCATTGATTTTTGGGGGGCGGTGGGTATCAACTTCACATTAGCATTTTAATGTAATTGGCTATGAGCAGTGATGGTTAATAGTTTGTTTACATTTTTGCTTTCATACAGGTTGAATGTAATTTTTACAAAATTTGATGAAGTCCAGAAATCTGGAAACATGATACAATCTGCAAATGGTGAGTTGAAAAAGCATTCTCTGCTTTTGCTTTTTCAGTTTTACATTCGTATCATTTATGTTATATGTGAACAGCTGAATTAGGTAATTTAGTAAGAGTTTCTAACTCTTAAAACTTAACCTCCATTCACCCAGTTTTCCAGGCCAGAAACAGTGGAGTGAATCATCACTGACTTTCATAACCTGTACTGAATTTAACTAATCCTGTTGGCTTTACTTTTAAAATTGCATCCTGAATCCCAGGAACTCTCATCATCACTGCTACTGTCTTCCCAGCGCAAGCTGTCATGGTATTTTACCTGGGCTCTTGTGTTTCCCTCCTAAACAGTATCTTTTCTTCTACTGTTTCCCCATGCCTAAAGTCTGTTTTTCATATAGCAACCAGAGTAATCCTTTCAGAATACAAGTCAGGTGATGTGAATCCTCTTCCTAATCCTCCAAAGGCTTCCCATCACACCCAGGCTGCAATTCAGCAACTCACCATGGCTCACTGGGCCTCGAGTGATCTGGCACCCATCACCATTCTGATGTCATTTGAATTGTTCTTTGTGAAAGTTCTCTTTGCTCTAGCCACGTTGACCTCCTTGCTAATTTTGAACATTTTGAGCATCTCCTGCTTCAGGACCTCTGTGCTTATAATTCTTTCTGCCTGAAGTATTTGCCCTGTGGGTATCATTGTGGCCTCCTCCCTCCTCCCTCATGCCATGAAGATCTCACTTCATACAGTATCACTGCATTACTGAAGGCCACCGGAATACCACGCTCTGTGCCCTCACCCTGTTGGAGTGTTCTTCTTAGCGTGTATCACTAGAAAAGTATGTGTTTACTCATGAGAGCAGGACCTTTACTTTATTCCCTTTATTGTTCTTTATTTTTTTCTCAATGAGCGTAAGTTCAATGCCTTGAAGAGTCCCTGGCTTGTGATAGGTGTGCAGTAAGTATTGCTGAATAAATAAAGTAATGATTTTGATGTGAATCGTAACCTGTTGTTTCCAGTTCCTGTATTCCTTTCCCTATACTTTGTGATGATATTTGAGAACTAGTGGGTAATTCTTGTGAGTCCAGAAGGAGAGGAAAAGACAGGAATGAATTAGTCCTGTATGAAGGAAAAAATATCAAAAAGTTAATTGCTGAGAAAAACTTTTCTAACTCTGGATACCTCATTGTATCATAGCTAGGCTATTTTAGAATTTTTAGGTATATTAGATTACAACCAATACCGAATTCATTAATCATGTTGGATTTACTTTTAAAACTGCACCCTGAATCCCAGTAATTCTCCTCGTCACTGCTCCTGTCTTCCTAGTACAAGCCTTCACATTTTGAATATCTTGAGATTGTAAAGAAAAGTCTGAGTGCTTTTCCTCAAAGTAAGTTGGTACATAAGGGCAGACTATAACTGTATAATTTGTATATAACTATGGTGTAATTTTCTC
The DNA here is from genome assembly GCF_007565055.1 of Rhinopithecus roxellana. NCBI lineage: Eukaryota > Metazoa > Chordata > Mammalia > Primates > Cercopithecidae > Rhinopithecus > Rhinopithecus roxellana. The sequence goes on along the minus strand of NC_044562.1, from coordinate 12,046,683 downwards.
TACCTTGTACTTTAGTGTACATACTTTGATATGTACTTTAAAAAACATATCATTGGTAGAGCCAATGGCATCTGAGTGGTGCACTCGTGATGAGTGGAGTTGCTTGGTGTCCACAGGCAGGTCTTCACAGGCTGTTAGTTGATGGACACATGCTTTTACTTTTGTGTGGATGTATTTGTGTGGTTTCTCAGTTTAAAAATCGTTGGCACTGGGACAGAACATACTGGGCAAGTAAGGAAAAGCAATGGCAGAAAAGTGAGTTTGTGCTTCATAAGCCAGTATTACGGCTGTGAAACAGAATCTCATTATAGTGCTGGCATTGGGGAGAAAGACTGCATCCACATTGGGGATCTTGCCTAAAAGAGTGTACATACACTCCATGGGATCCAGTGATGTGACAAATATGATTTCACCCTCAGGAATGCCAAAACTGTGTGGCATTGGATGTATCACAAGCAGCATTTTCTATGTGGTTAGGTATAAATATTGCCCCCAAATTCCCTTTGTGTGTGTGTGTGTGTGTGTGTGTGTGTGTGTGTGCACGTGCACACACATAGGTGTAGGGTTGAGAATGGAAACAGTTCTTTTAAACATCTATGTTAAAAATAGCAAATGGTAAGGAAGCCTTAACAACATTTCTTGGAGGTCGATAATTTCAGCTTTTTGCTTTATATATGTAGTATTACTGTTTTAATTGTTAGAGCCAAAATGTTTAAGGAAACTAATATATAGCCATATGTGTAAAATTTTAGAATTTCTAACCTAAATGATTTTCATCTCTTTACAGTAACTTTGAGAGACCAGTAAAATGTTCAGTAGCTGTCAAAAAACAAACCACCTGATTTCCTTCATTGCACATTTAGGTGGCGTAGAGAAACTGCAGTAGTGATGGAATAAAACCTGTCTCCCTCTTTTATCTAATTCTCTCTCTCTCTCTCTCTCCCTCCTTTTCTCCTCCTCCTTCTTTTTCTCTTTTCTTTTCCCTTCCTTCCCTCCCTCCTTTCCTTTTTCCTCTTTTCTTCTCTTTTCTTTCTCTCTCTCTCTCTCTTTCTCTTTTTCTCTTTCTGTCTCCCTCTTCCTCTCTCTCTCTCTCTCCCCCCCACCTCCTCCTCCTTCATGTTTTTTTTTTAAACACAACTCCCAGTGTAATTCTTTGATCTCTTTTGAACCTCAAACCTTTGACTGTTCAGCTTTCTCTAGATCCATCCATCCTCTGCTTTCTCCATTTCTTACCTTATATAGCTTATATTACAACCTTTTTGAACTTATTAGTTGTAGGAGTTTTTGTAGCCTCTGTGGAGTTTTCTACATATACAGTCTTGTGATCTGCAAATAGCAACAGTTTTATCTCTTTCAGATATGTATGCTTTTAATTTCTTTTTCTTGCCTTATTGCACTGGCTAGAACTTCCAGTACTATATAAAATAAGAGTGGTGAGAGGGGACATCCTTGTCTGGTTCCTATCTTAGGTGCTAAGTCTGGTATTAGCTGTAGGATTTTTGTAGATGTTCTTTATCAAAATGAGGTAGTTTTCTATTTACTTCTGTTTATCTTTTTTTTTTTTTTCCAGAGCAGGAATAGAAGTTTATTTAAAAAGGCTCAGAACAGGAAAGAAAGGAAGGTGTGCTTGGGAGAGACCCAGGTGGGCACATGAAAGTTAAAGAAAGAAAGTTAAATGCCGTTATCTGAGTTTTTGTCAGAAATAGGTGTTAGGTTTTTTGTGAAGTTATCAGTATATTTTAAAAATTGAGATACTTTCTCCTTCTAGTTGCCGTTCATTTAAAAATTAAAAATTGAGATTATATATAATTTACCTATTGGTGTTTCACTTTTTAAAGTGTGTGCTTTAGTGTTTTGTTTTGTTTTTTTTTTTGAATATTCACAAAGTGTGCAACTGTTACCACTATTTAAATCTAAAATGCTTCACCCTCACATCCCATTCCCATTAGCACTTACTCCTTATTCCCCTCTCTCCCCAGTTTCTGGCATCCTATTTTCTGTCTTTATGTTGCCTATTCAGGACATTTTGTATAATTGGAATCATGTAATATTTGGCTTTTGTGTCTGGTGTCTTTCACTTAGCATGATGTTTTCAAAGTTCATCCATAATGTAGCATGTATCAGAAGTTCGTTCCTTTTTATGGCTGAGCAAGATTCCATTGTGAGATTAGATTACATTTTCTTTATCCGTCTGTTGATGGACATTTGGGGTTGTTCCACTTTTTGGCTGTTGTGAAGAATGATTCTTTGAACATTGATGTAAAAGATTTCATGTGGATATGTATTTTCATTTCTTTTGGCTGTATACTTTGCAGTAGAATGGCTGGATTGTACATTTAACTTTTTGAGTAACTGCTCACACACAGTAAACACACAGTTTTCCAGTTTTGCGGCACTATTTTATGTTCTTACCAGCCACCTGTAAGAGTTTCCAGTTTCTCCACGTCCTCGCCAGTAGTTGTTATTGTCTGTCTTTTTCATTATTGTCACCATAGTGGGTGTAAAGTGGTATCTCATTGTGGTGTTGATTTGCTTTACCTTGACGAGTAATGGTACTGAACATCTTTTTCATGGGCTTATTAACCCTTTATAAGCCCATGGTTTATAAAGGGCTTGGTTGGAGAAATGTCTATTCAAATAAATCTTTTGCCCATTTTCTAAAGGGGTTAATTGCCTATTTATTGTTGAGTTTTAAGAGGTCTTTATTTTTTTTATTTTTTTATTTTTTTGAGACGGAGTCTTGCTCTGTCGCCCAGGCTGGAGTGCAGTGGCCGGATCTCAGCTCACTGCAAGCTCCGCCTCCCGGGTTCACGCTATTCTCCTGTCTCAGCCTCCGGAGTAGCTGGGACTACAGGCGCCCGCCACCTCGCCCGACTAGTTTTTTTGTATTTTTTAGTAGAGACGGAGTTTCACCATGTTAGCCGGGATGGTCTCGATCTCCTGACCTCGTGATCCGCCTGTCTCGGCCTCCTAAAGTGCTGGGATTACAGGCTTGAGCCACCGCGCCCGGCCTTAAGAGGTCTTTAGATGTGCTACACACCAGACTCTTACCAGATGTGATTTATTTGCAAATATTTTTTCCCATTCTGTGGGTTTTCTTTGCACTTTCTTGATAGTGTCACGTGAAATATAAAGTGTTAAATTTTGATGAAGTCCAATTTATCTGTTTCGTTTTTCTTTTGTTATACCTAAGAAACTATTGCCTATTTTTGGCCAGGTGCGGTGGCTCACACCTGTAATCTCAGCACTTTGTGAGGCCGAGACGGGCAGATTATCTGAGGTCAGGAGTTTGAGACCAGCCTGGCTAATATGGTGAAACTCCGTCTCTACAAAAATACAAAAATTAGCCAGGTGTGGTGGTGCACCCCTGTAGTCCCAGCTATGGGGGTGGCAGGTGGGGCCCTGAGGTGGGAGGATGGCAGGGGGTGGGGCAGCCCTGAGGTGGGAGGACTGCTTGAACTTGGGAAGCAGAGGTTTCAGTGAGCTGAGATCGTGCCACTGCACTCCAGCCTGGTCGCGAGACTGTCTCAGAAAAAAAAAAAAAAAAAAAAAGAAGAAACTATTACCTATTTGTACCACAGAAAAGAGGCCAGGCATGGTGGTTCATGCCTGTAATCCTAGCACTTTGGGAGTCCGAGGTGGACAGATTGCCTGAGCTCAGGAGTTCCAGACCAGCCTGGGCAACATGGTGAAACCCCGTCTCTGCTAAAATACAAAAAATTAGCTGGGCGTGGCGGTGTGCACCTGTAATCACAGCACTTTGGGAGGCCAAGGGCGGGGAGGTCATGAGGTCAGGAGATTGAGACCATCCTGGCTAACATGATAAAACTCCGTCTCTACTAAAAATACAAAAAATTAGCCAGGCGTGGTGGTGGGCGCCTGTAGTCCCAGCTACTCGGGAGGCTGGGGCAGGAGAATCGCTTGAACCTGGGAGGCGGAGGTGGCAGTGAGCAGAGATTGTGCTACTGCACTCCAGCCTGGGCAACAGAGCAAGACTCCATCTAAAAAAAAAGAAGAAAGAAAAGTGGGGTCTGACCTCCTCCTGGTTTCTTCCTGCTTTTTGGGCTGCACCTTCTTGGCTTCCTTTATCTAATATCTACTAATTAGTCATTATATTCTTAAAGCTTGATTCTAGGCCTTTTCCTTTCTCAGGCAGTGCTTTTTCCCTGGTTACAGATATCCATAGCTGTAATTTTATTTGTTAGCTATATCACATTTTTTCATAAATGTTTGTCTCCTCTACAGATCTTGGTACAGGATTGGAACTGTATCTGAAACAGCTGCCTGTCTGACATTTCCTCTTGTATTTGAAACATATATCTAAAACCAAATTTATATTCTACTTCTGGCTGAAAGACAAAACACAAAATAGTAAATATTGCTCCACCCTAAATGTTTTCTGTACTCCTTATAAGCGTGATTGCTCCATTATTCATCCTGGTATGTTAAAGATTGGGTGTCATTTTTGATACCTCCCTCTCCCTCGCTTTTCATAAATGTTACCGCTGATTCGTATGGAGTTTAACTCAAATATTGCTTTTTTATTGAAGTAAAATCTACATATATAATTAACTATCTTTACCATTTTTAAGTGTACAGTTCAGTGGTAATAAAGACATTTATATATATTTTTCTCTTCACTCTTCCCCCTCCCCTTCCTGGCCTTTGGTAACCACCAGTCTAATCTCTACCTTCGTGAGATATACCCTTTTCGCTCCCACATATGAGTGAGAACATGTGATATTTGTCTTTCTGTGCTTGGCTTATTTTATGTAATATAATGGCTTCTAGTTCCATCCATGTTGCTACAAATAACAGGATTTCATTCTTTTTATGGCTGAATTATATACCATTGTGTATATATACACATTTTTCTTAATTCCATTCATCTGTTGTCCTCCCAAATGGTGTCAGATCCGTCTGTTAAATGTGGGCAGTCACCCCCTACCCCACTGCTTGGTAGGCATCATTTTTGCAGGTTTCCATTTGGCGATTATTTGACTAATACCTGTCTCGGCACTGGACTGTAACCCTTCTGCATACAGGGGACTGTGTGTCTGTGTTTGCTCATTCTAAGACTCGGATACCTCGCAGGCTGTCCTCTTAGTCCCAGTGTTCTCTGCGATTGGTTTGTTTCACAGGAACCAGCTTTTCTTCTTTGTCTCTTAGTAAATCTTGAGTGCGTGTACGAACACTTAGTATCTGAGATGACTAGATTCTTTTTCTCTCTGCTTTTTCCCTTGGATTCTTATATACCCACTGGGTTCTGGAGTGTTGCATATGAGCTGGAGCTGAGGGAGAACCGAGCAAAACACAGGAGAGAATGAATGACAACGTGGGGCTCATTTCCAGGCTCCTAAACGACCTCTTGGGCAGAGGTTCTGATCACTCGATAGCTGCCTTGGTTGGTTAGCGCTGCATGTCCACAGAGGGGCTTCCTAGGCTGACTCAAAAGGGTGTCTGTTAAATGATCTATGTCCTTCTAATGCCCATTTGTGAAAATTTAGCAGCCTATACTCAGCATAAGGACTTGGTAACAAGTATCTGTTTAATAAATGGTGACTGTGTATGCCAAACAGTAGTTTTAGTTGTTAATTTTCGAGTGTGGGTGCCCCCATGCCTCCGTGTGGAGAAGTGTAGACAGTGTCAGGGAGCAAGCCAAAGGGGATTGCTTTGGAAATGTGTGACTATCCTTCCTCCTTAGGAAAGGCATCTGTGCCCTGCTCTGCAACGCTTTAGCTGTGGGACTTTGGGCAAGTAACTTAACTCTTGTGAAGTACATTTGCTCATCTGTAAAATGGAGTGAAGACCTTCTAGAGATTTTGTGGAGAATCAGTGAGATTGTGTGTAAAATTCTTAGCACAGTGCCTGGGACATGGTTGGTGCTCAGAATAATAGATTCTCCTCCAGTTGCTCGATTTTAGGGGTATATTCATTTTTAAAATGAAAATAATATTTGAGAATAACTGTCATACTTGTAGACTTTCAGATTATTTTGGAGTACATGTTTAAAATTTAACATTTATTTACTTTTAAAATTGTTATTATTATTTTTTGAGACAGAGTTTTGCTCTTGTTGCCCAGGCTGGAGTGCAGTGGTGCGATCTTGGCTCACTGCAACCTCCGCCTCCCGGGTTCAGGCGTGTCTCCTGTCTTAGCCTCCTGAGTAGCTGGGATTATAGGCACTCACCACCATGTCCAGCAAATTTTTGTATTTTTGTATTTTTAGTAGAGACAGGGTTTCACCATGTTGGTCAGCTGGTCTTGAAATCTTGACCTCAGGTGATCCACCCTCCTCGGCCTCCCAAAGTGTTGGTATTACGGGCGTGAGCCACTGCGCCCAGCCATTGTATTCTTTGAAGTGACAATACTCTTTAAAGATTTTTATTTTTTATTTTATTTTATTTTATTTTTTTGAGATGGAGTCTTGCTCTGTCGCCCAGGCTGGAGTGCAATGGTGCAGTCTCGGCTCACTGCTACCTCTGCCTCCCAGATTCAAGGGATTCTTCTGCCTCAGCCTCCCGAGTAGCTGGGACCACAGGCGCCCACCACCATGCCCGGCTAATTTTTTGTATTTTTAGTAGAGACAGGGTTTCACTGTGTTAGCCAGGATGGTCTCAATCTCCTGACCTCAGGTGATCCGCCCGCCTCGGCCTCCCAAAGTGCTGGGATTACAGGCGTGAGCCAACGTGCCTGACCCAAGATTTTAAATTCTTATGGACATATAGCAGGTGTATATATTTATGGGTTACATGAAGTATTTTGTATAACAGTCACATCAAGGTAAGTAGGGTATCCATCAACCCAAGCAATTATCATTTCTTGTGTTACACTCTTTTAGTTATTTTAAAATGTACAATAAATGTTGACTGTAGTCACCCTGTTGTGCTATCAAATACTAGATCTTATTCTGTCTAACTATGGTTTTGTACCCTTTAACCATCCCCACTCCCTTCCCCACCACCACTATTCTTCCCAGCCTCTGCTGGTAACCGTTATTCTTCTCCCTATCTCCATGAGTTCAGTTGTGTTAATGTTTAGCTCCTACAAATGAGTGAGAACATGTGAAATTTGTCTTTCTATGCCTAGCTTCTCTTAACATAATTTCCTCCAATTCCATCCATGTTGTTGCAAATGACAGGATCTCATTCTTTTTATGGCTGAATAGTACTGCGTTGTGTGTAGGCATCGCATTTTCTTTATTCCTTCTCCTGTTGATGGACACTTAGGTTGCTTTAAAATCTTGGCTATTGTGAACAGTGCTGCAATAAACACGGGAGTGCAGATATCTCATCAATATACTGATTGCTTTCTTTTGGGTATATACCTAGCAGTGGGATTGCTGGATCATATTGTAGTTTTAGTTTTAGTTTTTTGAGGAACCTCTATACTGTTTTCTGTAGTGGCTGTACTAATTTAACATTTCTACCAACAGTGTACAAGAGCTCCCTTTTCTCCACATCCTTGCCAAAATTTGTTATTGCCTGTCTTTGGATTAAAGCCATTTTAACTGGGATGAGATGATACCTCATTGTAGTTTTGATTTGCATTTCTCTGATGATCAGTGATGTTGAGCACTTTTTTAATATGCCTGTTTGCCATTTGTGTGTCTCCTTTCGAAAAATGTCTATTCAGATATTTTGCTTATTTTTAAATTGGATTATTTGGTTTTTTTTCTATTGAGTTGTTGGAGCTCCTCATATATTCTGGTTATTAATCCCTTGTCAGTTGGGTGGTTTGAGAATATTTTCTTGCATTCTGTGGGTTGTCTTACACTTTGTTGATTGTTTGCTTTGGTTGCCCATACTTGTGGGGTGTTACTGACAAAATCTTTGCGCAGACCAATGTCCTAGAGAGTTTCCCCCATGTTTTCTTTTAGTAGTTTTATAGTTTGAGGTCTTAGGTTTAAGTCTTTAATTCATTTCTATTTGATTTTTGTGGTGAGAAATGGGGGTCTAGTTTTATTCTTCTGCATATGGATATTCAGTTTTTCCAGCACCATTTATTGAAGAGACTGTCCTTTCCCCAGTGTATGTTCTTGGCACTGTTGCAAAAATGAGTTCACTATAGATGTGTGGATTTTATTTCTGGGATCTCTGTTCTGTTCCATTGGTCTGTGTGTCTGTTTTTATTCCAGTACCACGCTGCCACAAAACCAGCAATGGTAGGAGTATAATTTGAAGTCAGATACTGTGATTCTCCAGTTTTGTTCTTTTTGCTTAGGAAGGATGGCCTTGGCTATTCTGAGTCCTTTGTGGTTCCATGTGAATTTGGGATTCCTTTTTTTATTTCTGTAAAGAATGTCATTGGCATTTGATAGGGATTATGTTGGATCTATAGATTGCTTTGAGTAGTATGGATAGTAATGCTCTTTTAAAATTGCTTTGTTGAAATATAATTTACATACCGTGACAGCATTCATTTCAAGTGTATGATTCAGTAATTTTTAGTATATTCACACATAGCTGCAACTGTGCATCTATTGATGGACATTTGGATTGTTTCTAGCTTTGTCTATTGTGAATAGTGCTGCTTTGAACATTTGTATACAAGCTTTTAAACACCTGTTTTCAGTTCTTTTGAGTGTATATCCAGGAGTCGAATTGCTGTATTATATGGTCATTCTATGTTTAACTTACTGAGGAATCACTAAACTGTTTTCCACAGTGGCTGCACCATTTTATATTCTCTCTAGCCATTACCCAATTCTCCACTTTCTGGCAATGCTTGTTTTTTTTTGTTGTTGTTGTTGTTTTAATTTTTTTTTTAAATTATAGTCACCCTAGTAAATATGAAGTGGTATCTCATTGTGGTTTTGATTTGCATTTCCCTAATGACTAATATATTTGAACGTATTTCCTGTGCTTCCTGGCCATTTGTAGATCTTCCTTGGAAAACATCTATTCAAGTCCTTTGCCCACTTAAAAATCGAATTGTCTTTTTGTTGTTGAACTATATATGATTTTCAGATACGATTTGTAAAAAAATTTTTTTTTTTTTTTCATTCTGTGGCTGATCTTTTCACTTTTTTTTTTTGGAGAGGGAGTCTCTCTCAGTCGCCCAGAATGCACTGGTGCGATCTCGGCTCACTGCAAGCTCTGCCTCCCAGGTTCTTGCCATTCTCCTGCCTCAGCCTCCCAAGTAGCTGAGACTACAGGTGCCTGCCACCACGCCCGGCTAATTTTTTGTATTTTTAGTAGCGACGGGGTTTCACCGTATTATCCAGGATTGTGTTGATCTCCTGACCTCGTGATCTGCCCGCCTCGGCCTCCCAAAGTGCTGGGATTAAAGGTGTGAGCCAATCTTTTCAGATTTTTTTTGGGACGGAGTCTTGCTCTGTTGCCCAGGCTGGAGTGCAGTGGTGCATCTCAGCTCACTGCAAGCTCTGTCTTCTGGGTTTATGCCATTCTCCTGCCTCAGCCTCCCAAGTAGCTGGGACTACAGGCGCCTGCCACCACGCCCAGCTAATTTTTTTTTTGTATTTTTTAGAGACGGAGTTTCACCATGTTAGCCAGGGAGGTCTTGATCTCCTGACCTTGTGATCCGCCTGCCTCGGCCTCCCAAAGTGCTGGGATCACAGGCGTGAGCCACCATGCCTGGCCTCTTTTCACTTTTAAGTATCTTTTGGTGTATGAAATTTTAAAATTTTGATGAAGTCCAGTTTGTTTTTTTTCTTTTGTTACTTGTGAACAACAGTGTCCTTTTGAGTAAGAAATAAACGTTCTGGATTTTAGCTAAGTTGGAAGAACCATATTTAATGGTGGTACTCCTAAGAAATAATAGGGTTTTATCCAGGGTTTGTATATCTTGACATGTTCAAAATTATGTTGTTCTCTGATGCTTAATATTTATATGAAACCCATGGACTTAATTTTTAAAAGTGTAATCAAATTGTGACGAAAACAGCAATGAAAAAGCAGCCGAGTAGCAATTTGAAATGGGCTTCCTGTCTGTAATAGAATACTTCATCTTTGTGTGATTCCTTCTTGTTGCTAGGTTACCCGAAGGCCTTTCGGCTTTGAATGCTGAGAATATGAGAGTTAAAAATATGTTGCTATATAGATGTTTCTTCTTTTTTTCATCTCTGTGTAATTAGCAAGCCCCTTGAAGCAAAAATTACAGTTTTTCTTTCCATGAGTTTCAAAAAGCAAATTATTTGTAAGTTTTTAAATCATGCAGATGTGCTTATGCTCATGGGAGAATTGGATTTTCAGAATGAAAGAGCCAGTAATTATGGACTACTCAGTGTCCTTTATCTGCAACCACTTAATGATCTTTAATTGGATTTGATTGAAGCGAGGCCCATGAACATTAATTTGGTTAAAAAATACACAAGCTTTTGAGTTTCTTGAGCAAAACTAACATGTTTATGAGGAAAGATACAAACTATCATTTTGGTTAAATCCATGATAATTCTATAATAAATTTGTAGCTAAAGTAAAAGACCCAATATTTATTTGCTAATAAAACTATAAAGTAGGTAACAAGTGATCATAACATTGTTGACTCTTATACGTGAATGTACCGGGTATCATTTTGTTACCAAATGCATTCTGCCTTATGGTTTTACACTTAAAAAACTCTAACTTGAAAAATATTACAGGTATCAGTTCTACTTTGTTGGAAATGAGAAATACCTGTGCAAGTCTGAAAACAGACCATTGACAGATTGTGTTAGATAAGATCAGAGTTATTGCCTAGTGTAGCTAGGACAAAGCATTCATTTAAAGGCAAATCAGTTGTCTTTTGTTTATTAAGAAGCCAAGCCATTATTATCCACGCTTATCCTTTAAAAGCAATGATTGTGAATAAGTGGATCAGGTGCCAATACTAGGTTCACACTCTCTCCCCGTGCTTGTTTATTAGACTATGCATATTACAAGGTTTGGGATAGTGGTTCAGTATCTTAGGAAAGTGTTTCCATAGTCACGAATACAAGGATAATGTGTTTGTTACAAGGCTGGCATATGTGTTGAGCTGTGCTAAGAAGCCCACCTAAAATAGCCTGGAAGAGACTGCTTCTGATGCCAGCATAAGTCACATAAGCTGCAGTGGACAGTGTATTTTATTTTCTATGTGGAAATAAGATTGCTTTCTGATACTTTTCTATTTAAGATTTGTGTTAGGAATATTCTTCTGTTTCTTGAGGGGGAAGAACTGATTAAAAAATTTCTAATACCACTTTTAAAGAAGACTCTCTTACATGAGTAGAGTTGGATGGAGAAGGCTCACACCTCCCCCCCAGCCCCCACCCCCCAACCCTTTTTAAAAAATCAGTGTTAGTCTAGGCTTTTATTTTGGAATAGGGTGGCAGTTGTCATTGGTGCCGCCGGATCACACTGAACAAGTGTGGGTGGAGAGTTTGCTGATGCTTAAGTTGCTGTGAGTAGGTATAGCTTTCAGAGCAGTGTTTTTATTTGGTACCAGGATTACTGACAATCATGACTACTGGTAAAGGTAGGCTGTTCTAATATATTCTGAAAAGTGTTTATGATTGCTGCTTGGCTAGGAAATGCTTGAATATTTTTATAATTCCTTTGATAACTAAAAATCGTGGATGAAACATGGGAAAGATTGTTATGAATTTTGTTGGTATTTAAGCAGGGAAACATTGTGAAACCGACAGGGAAATAAACATCAATGTTAACCTTCGAAGGCTAGGACAGAGGAAGCAGGCACAGCAGGCTGAGGCTCGCTGTGGTTTTATCTTCTGTTTATTTCATGGGCTTCTAATTTTTCTCTGCTTTCCTCTGTTCACAGTATGAGGGTTATGAACATAAATCTATTTGCAGTTGCAGGGTATTTGTTAATAAAGCTAAGCGGTCTTGAAAAGAATCTACTGGCTAGAAATGTCTAAGTTTTCCCAGTAGCGTATAGAGGAAAAGCATAAATGATAGCAGTGCAAGGATGCTGCTTCTGTCTGAAGTCATTGTTTATTTTTTTCCCCTTTAAAAGATTTGCATTTTTAAAATGCAGAAATGTACAGGAAAACTACAAAAGAAGTGTTGTTCACAAAAAATCTTATTGATTAGCTGTCAGTCTTTCCACATAGCTTTTTCCCAGGTTTGGCCAATATCGAAGTGATTTTAAAAGATTCTGTGTAAACAGGGTTTGCATTCAAAGGTGTAGGGTGCAGTTGATGTGATGGGAACAACCTGTATCACTGTCTTGCTTTCCTAGGGGATGGTTTTGCTGGCAGGCTCTTAATTTGTTGTCTCCAAAGGGTATTTCCAGACTCTTCTACTGAAACAGGTATTGCACAGAGTAAAATTGCATACAGTAACAAGTGTTTATTTGTCTCCTGCTGTGGGGAATTGGGCACCCATCCAGGACTTTTGCTCAGAGTTTATTTTGTAGTAGATTATTAAAGGTTTCTACAGCTATTTTCTTAAATGTGGTTAAGTTGGGCTGAAAGTCCTGGAAGATGCTACATTTCTGCTCATATTTTTAAATCGAGAATTTAAAGTATATTTGTATTTTTTAATTGGGGATTTAAGGTATACAGTGATAATATTTTTATTTCATACCTAAGTATCGTATGCTATTTTCAGGTTAAACTGCTGCAGGAAATCAATACCTGGGCAGGAGAGTTAAATAATTCATGTTCTGAGGTAACCTCTCTCAGAGCCTTTCCTTTGAGGATTTGAAAGTGTGTCACTTATAAGTGGCATTTGTCTTAAGTTGTGATATTTTCATTTGTATTTAGGAACAGGTCAACATAATATGGGAGCCAACTTTTTCATGTTAAAATCCATGGAGATAGCCTCCTGAATCTGAGTTTAAAATAAAGACTGTTCTTTCACTTAATATATTTTTTCAAATTGCCTGCCTCCTTAGTCACTGTCACCTGGAATTCAGGCTTAGATGCTTTGGTAACTTTTACCCTCAGTAACTGCAATCGTGATAGGAAACAAGGATTAAAATACTGTTTCTTATGGAAGTGGCGTATTTGAATCATATATTAATTCATGACCATTAAAAATCTGCAAAATATAATAGCAGTGGGTGTTCCAAGGTGTGTAGGGTACTTTAGTGTTTTCAGAACTCTTTTCCTGAATTTTGTGTTTTATGAACATCACAGCAGCCCCATGAGGAGTAGGAAGGGCGGCTTTTAAACACAGATACCAAAGGTTTTGGGTTTTCTAGAATTGGGTTAGTTGCAGGACCGGGGAGAGCCCTAGTTTTTGCCATCTTAGACCTAAGTCTTTCTTCCAGAAAGCCATCTTGTCAGGCCAAGTGCTCTGGAATCCCTCAGACAGGGTATGAGTGCCACTGCTGCACGGGCAGTATGTGACCTGGGACTGGCAGCATGGCTGTCCACCTTTATTTTCTCATGTGCAAATTGGGGATGATAGTCCCTATGCTAAGGAGCCAGTGGGGGCCTTGGGCCTGGCACATCAATCTTATCCTATTGATATAGGGACACATCCACTGTGGCAGCTCCAGATGATCTCCTAACAGGAGGTGTGAAGGTTGAACTGAGGTTTAAAATAATACAATTGATCTTTTTGTGTAGATAGGGAAAACTAAGAAAACAAGATGCAGAATCAAATGTATCCTAAGATCTTGTAAAAAGAAACTGCCATTCAGTACGCAGATCTTGGTCACTAATACCACCAGGGCTCCTTGGGGAAATGGCTGAGTTTAGGGCTGGAGCAAGGTGAGCCAGTGTATCTCGCAGGGCCAGAAAGTAGGGAAGTGGTTGAAAAAAATCAAAGAGAAAGCAAAACAAAACAACAGTATGGGTATCACTGAGAGACACAGGAGTCAACTGAAAGTGCTTCCAGTAGCCAAAGCTAGAACACTTGAAGCAACACAGTAAAGTAGTGTTGGGTTTTAACCCAAAGTATAAAATAAATGTTAATGATCCATACTAATGTAAATAAAATGACTGAAAAGTGTGTAAATGGAGATGAAGAGACGAACCTCTTGTGCAGAATTATTCCAAATCATTTATGCAAATATCCCACTCTAAAGGAGGGGAGCAAAACTTGCTAGTCTGTCAGTGTGGTAGGTGTTCTTGATAGGATGTGATGAGAATGTCATTTTACCTCTGTGGTCTTCCTGCCAAAGCCCCATAAGCTCTGTGGAAACATGGCAGAAGCCTCAGACCAACCCAAAATGAAGGATATTCTATAAACTCCCTAACCATGTCAAGGTCATTGAAAACAAAGTCTGAGAAACTGTCACAACCTAGAGGAACCTAGCAAGGCAGGATGACTAAATGTAATGTGGTGTCCTGAATGGGATCCTGGAGCAGAGAAAGGACGTTAGAGAAAAACTAAGGAATGCTGAATACGCTAGGGACAGCAGCTAAAGGTAACAGTTGGTCTGCATGTTGGGTTATGTGCTTTAAGAAAATCTTTTTCACTGTTTTGTGTCTTTAAAACATGTCATTAAAAAAACAAAACACACAAAGATTAAAGACATGGACACCAGTAAGGATACTAGTTGGTAATACGGATTACCTGAGGGATGAGGAAGACCCAAATTAGGTCGGCCTCAGTGGGACTGGAGAGGAAATGGAAGTGAGAGGTGGTTCGAAGCAGCACTGACCACACCCAGTGCTTATTTAGGGCAGTGGGTGGGGAAAGACCTGATAGGAGATAGGAGGGGAAGAGTTAAGAGCAATTCCATATTTTGGCCTGGACAAATGATGGTAGGACCAACTGAAGTGGGGAACCTGGAGGGAGAGCAGGTTTTGAGGGTAAGATGATTATAGGTGATTATAGTTCTGGATACTTGGACATAGAATTTTGTTTGTATGTGAGTTTGATTCAAATGGGTTTGTATCTTGGAGTAGAGTTGAGATTGCTATTAGAGGAGTGAGTATTATTGGAACATGGATATTTATGTTAAATTGTCATCTTATTTATCTTTGTCTTCGTATGTAGCAGTATGGTATTTGCCTCTCTAGCTAAACAGGGTTCTGGAGAATGAGATCGTTAAAGCAGAGATGGGTGATTTGAAGAATTATTATTATTTGCACAAATGGCAAGTAGCTCTTAGTGTAATTACTTTAAAGTATGAGAGAACATTCTGGTAGGAATCCTTTTCCAAATTTGGCTCTAAGTTTTTCCACCTGATTTACTTTTGTGCCTATGTAGTGATTGTCAAAAAGAATTGGGTCAGGATTGGTACAGTGTTAATTAAAATGACATTTCCAAAAGAGCGCAGGGTGTAGATCTGATACCTGTGGGATTTGGGTTCTGACATTTATAACTTTCAGGGCAAGTTGGAAGGTAAAATAAGTACTGTAATCAAAAGGAGAAATGACCATTTAATCAATGAAAGGATATATGGTGACTCTTACATAATATGACACTCAGAGATTAAGGTGTTGAAATTGTAGTTGTTGACTTCTGGAAGTCTCAGTTTTCAGTCATCAGTATGCCAACTTTATTCACATCCCTTCGTGTTGCTTAAAACTTTCCCCTTTTCCATGAAATAGTAAAAATGTAAGTTAGAATATGTCCACTTAAGGCCTGCATTGTACCTTTTCAGTTCCTTTTTGAGGGATAAATGATGATTTCATGGTCCTACTATTCTCTAACCTATTACCAGGAAGAAGTTTGTGGTTGTCATTATTATTGTAATTATAGTCACCCATTCTCGTTCATTAATGCCTTTGTGCCTTTGCCATTCCTGCCTTGTCCCTTTCTTGCTCCAGGAAGCTCGCACACATTGTTTTCACCTAGAGTGCGCTTCACTTTCCTCACGCCTGCCTAGTTTTCAGGTCTTGGTGCAGGGGCTTCCTCAGAAATGCCTTGCCTGGACTTGTGCGGCAATCGAGGAATTCGCTTTCCTAAGGCTTCTTATGCTGGCTTATGACCGGCTTTGCGGAATCAAGATGGGAGCTGCTGTGTTCACCTCTGAATTACCAGCAGCCAACCGAGTGCCAGGCACAGGGTGGACATTTACAAACATCCTGGGCATACACAAAGGGTATGTGAGCTGGGTGTGGTGGCCCATGCTGGGATTACAGGTGCCCGCCACCATGCCCTAATTTTTGTATTTTTTTTTAAGCAGGGATGGGGTTTTACCATGTTGGCCAGGCAGGTCTCAAACTCCTGACCTCAGGTGATCCACCTGCCTTGACCTCCCAAAGTGCTGAGATTACAGATGTGAGCCACCATACCCAGCTCATGGGTCTTGAAAATACAAAATTTGAAGGAAAAAAACACACACGCAATTGGAAGGCCCCCTTTTCTATCTTAAAACAATTTTTGGAGTCTTTAGTGTACTTGGATTTCTTTGTACAGAAATGAAAATGGTGTTTGAGCTTGGCTTACTATATTCAGTTATCTGCAGTTAGGCCAGGCTCTGATAACCTTTGTGCATATGCTGGTGGCTGTGAGGCTAGACCCACAGGGTAAGTGAACCCTTTCCAAAGAGAAAGAATACACTTTTTGTAGGACCTCTCTCCCTGTCAAAACAATGCGCCTTGCCCTGCTGCTTAGTCAAAGGCATTCTTTTGCTTCATTGTTCAAGGCAAATTGGAACCTTCCTTCTGCCTTTCTCTGCCTCCTACTCTTAAATTCCGTGTCCATGACAGAGATGCCTGAGTAATCCTGTCCCACGTAGATGAGATTATGCCTTTGGTAAAAGGCCTGCAGCATAGTGTGATTTGGCCTTCTCTGAACCACCATGTCCAAAATGTCTCTCACCACCCTCTGCCTTTCCCCTCACTTTGTTACAGAACACTGTTCTTTTCCTTCTTTGCCTTTATCACAGATTTGTCTTTACAAATGTTGTACCCCTTTATAGTGGAAAGTCCCTTTGGGCAGTTAGCATGAATGTTTTTTTTCATACCATATTCCCAGGAACTAGTGAAGTGCCTGAAATGTAGTAGATCCTCATCCTCAGTGAATAAGCAAAAGAGGGAGATAGTTATCCAAGTCAGGTGGCAACTAACCTGCTCCTCCTCCTATAAATTATCTTGGCTGTTATTTCTTGAAGTAAATTAATGCTTTACTCATGAACTCAGAGCTTAAGAAAGAGAATCTGTTCTCCTCTTCCATTCTCCATTTGTTCCTTTCTTTTCCCCTTTTCTCCCACCTCTTCCCCACCATGTTCTCATGTGTCCTTCCTTTGTTTCCTCCCACTGCTATCAAGAGGTCCATAGTCAGCTGGAAGAGAATCCTGGCCTCCATAGTCACAGCATATTTGTGAGCTGGATGGAAGGCCCGTAATGGGGCCCAAGACCCTGGCCCCGCACTGTTCGTGCTCAGAAGTTCCCTGCATGGTGGTGTTTGTGCTCAGCAAGGCTGACTTTTTGGCATGCAGGACAAAAGGGAGCATGGGATGTTGGTGCTTATAAATTGGGTGTGAAATTTCTCACACAGTGGTTGTCTTTGGCATAAATTGGGCAATGTGATTATTATGTGGGCGGTTGGCTTGGGAGCTGGGGAATACAGATGGAAGCTGAAGGTAGTGGTGAGCAGGCCTCAGTGGTGGGCCGAGATGATGGAGATGTGGTGTGTGGCACACTCACTTGACCTGTTTGGGCTAGAAAATAAGCATGTGATCAAAGTGTGGGGACAGTTATCAAATAAGTACTTTCAGTAATATAGCTATAATTTACAAAAATCTCTTTAAGGATATCCTGTACCTTACATAGAATAATTGCACTTATCTGCACTTCCTCCTCCTAAAATATACTTGTTGAAACCTCTCATGATGTTGATTCCTCCTAAGCTTTGCTTTCTTCCTGTTTTTAGCCTGCAGTTGTGTGGCCTGTATACCCGGCCATGCATCAGAATATCTGGACAATTCTCTAGACAAATGATAGCAGGGATGCTGAGTGCCATTTACATTTAGGTTTGTAATAATATCCAAATGTAATTAAAAGAATTTTAGAAAGCTAACTACTTTGAAATTTTGAGACAAGTTATTTTTGGTTTATGTTAACTCTTTATAATTATGTAAATACAGCAATGAGAACTCTAGATAGCTGTTGTTTTAAGTGTATGTATGCTATAGTTATCCAAAGGTCTTATTAAAAGCATTGAAAATCATCAACTAAAATATGACTTTAACTTTTCAAATTGTAGGACTGGAATTATTCAGATTTGAATGAACATTGCACCAAAAAAACAGACATATTAATATTGATTGGACAAAATAAACCCAAGTTCTTGTATGTATGTGTATATATGTATACCCTTAGAGACAAAAAGCAAAGGAAGGGAGCACAAAGAGACTGGTACTTTAATATCCAGAGTACCAAAGAGCTCCCTGGGGATGAATTAGGGAAGATGGGAATAAACTGTCCTTCCTGCTGGAATAGCTAGTCCCCGACACAAAACTCTCTGAGCACCTGAGCTGAGCCCACAGTATCATTTCCTGGAATGACACTCACACTGAAACATCCACAGGAACTCAACTCTCCATAGAAATACCCACCATTCCTCAACGTCCGCAAGAGCTCTTAGACTGAAAGCCTGGCTTCATGTGTCGTGAAGGACCATCGTTCCCAGACATAAGTGTATTAGTGCCTCAAACTCTGCCCGGGACTGGACAGACCCAGGGGAAGACGAAAACAGACAGAGCCTTCCCCAAGAGAGCTGCTTCTGCTTCTCCCACTTGCCAGGTTCGCAGAGCTGGGACTGTCCTCTAGTACCCTCCATCAGTCACCTAACTCAGAGTCATCCAGCAAGAGAGGGAGGAGAGAGGGACTGAAATAAGTAGTCATCAATAGGAATCTTCCTCTTTTAGATACCAACGCTCTTCTGGGCAGAAGAACTGACTTCATCCATCTGGGCATCCTGCTTTAGCTGCCCCTCTTCCCCCTCCCGCCCCACACAGGGCCTAGTAAAAAGTTAGTTTGTGAATCACCTCACTAATGACTTTTGTACTCTCTGGTCATGAATTTCTAGCTGCTTTCAAGCTTGTCTCTGTGGAAACATGATGACTATAAACATCTACAATCGCTCAGTAAAGCTCAGGATAGCATGAAAAGAATTAGCCATTGTAGTGAAGGAAAAAATTAGTTCTTACTTTAGGAATCTGAAGGTTTCTCCTAGCATTTATCTGAGAGAGACAGAGAGAGAGAATGAATGAATATGTGTGTATGTGTGTGTATATATATATGTATGTATATGTGTGTGTGTGTGTGTGTGTGTGTGTGTAGCTCTCCTGGGCTTTGGTAGAAGAACTGACCTCCTCCATCTGGGCATCCTGCTTTAGCTGCCCCTCTTCCTCCTCCCCACCCCGCACAGGGCCTGGTCTAAGAGCTCTTGTGGATGTTGAGAAATGGTGGGTATTTCTATGGAGAGTTGAGTTCCTGTGGATGTTTCAGTGTGAGTGTCATTCCAGGAAATGATACTGTGGGCTCAGCTCAGGTGCTCAGAGAGTTTTGTGTCGGGGACTAGCTATTCCAGCAGGAAGGACAGTTTATTCCCATCTTCCCTAATTCACCCCCAGGGAGCTCTTTGGTACTCTGGATATTAAAGTACCAGTCTCTTTGTGCTCCCTTCCTTTGCTTTTTGTCTCTAAGGGTAAGTTTATAGTCTTTCTGACATATGTTTGGAGATACTCTTCTTTAAGACTGATCTTAAATACATCACTCTTGGCGTGTTGCTGTAAGTTGTTTTCTCTGAGGAAGGCTTAATATTAACAGGGTTAACTTAAACTGGGCCTCCAGTTTGGCCAAGAGATTCTAACTTCAGGAACCCTAACTCCTGGACATGACTTGGGAACTTTGCCTTTAATTCTCTGTTCCGTAGTGTCCAGGATGGGCACACAGAGTAGTGGGGGCACCTGGGCCTGTCCAGGTGCAGAGGGAAGCTGGCTCATTTTTTCATTATCCCCTGTCAGGAATTCCTTGCCTCTGCTACATCTGTTCAGCAAGAGTCTTTGGAATTTGTTCTCTTTCGCTCTATATTCACTGAGCTTGGTAGCCCAGGGTGTTCCTCAGTTAAGAAGATGTGCGCACATTTAAAGCCTGTCACACTCTTAGTCAATGTTAAGTGGACCAAAGTAGTACGGATCACATCCAAGGGTTGGTTGGAAGGCACAGTGGATCCTTTCTAAATTTGTCTGGCCCTACTTTGGATTCGTGTGTCATATTGTGTGTGTGCTGTTAAGAAAACCTCACACTGAATCCTACGTGCTGTTGATTGTATGTGTTCCCACGTTGGACTGTGCACTCCAGAGTGAGAACCGTGACTTCCCTTTCTACATCCCAGCTCCCAAAAAAGTACTGGGGACACAAGTGTGCTTACTAGAGAAATGCTAGAGAGATAAAGGAACAAGCACATGGTTACCCATTGGTATTCAGAGGTGGTATCCTCTCCAGTAGCCTCCCAGTAGTAGAGGCTAGGGTGCTCTGGGAGTCCAGTTTTATTGCAGAAGTAACAAAATGATTACTTTGAGACGAAATCACCTGTAAGGTGACCCTGTGCTCTGGACTCGAACTTTCAAGTTCCAGGACATGGAAGGTTTGGAGAGAGTTTAAAACATTGATGCCACTTGATGGAAGCATATTCCTAATTGAGCTTTTTTCTTTTGCTTACAAATGACAAATTTCTTTCTTTTGACCCTAAGAAAATTGTCATTGAGACCTCTTAAGGACACTTGACAAGGGGGAAATGGGTGCTTTCCCTTTGAAATCAGTTCTAGAGAAGGTGGTTTTAACCATGCCTTCCTCCATTTCTCTATAATGTCCATACATTTCTTTCGGCTGCCTAACTTGAATTAGTTGTATGGCCTTTTAAGCACATTTTTAAAGAAAATTCTGTTCCTAATTCCTCACTTCTGTTGAAATATTTTTGAAGAGCTGATTTTTTTGCATAGCACAAATAGTGAGGGTGTAAAATAGCTGCCATTTGTCCAGTACTTATGGTTTTCCTGTCTTTAATGCATTTTGTCTAATCTGCATGATCTCCCTTTGATACAGTACAGAGATGCTTTGGGTTGCCAGCAATACAGGCCTCATTCCAAGTGGTATAAGGGAGAAGGGGAGTGACTTGGTTCGTGGAACTAAGTCTGGGTGTTTGGGTCTTGCTGCCCTCCTTTGGACACATGCCAGGCATTAGACCTTGGCTCTCACTGCCTCTCACTCTACTTTCTTTTGTTTTGCCTGTCTCTTAAGCAGGCACTGCCATTAGTTGGCTCCAACAGCTCTAGGCTTGTACCTGCATAGCTCTAAGTCCACAAGAAGGGAGGTTCTAGAATTAATTACTGTGATGGGTTGGGAGAGCCCTGATGCTGTGGCCAGGATCCACTGAGGCAAACAAAGGTGTTGTCACTTTGAGAGTGGGGGAGGTGGTTACCCAAGAACTGCCCTGGGCTGTCAGTAGAAGAAAGGGGTTGATACTGGGTGGGCAGCGCATTTCATAGGTAGACAGGATCATCCTTTTTTCAGACAGGGAAACAGAAGCCTATCTCTTTTCATTTTCTTTTTCTACCTCACATGAGGTTGGTCTTGCTGAAAGTGCAGGCCTGTGACATTACAGCTCTGCCCCAGGACAGGCTTACTGCCCAGTGCAAGCTGTGGATTTCTCCCTGCACAGAATCAGCCCTGGGCCCCTCTGTTGTGAGTATGCCTGCATCTCTCTGGAACCTGGTTATAAGTTATATAGCAGCAGCCAGAGCATTTTCCCCAAGACCCAAAGAGGAATTGTGCCTTGATCTGCACCTGCAGGAGGCACTCAGCAGCTCTTACCCAGTGTGAACTTTGAGCTCCTATAGTGCCTTAAGGAGCAGGTATCTATGGAAGTTTGCTTTCTGCCCTCCTCACAGTTCATTTCCCTCTCCGGTTTCTGTTGGTGTTTTTCTTGTCTGTCTTTCCCAGCAGAAGGTTTTGTCCCTTTTTGCCTCCCTTTGTGAAGGACTAGTAAAGCTGAAATGAATTTTTTAGTTGCCACCTGTCTGTGCTCCAGTTCTCTCTTCTCACGTTATCTGTATCAGTGGTGTCATTGTTGAGATCGTCTTAAAATGCCAGCCCAGCTTTTTGGCAGCAAGCTTTTGGGTGGAAGGAATGAAACGTGATCCCTAACTGGCAGCTTGATTGCATTCCAGGCTCACTTCTGTGGTAGAGGATGGATTACTGGTGCCAAAGGGCAGAAGTAGCACTCTGCTAGCACCCTCAGAGCTTCTAGTGTGCCATTTCCACTTTTGTGTTGTCAAAAATGCCAACATTTCCAGCCAAGTTGGAAATTTTTATATTCCCTGTGTTCTGACAAAAGCCTTCTTTAATTTTGTAAACAGGGAGAGGAATTTTTGTTTCAGAATGTGGATATTGAAGGATTTTTTTGCACAGAGTGGTAGAACCGGCCCTGTTTAACGCTGGTCCATGTTGACTGGATTGGGGGTGATACGTGTACCCCACTTCCCATACTTTGATGGAGGAAGGGAAGTAGAAACTTGGAAGAAAAAGTCTTTATCCAGCCATTCAATTCATACAGTGTGTTTTGCACTTTTATACTTTTCTATTTATCCAACTTTGGTTAAAATTAAGAGGGAACAGACAGGCAAGGAATATAGTTTGGATAATGAGCAAAAATTCCTCCAATATATGAACATGGAATATCTTTCTATTTATTGGTTTGTCTTTAGTTGATCTTAACAGTGTTTTGTAGTTCCCTTTTGTTAAAGTTGTTAGGTGTTTTTATTGACGCTATTGTTAATTGTTTTCTTAATTTGATGTATAGAATATACAATGGATTTTTTAATACTGGTTTTGTATCCTACAACCTCAGTGAACTTGTTTATTGGTTCTGATTTTTTGCGTGCATTCTTTAGTGTTTTCTACATACCAAATCAAGTCATTTGTAAATGGAGATAGTGTTAGTTCTTCCAATTCAGTCTGCATGCTTTTTTTTTTTCTTTTCTTTTCTTTTTCTGGTTGGATTTCCCTGGCTAGAACATCTACCACAATGTTGAATGGAAGTAGTGAGAGTAAACATCTTCTCTCGTTCTTGATCTTAGGGGAAAGCATCTGGTCTTTGACCATGTTGTTGATGGTGTGTGTGTGTGTGTTTGTTTGTTTCTTTCTTTTTTGAGATGGAGTCTGGCTCCATTGCCCAGGCTAGAGTGCAGTAGCGCAATCTCAGCTCACTGCAACTTCCACCTCCCGGGTTCAAGCGATCGTCCTGCCTCAGACTCCCTCGTAGCTGGGATTGCAGGAGTGCACTGCCACGCTGGGCTAATTTTTGTATTTTTAGTAGAGATGGGGTTTCACCATGTTGGTCAGGCTGGTCTGGAACTCCTGACCTCAGGCAATCCGCCTGCCTCGTCCTCCCAAAGTGCTGAGATTACAGGTGTGAGCCACCGCACCCGGCCTGGAGGTAGTCTTTATCAGGTGAGGGAGTTCTCCTCTAATCCCTGCTTGTAGTGTTTTTAGCATGAAAGCATTTTACTGTGTTTAGAGAATATGTTGTTTTTTGCCTTTTATTATATTAATATAACAACTATGATATATATTGAACAAACATTACATTCCTGGGGTAAGTCGCACTTGGCCATAATGTTAATTCTTTTGATATGTTGCTGAATTTGGTTTGCTAGTATTTTTTTTTTGAGGATTTTAGATGTTTACATACATTCATAAGAGATACTGAAGATACTGTACTTGAGAAATTATCTTAAACAAATAATTTTAAGCAAGCAAACATCTGCAGTAGGAATTAAACAGCACAATGTGCGGAACACACTTAGCACAGTGCCCAGCACCTACTAAGCATCAGCTTATGGGAATTGCTTTTTTTTGGCAGATGGTCGTTTAATGTCATGACTCAGAGCAAAGGATGTTGAGTTGAACAGGCCTGGGTTTGAATCCTGGCTTCCTCCACCTCCTTGTTAGCTGTGTAGCTTTGGGCATATCGTGTCTGGATGCCTTAAGTTTTTTAATTTTTAAGACCCAAGTGACAATAGTCCTCTCAGGGTTATCAGGAGGATTGAATGTGACTATGCACAACCAAACCTAGGACCCGGTACACAGTTAAGTGCTGTGATTCTATTAGTTGTTACTTTTCTTGTTACTTTTAAACATACTGACTGCAGTGGTTTTATGAGGGTGAAAAATTGAAAACAATTCAACTATCGATAAACAGATGATTGATTAAATATAGTAAATGCACACAGTGTCACAGTAAGAAGTCTTTAAAATTGACTAGATTAATACTGATCTAGAAAAATATTGGTGGTGTGCAAAAAAGCAGTTTTTATACATGTGTATAGAATTCATGTTTATGAATGCATTCGTCTAGAAATGCATATATATCAAATTGTTAGTTTAATTTGGGGAGCTTATGATTGCTTATAGTGGAACTGTGACTTAATTTAAAAATAGGTGTATGTTTTATCGGGAAAGAAGGATATACATTTCTTTCTAGCAGGAAAATTTGGAAGCTTAAAAAGTATTTGAGGTTTTAATTGTGTTTGTTGATTTGTCCTCAGTTATTTTCATAACCTTGTTTGAATTTATTATCTAATTAAGCCATATGCATGTTAAAAAAAAGTAATAAAAGCTTCTAAAAAGGATATATGAGAGAAGATTTTCATCCATTCACAAATTTTGCCTTTCTTCATGTGGACTACCAGAATTAAATTTTTTTGACTGTCTACTGGTTGTTGGCCCAGACTCTGTTCTAGATGTTGTAAATACCAAGAAGAATACAAAGTGGTCCCTACCCCAGGGACAGAGAAACCAAACAGATCTGCAGCCAGCTGATTTCAGGGGGCCATGGAGTAAATGGTACACGCATGGTCAGAGCCGGGCAGGATCTCAGGCTAGCAGTAGACTTGTGTTTTCAAGAATGCATAGGGGTGTGTCTGGCAGACAGGACAAGAATTGCAGATAGTAGGAACAGCCTTTGCAAAAGGCTTGGAGCTCTGCAAATTCAAGAAGAAAGAAATTTTGGGATATTTATGGAAAGCAGCCAGCCTTTGGGCTCATTATCCTGTCTCTGTGCAGCTTCCTCTTGAGGGAGCTAATTATAGTCTAGTTAGTAGGCTGCCACATTTCTTACTCCCTTGGAGAAGAATCTCAATTAGCAGGGAGTGGGTGAATCTGAAAGCCTGTCAGGATAGCAGCTTCTTCAAAGTGACCCTGCTGCAGTGAAGCAGAGAGATAGTTGTCTTTTCTTTAGAAAATGAGGCGTTTTCTCCCCGTTGGGCTTCTGTCCGTCAAAGCCTGCCTTAGGAGAAGAGAAGGAAAAGCTTTGTAGTTAGGTTCTGGCTTTCCTGGCAGATAGGCAATGAGCAGATGTTTCTTAGTTTCTGTGACGTTTTGTTGGTCCTCATAGATGAGTGTTTAAATTTTCCAAGCGAACAGTATGGCCCAAAGCTTCTAATTCCAAGTTCCAGACCTCAGACTTGAACTCATGTTTGTCTTTAGACTGATAGCACCCTGGGGTGATTCAGGGTTGGGTGAAAATTATAATATCACTCTGTAGAAATTTCATGAGTCATTTTTAAGTGGTTTATCCTGATGCTATAAAAGGTGGAATGGAGCTCAGGTGATTTTTAAAGAATCAAAGGAGGTGATGCTTGCTGGGAACTGTAGGTTCCCATCTGCTTATTTCAGATTTCTACCTGAGACTATCAGATGAAAGAAGTGGCCCTCCCATGGCCATCTTTGCAGTGGTGGCTGAAGATACAATTAATTATTTCTTCAGGCTTAAAGAGAACTTCCCCTTAAGATGATTTTATGTGTAACATATGCTCTTATATTATGTGAAAATGTTAAAATTGATGTAATGGCACAAGCCTGCAGTTAAAAATACTCATTTTCACACGTTTCTGCCTTAGTTAAAGCTCTAGAAAAAGAGGTTAGATACTACCAGATGTCTGCTTAGCAGAAAAGCCTAAAGAAAATGGGAATCCAAATGGCTAGTAGAGTTCAGTATGGGTTAATCTAGCCGAGAAATACTGAACGTTAGAACCCGGATGGGAGACTCTTCATCTTCTGCTGTAACCATGGTCTAGTTGCAGATACAGCTTATTTGTCCAGTTGAAGAATGGCTCATTCTACATAGTAGAATTTCCTAGTTAACTGAAACTGGGTACCTTTCTGATGATCCAGCCTCCTTTTAAATTTAATCTTAATTTCTGGTGTCCAAAACGCTAGGAAACATAGGCTAAACTTATTTTTAAACAGTGTGTTGGTTAAGTTTTCAAGTAATTGGCTCAGTTGGTTTTTATCCTCCAAAAGCCTTTGCAGGTATTTCAGTTCAAGGCATTGTGTCCAGCTCTTAATCTAGAAAATAAATATACTTTTGTCCTATGTTTTCCCGAATTTCCAATCGAGATGGGAAATGTGAATTACTGTCTTCACTAGCGCACAGATCATTGAAAAATTGAATCTTAAGTTGTTGTGCGGGGTCATTGTGCTGTTATTGTACAGATATGATTTGACCCCTGTACTGTCAACCGTATTCTAAGCATTTTGGGTTTAGGGGTTTTTATGTGCATGTGTTTGCTTTTCGTAGTTTCTATTAGACTATTAGGCCTTCAGTTGACTTACTAACATTACTTTGCACGTCCTCCTTCTCACTATCCCTGTAGTTAGTTGCTTCTAATCTGCTTAGGGAATCAGCTCTGTAAGCTTGTTAAATTTGTTTCCAAAGGGTAAGTAAAAAGACAGGTAGCACTCCTAAAGTTCAGTTTAAAAAGCCCTACATTGGCTGCTCGGTATGCCCTTTCCTCCTTCCCTTCTTTTTTTTTTCCCGAGACGGAGTCTTGCTCTGTTGCCCAGGCTGGAGTGCAGTGGCCGGATCTCAGCTCACCGCAACCTCCGCCTCCCAGGTTCACGCCATTCTCCTGTCTCAGCCTCCCGAGTAGCTGGGACCATGGACGCCCGCCACCTCGCCCAGCTAATTTTTTGTATTTTTAGTAGAGACGGGGTTTCACCGTGTTAGCCAGGATGGTCTCGATCTCCTGACCTCGTGATCCGCCCGTCTCGGCCTCCCAAAGTGCTGGGATTACAGGCTTGAGCCACTGCGCCCGGCCCCTCCTTCCCTTCTTATTTTTTATTTTTTATTTTTTTTTGAGACAGAGTCTTGCTCTGTCACCCAGGCTGGAGTGCAGTGGTGCTATCTTGACTCACTGCAACCTCTGCCTCCCGGGTTCACGCCATTCTCCTCCCTCAGCTTCCCGAGTAGCTGGGACTACAGGCGCCCGCCACCACGCCTGGCTAATTTTTTGTATTTTTAGTAGAGATGGGGTTTCACCATGTTAGCCAGGATGGTCTCGATCTCCTGACCTCGTGATCTGCCCGCCTCAGCCTCCCAAAGTGCTGGGATTACAGGCGTGAGCCACCGCGCCCGGCCTCATCCTTCCCTTCTTTGGGAGACATTTCATACAGGTGTTGGTGATGAAGGGCGTGCCTTCTCGGTAAGGTTTGTGATACACTGTTGTGTGACATCTTCAGGCAGTTTAGACAAGTTATAATCAACTTTGAAAAATATATGCTCTTTGAGGACGGAAACAGAATTGCTTCCATTTTCTTCATGCCTTCCCTGTGCCTCATTTCCCGTATTGTTTTGTGTGTGTCATCTAGTACAGCAACATATATCCTAATTATGGTTCCTCTGGCCCCCAGGTTATTGGCCTATTACATGAGAATATAAAAAGAATGAAAGCTAAATATTTTTGCTTTAAACAGTCAGTCGTCTTTTATAGAAATGGTAATGTGAAAGAATTAAAACAGGAGAATAAATAATAAAATATGAGAAGAAAGTCTTATATTCACATATTTACCATATCTACTGCTCTTTCTTTATGTAAATCCAAGTTTCCGACTGGTATCATTTTTCCTTTTGCCTGAAGATCTTCCTGTTACATTTCTTGAAATGCAGGTCTGCTGATGACAATTTCTGTTTGAGTTTTTATTTTGCCTTTATTTTTAACAGATGTTTTCACTGGATGTAGAATTCTAGGTTACTTCTAGGTGAATACCATTTTCAAGCTGTCATTTCCATTGTGTTCTGGCTGGCAGGGTTTCCTATGAAGTCTGCTGCTGCTTTTATGTTTGTTCTTCTGTGTGCTGTGTCTCTTCCCCTGGCTGCTCTTGTCTGGGCCTAACAGTTTGATTATGGTGTGCCTCAGTATGCTCTTCTGTCTGTATGTCTTGCTTGGGGCGTGCAGCTTCTTGGATCTGTAGGTTTATAGTTTCTATCAAATTTGGAAATGTTTTGGCCATCACATCTTAATCTTTTTCTGTCCTTCTCTTCTTCACCTTGTCCTTCGGGCCTGCAGTGTGGTGTGTGTTAGACTGCTGGATGTTATCCTTCAGGTCTCTGAGACTCTATTCCTTTTATTTATTTTTTCAGCCTATTTTGTTTCTGTGCTTCTGTGCTTATTTTGGATAAATTCTATTGCTATATGTTTAAGTTCCCTGATTTTTTTTTCTTTACTTCTGCAGTGTCTGGCCCGCACTTAATCTCAATCAGTGAAATTTTCATTTCAGATAATTATGTTTTCTTAAAATCTGTAAGTTCCGCTGGATTCTTAAAAAAACTTCCTTTTTTCTTGTGAATATCTATGTATTCTTTTAATATTGAACATAGTTATAATAGAAGTTTAATGTCTTATCATTTCTCAGAAGTTTACTATTTTCTGATTTTTTTTGCCCCTCCTGATTATGGGCCACATTTTCCTAACTCTTGTCATGTTTAGGAAATTCTTTTTTTAAAGGCTTCTCAGTACATAGTGAAGGAATTTTTTATTAGATGTTGTGTATTGTGAATGTTACCTTGTTGAGTGTCTGTGTCTTGTTTTATTTCTTTTAGGAATATCACGCTTTGTTTTGGCAAAGCAGATAAGTTACTTGCAGGTCTTTCTAATGCCCTGTAGGCCTGCTTTTAAGCTCTGATAGGGCAGATTTCGTTTAACTTTCACTCCAGACATACTTCAATCTCACTAAGACCTGACCTCTCTGGGGGTCTCCATTGAATCCCTTGGGTGGGTCACCAAGAACATTCCACTTTGGCTGGTTGGAGCTTCCCTACTTGTGTAAACTCTAAGAATTGTTCATTTCACACCTTCTTGGTCATTTTCTCCCTTGCTTCATGGAAGTTCACTCACACACGTGAGGCCTAGAACTTAGCACATTTCTGTAGCCCTCTTTCTGTGTAGCTTCCTGTAATTTCTAGCACCCTCAACCTCTCTGAACTCTGTTCTTTATTGTCTGTAGTATCTAATCTGCAGGGCTACTAAGTTTAATTGGAGGTCCCTTTCCCTGTACTTGGTGACCTGGAAATTATTAACAACTCCAGGCAGAAAGTTGGGATGATTGTATGGCTTACCTTGTTTGTTTCTTTTCTTGCAGGGAGAAACAAATAAATCCATATCTTTATGCAAATTAGCTGAACAGCCAAGTTCTGCACTGCCTATTATCCAGTGCCTGCACGTAGTTCTTTCAGATATACTGTCAGGTTTTCTAGCTATTTATTGCAGGAGGTTAAGTCTGGTCCACACCTAGCCTATCACTGATGCAAGCAAAAAATTTCAGGAATTCCATTGAAATTGGTCCATTGAAAATAATTCTTGGCAACTGAGTACTGTTCTAAATGACATGCCTGCATATGTTGGAAGACTGAATTAAACATAATTTACATGAATTTGTGAGTGAAGCATGATAGTGTCCTCATGTCTCCCATTTATTTTTTACCTGTCCCACAGACGAGAACTGTTCCTACTCAGCAGAATGATTATGGTTTAAGGTAGTAGAATAATGACATCTGTTCAGATGTTCTTAGAGCTCCCCAGAGGACAGATAGGCTGAGTGAGATCTGTCCTTGTCACTGCTAATGCTGACAGTACTCAGTGGGTGACTACTCCTTTGGGTTGTACTTATTCTTTACATTAGACTTAAATTTTCATTTTGGGAAGGCCATTATGAACCACTTTCTGAATCCACGGGAAGTCTATGCTAATAGCACTGTGCATGTGAATCAATAAAAAATGGATATATGGATTGAAAGAACCATCTTGAAACAGCATGGCATAACAAGACAATCTGAGGGATATAAAGGCACAGCGAAAGGAGCTAATTTGCATAAGGACATGGATTTGTGAGGATGTCTTTCTCTCCTCCTCCCCCTACCCTGTGTTGAATAAACTGAGCCATGTCATTTGGAGTGCATTGTTGAGTTTCAGGGAGTATTGGGGTCTTGAGTAGACACAAGACCTCGCTGTTGATAATTTAGCTTTTTTTTTTTTTTTTTTGAAACGGAGTCTCGCTCTGCCGCCCAGGCTGGAGTGCAGTGGCCGGATCTCAGCTCACTGCAAGCTCCGCCTCCCAGGTTTACGCCATTCTCCTGCCTCAGCCTCCCGAGTAGCTGGGACTACAGGCGCCCGCCACCTCGCCCGGCTAGCTTTTTGTATTTTTTAGTAGAGACGGGGTTTCACCATGTTAGCCAGGATGGTCTCGATCTCCTGACGTGATCCGCCCGTCTTGGCCTCCCAAAGTGCTGGGATTACAGGCATGAGCCACCGCGCCCGGCCGATAATTTAGCTTAAGAAGCGACTAGATCAAGGAAAACAGGAATTCTGTGTATTTTTTGGATAGCAATGATTTATTTCAAACTTATTGGTAAAGAACTAGTGCCCCTTTCAGAAATCATGAATATTGCCGGCTACAGATGTTGATTTTTGTTTTATTTAAATTAATCTTAAGTTCTTTGTTTAGCCTCCTAAATGACTCACTCTTATACTTGATGCATAAACTTTAATTTTGCATCATTGAAGTGTTGTTATAAATTTGTTGATTTTTAAGAATCCAAAGATGTTTCTTTTTTCTTGAAACAGGGTCTTGCTCTGTCACTCAGGCTGGAATGTAGTGGGGTGACCCTGGCTCACTGCAGCTTCAAGCTCCTGGGCTCAAGTGATGCTCCTGCCTCAGCCTTCTGAGTATCTGGGACTACAGGCACATGCCACCATATCTGACAATTTTTTTTATTTTTAAGGTACAGGACCTTGCTATGTTGCCCAGGCTGGTCTTGAACTCCTGGCCTCAAGCAGTTCTCCCATTTTGGCCTCCCAAAGTGGTAGGACTATAGCTGTGTTTTTTTTTTGTTTTTGTTTTTGTTTGTTTTTTTGTTTTTTTGATTTTAAATGCAACTTGAGGAGTATTGATTGAATCCACTGCTGTTTAAAAAATTTAAAAGTTAATGAGCTTATGAAAAAAATGTTAATCTTCACTAAAAAAGAAACGCAACATAGAAGATGAAGTCTTTTTTCCACCTGTCAGATTGATTAAAGTTTAAAAATGGTAATACTAAATGTTGGCAATGGTATGGAAGGATGAGTACTTCTTTGAACTTCGAGAAATGTACATTTATATGACCTCTCTGATAATTTTGGCACTATACATCAAGAACTTTTACACTCTTTGACCCACTGTTGTTGCTTCTAGGGTTTTCATTCCTAAAACGATTGGAAATTCAAACAAAAAAAAAATGTAGGAAGGCATTTGCATGCAATATTGCATTTCTAATGGTGAGGAATTAGAAACACCCTAAATGTCTAACCATAAGAGTGTTTCACTTGTGCTGTTTTCCAATTACAAAGTACCATATAATTATTAAAATGGTGGTTATGAAAAATATTTCATCACAGAGGAAAAATTTACATATTTGAAGTAAGCAGTATTCCAATATGATACATACTCTCACCTCAGCTGTTACTTTAAAATACCCAAGTGACCAAGTACAGTGGCTTATGCCTGTAATCCCGACACTTTGAGAAGCCAAGGTAGGAGGATTGAGTGACAGTGAGACTCTATCTTAAAAAAAAAAAAAAAAGCATGGATGGTCAGAAATGTTCCAGAATGTGAAAATAACTATTTTTAGGTGGTGGTTTTATGAGAGATTGTTTTCTTCTTTATATTTGTTCTATTTTTCAAAATTTGAGTGCAAAAGTATTCTGGGTATGTGAAAGCAAGTATGATCTTTGTAGCTTCATTCTGGGCTTAACCTAAGGCTTTCCAGATCCTAGAGGGGCACCTCAGACTCCAAAAGAGTATGAAAAAGTGTGTGTATGTGTGTGTGTGTGTGTGTGTGTGTGTGTGTGTGTGTGTGTGTGTATATAGTTTTTGTTTTTTTAAAAAACATTGGTTTCTGTGCTTACTGTTCAGATAAAAATTTCGATGATGAAGATTCTGTGGATGGTAACAGACCTTCCTCTGCTAGTTCTACGTCATCCAAGGCTCCACCAAGTTCTCGGAGAAACGTTGGAATGGGAACCACCCGCCGGCTTGGTTCATCCACCCTGGGATCCAAGTCTTCAGGTTAGTCTAAGCCCTGTGTGGCGTTCTGGTGTCAGCTATGCCAGCTTTTCAAACCAGAGGTGCAAGTACTTGCCTATGGTGGCCCTCAAAAGTGATACAGTCCCCGTATGCAGCAGGTTTCTGCCTGCTATTATTTAATTGAATTAGCATTGCAGTACTGATGCTGATTAGCTGGTAAGTTGTAAATTTGAGCTACTATGTTGACTTTTGCCACATTCTGCTAAGGCGGAGCCTGTAGAAGAAGGAAGCCAGCGCAGCGGAAAGTGTAGCTCCGAGATAAGAGCAAGAGCGCACCCTCATTGCATTGTTTAGTTATCTGGAGCCAGCAATGCCTGAAACCACTAGGGGTGTTTTAGACAATTTCTGTTTAACAAGACTGAGAATAATCCAGAAGTCACACCGTAACTCCTGGCTTTAAAATACATCTTGTGGACTGGCCCCTAGGTATTGGGGCATGTCTGCATGCTCTGCATGCAGGGTCGGGCTGTGGGTGGTGGAGACCAGCCACCTCTGCTCCAGTTCCGGGTGAGCCATGGTGAGGTGGCAGCTGTTGGTGTGTCTGTTGGATGGTAGCATGAAGTGGAGCTGGGCCAGCGGGAGGTAGCTCTGTGGGAGTGGAAGGCCTGTGTTTCTCTACCTGGACTGCAGGCTCTTCATGCAGGGAGGGCAGAGCTCAAGACCTCAAAGACAATCTGTAGAAGGCTGGGTAGCAGCAGCTCCACAGAAGAGTGACCAGACTGTTAAAAGAAAAACAAACAGAAAACAGCAACCACAAAAAACCCCATCCAAAGGACCACAACCTCAAAGATCAAAGGTAGATAAGCCTACAAAGATGAGAAAGAATCAGCACAAAAGCGCTGAAACATCTTTTCCTTCAGATGACCGCAACCCCTCTCTAGCAAGGACTCAGAACTAGGCTGAGACTGAGATGGCTGAAATGACAGAAGTAGGCCTCAGAATGTGGATAATAATGAACTTCACTGAGCTAAAGGAGCATGGGGTTGGGGTTAGGGTTAGCGTATTCACATAGGAAGAGAGGAAGTCAAACTATCTTTATTTGCAGATAACACGATCCTATATCTAGAAAACCCCATTGTCTCAGCCCAAATCTTCTTAAGCTGATAAGCAACTTCAGCAAAGTCTCAGGATACAAAATCAATGTGCAAATATCGCTAGCATTCCTATACATCAATACCAGGCAAGCAGAGAGGCAAATCGTGAATGAATTCCCATTCACAATTGCCCCAAAAAGAATAAAATACCTAGGAATACAGCTAACAAGGGAAGTGAAGGACTTCCTCAAGGAACACTACAAAACACTGCTCAAAGAAATCAGAGATGATACAAACAAATGGAAAAACAGTCCGTGCTCATGGATAGGAAGAATTAATAGTATGAAAATGGCCATGCTGCCCAAAGCAATTTATAGATTCAAGCTATTCCCATTAAACTAACATTGACATTCTTCACAGAATTAGAAGAAACTATCTTAAAATCCATATGGAACCAAATAAGAGCTCATATAGCCAAGACAATCCTAGGCAAAAAGAACAAAGCTGGAGGCATCACGCTATCCAACTTTATACTATAAGGCTACCCCTAACCAAAACAGTGTGGTACTGGTACAAGAACAGACACACAGACCAATGGAATAGAATAGGGAACCCAGAAATAAAGCCCCCACGACTACAACCATCTGATCTTCGACAAACCTGATAAAAACAAACAATGGGGAAAGAATTTCCTGTTTAATAAATGGTGCTGGGAGAACTGGGTAGCCATATGCAGAAAATTGAAACTGAACCTCCTCCTTACACACTGTACAAAAATCAACTCAAGATGGATGAAAGACTTAAAATTTAACTCAAACTGTAACACCCTAGAAGAAAATCTAGGCAATACCATTTAGGACGTAGTCATGGGCAAAGATTTCATGACAGAGACGCCAAAAGCAATTGCAACAAAAGCAAAAATTGACAAATGGACCTAATTAAACTAAAGAGCTTCTGCACAGCAAAATAAACTATCATCAGAGCGAACACACAACCTACAGAATGGGAGAAAATTTTTGCAATCTATCCATCTGACAAAGGCCTAACATCCAGAATCTACAAGGAACTTAAATTTACCAGAAAAAACAACCCCATTAAAAAGTGGGCAAAGAAAATGATCAGACACTTAAGAAAAGAAGCCGAACATGCGGCCCACAAACATATGAAAAAAAGCTCAACATCACTGATGATTAGAGAAATGCAAATCACAATGAGATACCATCTCACACCAGTCAGAATGGCTATTATTAAAAAGTCAGAAAAACAGTAGATGCTGGCGAGGTTGTGGAGAAAAAGGAGTGCTTTTACCCTGTTGGTGGGAGTGTGAATTAGTTCAACCACTGTGGAAGAGACTGTGTCAGTTCCTCAAAGACCTAGAGGCAGAAATACCATTTGACCCAGCAGTCCCATTACTGGGTATATACCCAAATCATTCTGTTATAAAGATACAGGTGTGCATATGTTCATCCCAGCACTATTCACAATAGCAAAGACATGGAGTCAACCTAAATGCTCATCAAGACTGGGTAAAGAAAATGTTGTACATGTATGCCATGGAATACTATGCATTCATAAAAAGGAACAAGATCATGTCCTTTGCAGGGACATGGATGGAGGTGGAAGCTGTTATCCTCAGCAGTTTAACGCAGGAACAGAAAACCAAATACTGCATGTTGTCACTTATAAGTGGGAGCTGAATGATGAGAACACATGGACACATGGGTGGGGAAAACACACACTGGGACCTGTTGCAGGGTTTGGGGTGGGAGGAGGGAGAACTTCAGGAAGAATAGCTATGTGCTGGTCTTAATACCTAGGTGATGGGGTGATCTGTGCAGCAGACCACCATGGCACACGTTTACCTATGTAACAAACCTGCACATCCTAGACATGTACCTCTGAACTTAAAAGTTGGGAATAAAAATAAATAAGATAAAATACATTTTGTTCTTACAAGTAACATGGTTCCTTGTGAGACCAGTAAGGATGTTGCATTAAATAAATTGTAGGAGATTTCTCTCATAAATTCTTCCTTTCACTCCTAATGTAGACAGTTTAGTTGTTATATACAACTCTCATTTTCTCTGAAGTTTTACATTTACATGCAAATTCCTTCTGAAATGTACCTCAGAACAATTGTGTAGCTGCTGCTCTTAGAACCATTTTCACTGATGGCTGTAGCTTTTGAGCTGTTGGTGGTGGTGGGGATAGTGGTGGATGGGGAATCCCATGAGCCAAAAAAGATGAAGCCGAAAGGACCAAATAAAAGCTATACTCATAATTAGCATTAAAATGCTGTCTCCTGATGGCCTCTCCTGAATTCTGAACTGGCCCTAGAATATTGGTATCTTGACCAGACCAGCCTGGGACCACTCTGCCTCCTGACCCCAGCATCTGTGATAGAGGAGCTATAGGAATGTTAATTGTACTTATTTCCAGTTCTTTCTAATCATTTTTTGGGTATATTTAAAAACATTTTACTTTTTGTTATTGAGTTTCAATTCACGTGACATAAAATTAGCCATTTTAAAGGGAATGTTTTCAGTGTTTCATCTACCTTGTAGCGTATATCAATACTTTGTTCCTTTTAATGCCTGAACAATCTTTCTAATCTTTTTTCTTGATCTATTCTTGGGTAATTATCCGTTGCACAAACAAGGCTTAGAAAATTACTAGACTGGTGCTTTCCTTCCCATCCCGCATCCATACCCTTTCCAGAAGTCCCTGCTGTGTAAATCATGCACATATCAGCTCGGTTTTCCCCTTCAGCCCTGCACTTACCCTTTTTTCCATGTTGTTTAAAACCATAGTCATGAATTTCCTGGTTAGCTCCTCCTCATGAGATACCTTAGGCTCAGGGACCGTTGTTGGCCTCTGAGTCCTCTTTGGTACGTGTGGGTACATGGTGTAGGGCCTTATGCAAAGGAGGCATTCAGGGCCTATCTGCTCAATGGGATCCAGTTTTTATGCTAAAACAGACACAGAGCACCACATCACAGTGAGTGACTATTGTCCTTTATAGTAGTTAGCTTTTCCACGGTGTGAGTGATCTTCAGCAAGAGTGATGACACACATTTACTGCTACCTGGGATTGTCTTTAAAGCTCCTTTCTGTCTGGATAGTTATCAGGACCCCAAACACCAGATACATGTGTAGTAAGAAAGTCTTAGAAAAGCAATCAGACTAATCCATGTAAATCATTAATGGGGGTTATGAAGATGACTATAGACACCAGTTTTTAAAATGTGAAAAAATCTGATAAAGCATCACTTGATTTTCATGCATAAAAGGGAGCTCAGATTAGCGAAAAGAAATACTTTCTTCAAATACTTTTAAGTATACAGAGCATCTTAGGATAACTTTGTAGGAGAAACTTGTAACTGATTCTTAAATGAAAAAAATGACAGTTAACCATGAGTTCAAGGAAATAGAAATGTTTTCAAACTAATATAAAGTTAAATAAAACTGAAATTATTTAGGACTGGTTTGAATAGTCACAAATTTGTAATGCTGAATTCCTAGTAATTACAGTTTAAGTTATTCCCTGAAGAATTAAATTTTCTGCTTGATCCATTTATTAGGAATCTTTCAAAACACTTGTATATTAATACAATATCTAAACCCTTTAAAACCATACCCTCCCTGCTTAAACAGGTAGTCTAAGTGACCTTAAGCTAATGTATATAGCATTGTAGAATTACTATATTTCATCTTGATATGAAGTCAGTAATGTTTGTCAATTTCATGACACTCCAAAGTTATATGAAGCCTTTCTAAAAAATAGTTCTGAATCTTCCAAAACAGAATTTTGATTGTGTACGTTTAGACTTCTTCAGTGTATGTGTTATATACATTGTTTCATATTTCTTGAAATTCTTTTTTACAGCTGCAAAAGAAGGAGCTGGTGCTGTGGATGAAGAGGATTTTATTAAAGCATTTGATGATGTACCTGTAGTACAGGTCAGTGAGGATATTTGAGTATGATTACAAACAAGGGTAGACTTTTTCTTCACATTTTATTTTTCAAGTATGCCTGTGTAATGTTCTTTACAGGTAATTTTAACTATCAACACTACAGGAGATCTGAGGTGCAGACTAGAAAATGTTGGAGCAAAAGTCAAGGCCCAAGATGATCTTTCAGTAAGATCAGGAAAGACATTGGTTGCTCTATTATTAAGTTTATGGATCAGGTCACATAAAAGAGAAAGAAATAGGTGATACTCAATTAGAAAATAAAAAAGGCATATTTATTTAGGGATTTTTTTTAGAAAAATTCATAAATTTGAAGGATTTTGGTGTCTGAAAAGTTACAGAGAATGATTTAATAAGAGCTGAGTTTATACCTTCTTTGATGCTTCACTTTAAATACCTGACAGATGAAACAAAGATTGTTTATAAAAATTGGGATACAGCCACAAGTTTTTGACTGCTTTGTGCCTTAGTATCGTCTATTGCTGGTTGAGACTAATACTTTTCCTCAGCCTACACTGGCTGTCTGTGCTCTGGATTCCTGTGGCACTTACTAGTCTGTTATGTACAACTCTCTTTGCCACCTTGGTTGCCGTATGTGTGTAAAGCAGGTAACAAGAATCTCGGTGGCCTGGGCAATATGATGAAACCTCATCTGTACAAAAGATACAAAAATCATCTGTGGTGGCATATGCCTGTAGTTCTAGCTGCTCAGGAGAGTGAGCTGGGAGGCTCCCTTGAACCCGGGAGGTGGAGTTTGTCGTGAGCTGAGATTGAGCCAATGCACTCCATCCTGGGCGACAGAGTGAGACCCAGTCTCTTAAAAAAAACAAAACAAAAAAACAATCTCGGGTTCAGGTTCATCCTTAAGTACTTGACCTGACCTTCCCAGCATACATCAAGATTGATTATAACCTATACCCTACCTGTTTTCTAAGTAAGATGTGGAGATAAATGAGAAAGTAGATTTGAAAGTCTTTAAAATTATAGGTATAGTGTCATGTTATAAATAACACTAAGAGTAAGAAATGACTTAGGCATCCCTGACTGTTTCCCGTTAGGCTTGTTTCTCTTTGTACATGAAATCATCTGTTAAGTTTATAGTAAAGCTACGTTTGAGGCAGGGTTATTCACGTATGACAGCAAATCTTGTGGGTACACATTTATAGTGAGAAAGATCCTCATTATAGACAAAACTCTGCAGATATTTTCTCATAGGTGTTTCTTAAAAATTAAATAATATATTTTACTAAATGGTCTTGACTTCGTGTAATTAAGAAGTAATCTGTTTATTCTGCATGTTTTTATATTGATTGTAAATTAATTTTGCTTACAGATTTATTCCAGCCGAGACCTTGAGGAATCCATAAACAAAATTAGGGAAATACTATCTGATGACAAGCATGATTGGGAGCAGAGAGTAAATGCTGTAAGCTGTTGACTTCATGGGATTACATTTTCATAAGATGTATTTAAATATCTCATACTTTATTATGAAATCAGGGCACAACTCTAATGAATTTTAAATAGTATA
The DNA here is from genome assembly GCF_007565055.1 of Rhinopithecus roxellana. Classification (NCBI taxonomy): domain Eukaryota; kingdom Metazoa; phylum Chordata; class Mammalia; order Primates; family Cercopithecidae; genus Rhinopithecus; species Rhinopithecus roxellana. The sequence continues at coordinate 12,007,892 of NC_044562.1, read as the reverse complement.
TATTTTAAATGCAAATTATCGTATTTACACTTCACCCTTTTCGTAGAGTATCTCCTTTTATTTTTATTTTGGAAACACACCAACTTAAACCTTTATGAATCATCGAGTCTTTTAACAAAGACCTAACTGTGGAGTGTAGGGTGACAGCCTCCACTGTCACCTTAGCAGAAATTACATTCTGTGATTGTTTGCCTTTAAAGTGGCTTTTTTGTGGTAGTTTTAGTGTATGTCCCCCAATATTCTTTTCTTTCTTCGTATCGCTTGCTAGAAAGTTGTGTCTCCTTTATTTTTAAAAGTGGATTAATGGAAAGTGGGCTGGGCGTTAGAGCGAGGGTGTGTCTGATCTGAGAAGGCTATTTTCTACTGGTTGGCTGGCAAGAAGGGAGGTGGTACCATTGCCATTATATTGTATTTTAAATTCAGACCAGCCAGTTAATGGTTTAGTGGAGGATAATGGTTCAGGTAGGAATGCTTCTTCCTTTGGTTCATTAAATAAATGGCAGTTGAAGTGGGGTATGGGGGGAGGTAAGCTTAGGAGGGGCTTTTCACAAGCCAAAAGTTTTTAATTATTTATCATTAGTGTTGTAGGATCTATAAATACTTTAAGATATTTCAAATGTAAAACTTTTTTTGCAGAAATTACAATATATGTGTCACAAATACTCCAGTTAAAAATTATTTAGTCTTATTTGTGATACGTAGATTTGTTTATTGTATTAGCTAATATTTAACTGGCTGAATTCTCTTGGGAAAGCTTTCTAATCAGTTGAACTTTAACAATTATCTCTTTTGTATTTGATGGTTTCTGTTTTGTATATTCTGTGTTAGAATTGTTTTCTGTTTTTCTGAATTTTCTCTATTCCATTAGCTAAAAAAGATTAGATCTTTACTTTTGGCTGGTGCCGCTGAGTATGATAACTTCTTTCAACATTTGCGTCTTTTGGATGGAGCCTTTAAACTCTCTGCTAAGGATCTGCGGTCTCAGGTAGTGCGGGAGGCTTGTATCACGTTGGGGTAAGGACTGCGATGCTCCATATTCTCACCATAAAATAGTGTCACCACAGAGCTTCAGAGATGTCTCCTTGAGCATGTGAGCTGGGTCTCTTTAATGTAACTTCTGACTAGTCTCCAAGACCCATTCCAGTTAACACTTCTGTCAGTGGTTTTACAATACTTTTTGCTCAATTATGTGAAGTGTGACAGATTTTAAATTTTATTTTATTCAGTGATATAGCTCTGAAGCCTTTATTTCAAACTTTGAAGCAGTGTTTAATATGGAAAGATGAAACTCTATAAAATCCTGTTTCTCTGATTTTTCATTGATTTTTGCTGGCAGGCAATAGTGTGGTTATCAGAATGTTTGTTCCTAGAAGAGTACTGTAGTTGTAAAGTTAAAGGCATTTACTGCAGTCAAATTTTATTCTAGCTATATGTGTACTAGTGATCAAAGCTAATAAAACTTTGTGTTAGAATGTATATCAGAATATCAAAGCAGCAGCAGCAAGAGGAGGCCATTGCAGCTGTTTAAAGTTTTGGTTGCAGTCAGATTTTGAAGCCTGAATATTTTATGTTAAGATAAAAGAAAAAATACGCAAAAGGAGCCGAGGGCGCTTTTTCACATTTGTGTTTTATTAATACACCATCAGTTTGTTTCCTATTCTCAGACTAGTTGGGGCAGGTGGGCGGGTATGTGCCTGGAGTCCCTTCTACTTGGAAAGCCAAAGTGGGAGGATTGCATGAGCCAGCCCAGGAGTTCAAGTTCAACGTGGGCAACATAGTGAGATCCTGCCTCTAGAAAACAAACAAAAAGCTCCACAAAGACTAGTTGGAAATAAAAAACAAAAACAAAAACAAAACAAACAAACAAAAAAAAAAATCACTTTTGGTCTAAGAACTATTTGCCAAGTTCTCAACATGCACATCAGAGATCTTAGACCCTTGTCCTTTCTAGATAACTTTAAATGAAGGCTCTAGATGTTAAATGGTTTATGTGCTTCACTGTTTCTAAGAAAAATAACTACAGTCCAGTATCCATTTCTTGTTTTAGGCATCTGTCATCAGTTCTGGGGAATAAGTTTGACCATGGAGCTGAAGCCATTATGCCAACTATCTTTAATTTAATTCCAAACAGTGCCAAAATTATGGCCACGTCTGGTGTTGTAGCTGTTAGGTTAATTATTCGGGTAAGTATGTTATAGGCCACACATGAAATAAGCAAGTGGTAAATACCAATGGTTGATAAATATTAGAGGCATTTTTGTTAACATAATTATATTGAGTAAATTTATTAGCATAATTATATTGGAATTTTATATATATATATATATCTTTTCCCCCTACTTAATTGTGGCATATGAGCTTTTTATAATCCATAATGTGAATTATGGATGTGTTATAAAGTTAATGAGGTATTGATTGTTAGCTCACTATTGGTTTAAAATCTTTGAACATCCGGTGTCTGCTTCTGAGACTATATTGTATTCTTTTTTTTTTCTTTTTTTTTTTTTTTGGAGACAGAGTCTCGCTCTGTCGCCCAGACTGGAGTGCAGTGGCTGGATCTCAGCTCACTGCAAGCTCCGCCTCCCGGGTTCACGCCATTCTCCCGCCTTAGCCTCCCGAGTAGCTGGGACTACAGGCGCCCGCCAGCACGCCCCGCTAGTTTTTTGTATTTTTTTTAGTAGAGGCGGGGTTTCACCGTGTTAGCCAGGATGGTCTCGATCTCCTGACCTCGTGATCCGCCCGTCTCGGCCTCCCAAAGTGCTGGGATTACAGGCTTGAGCCACCGCGCCCGGCCTGAGATTATATTGTATTCTTGTTACTTAGATATTACTCTTAGTCTTAACCTCCTTAATCCCAGTCCTTCCATTTTAGGTATTGGTACTTGTGGTTTTGCTGTTCACCCAAAAGTTTAATTAATTGCACATAAGCACAGAAACAAAATATTCTCTTTGGTTAGATTTTCTAGGCACTTACTTGTTCAAATTTAAATAATTATCCAAGTAATTTATACACAAGTCTTTAACAAAATCTAATAGTTCACAAAGGTTTAAAACGGTTTTCCACATTACCTCCCTTCCACTTTCAAGTCGTTTTTGCCCAGAAGCAGCTCCTGAAGCTTTGAGGCTTGATGATGTTGTCTAAAGTCTATCCAGAATATTCTTGATTATTTTGGTTATTTACTTTGTATTATTAGTTCTTACTGTTCTTACTTGCACTGCCTACTTTAACTGTTAAACCCAAGGTCATTATTGGATATTTCCGTTGAAACAGTATCAAAATATATTGGTCTGATGACTCCTTTCAAACCCACTCAGATCTCTGCAGCTGAGCTAATTAAGACCTCATACTAATGATTGTTTTAGGCTTACCTTCATGTCATCATGTTGCCTGTTCTTAACTCTACATTTTCTAATGGCTTTTGACAATATCCTGTGAATTCTTTCTTTCTTTTAAAACTCACTGACATTCTAATCTGAATGTATACGTGCTATATAAGTAGATTAGTGAGGAAGTGATTCTTTTAATTTTGTTTTACTTCTGTATTTGCAAGTGTTCACCTCTGTTTTTTGTTGTTCTTCACAGCACACACACATCCCTAGGTTAATACCTGTCATAACAAGCAACTGTACCTCTAAGTCTGTCGCTGTTAGAAGGTAAATTTTAAAGGGTTTTCTCATTGTTTTTAAATTGTTTAAAAACCAAAACAAATTCCAAATTTCCTTCCATGGATAAAATTTCATGTTTAAAATGCTTAGTATTACTTAAAATCACTGCAATAAATGACTTTGAGTTGAAGAATCAAGATGTAAATATTTTGGGAAATGAATGTGGACAACCTCTATTATGTTTCTATGTGTGTGTGTGTGTATGTGTCTGTGTGAGAGAGAGTGAGTTTGGGGGCTAGTGGCAGAAGGAGAAGGGGAGAGGACCCCCTGTACATTTTTTTCCTGTGATAATCCTCCTACCTTTGTCATTGGTCTGCCCTATTCCCTGAGTAAAGGCAGTAACTGCATGCAAGAAAAAAATACCATAAACATCAATGGCAGTAGTTTCATATTTGAAAGGTATGTGTTGTTTGCATCTTCTGTTTAGCGATTTCTGGGATTCTGAATCTTCACCGTTACTTAGTTCTGTGCAGTTGTGGGAGATATATCCAGAAGACACAGGCAGATACAACCTGGGTAACTAGCTAGGGGTTTGTTCCCAAGTCCCTGTCTTATGTGTCCTGGTGAGCTGCCCTAAACTACGTGTGAGGAGTAAAGACTGTGTTATTTTAGCTCAGACCTGTGATTCTTGAGTGTTTTAAGAGTCTATTAAAATCTATGGACCCTCTTTCCAGCAAGTAGTAAATGTACAGAATAGTTTTGTGTAGGTTTTCAGGGAATTCATGAATACCGCTAAAGCTTTTCCAGTAGACGGTATTGGGAGTCTTATAGGATAATTGCTGGCAGGCTTGGGCAACCTCTTGGCCCCATTCCCATAGCTGTGTGTCTTGATTCTGGCCCTGTGAAAGAATCCTTCACTCTAAGATTTAGAGCCCAGATGACCTTTGCCAGCTGTTTGCCTTTTTCCCTGGGGTGTCATGTTGATCCTGCTGGGTTTCTATGGGTACAGGACCCTCTTAAGCATGCAGCAGCTCTGTATCTGTATTTGTCGTTTTAAAATTTATTTTATTATTTTTAACAAATTGGCCACAGACTGCCGTTTTAAAAATTTTTTTCCTTTTCTTTTATTCCTTTCCCTTTTGTTCCCTTCCCCTTTTCTTTTTCTTTCCCTTCTTTTCCTTTTCTTTCCTTTTTCCTTTCCTTCCTTCCTTTTTCTTGCCTTTCTTCCTTTGTTGCTTTCCTTTCTTTTCTTTCTTTCACCTGGGCTGGAGTGCAGCACACTGTAACCTCAAGCTCCCGGGCTTCCAAGTAGCTGGGACTACAGGCACACACCACCATGGCCCACTAATCTTTTTTTTTTTTTTTTTTTTTTCTTTTTTACTGTTTTTAGAGATGAGGGTCTCATTCTGTTGCCCAAGGATGATCTCAAACTCCTGGGCTCAAGCAGTCTTCCCACCTTGATCTCCCAAAGTGCTGGGATTATAGATGTGAGCCACCATGCCCAACCTTCATTTTTTTAATTGGCAAGTAAAAATTGTGAAGACTTACAGTGTACAACATGCTGTGTTGATAATATGTATACATTTTGGAATGGTTAAATCAAGCTCTTTAACGTGTATCACCTCACATACTTACTTTTTTGTGGTGAGAACACTTGAAATCTCTCAGCAATTTGAAAGTATATAATATGTTGTTACTAACTATAGTCACCATCACTATGAAGTACAATCGATCTCTTGAACTTACTCATATCTACCTGACATTTTGCATACTTACATCTCCCCGGTGTCCCAACCCCCAGCCTCTGGGAACCACCATTCTTCTTTCTGCTTCTATAAGTCCAACTTTATTTGCTTTAGAGGTGGTGCTTCACTCTATCACCCAGGCTAGAGTGCGGTGGCACACTCATGGCTCACTGCAATCTCTATTTCTGGGCTCAAATGATCCTCCCGCCTCCGTCTCCCAAGTAGCTGAGACCATAGGTGTGTGCCACCACACCCCCAGCTAATTTTTAAATTTTTTATAGAGATAAGGTATCACCATGTTGCCCAGGCTGGTCTCAACCTCCAAAGTGCTGGGATTGCAGGTGTGAGCCATTGCACCAAGCCTGAGTCGACCTTTTTGGATTCCTCCACACATAAGTGAGGTCATGCAGTACTTGTCTTTGTATGCCTGGCTATTTCTTTTAAGGTAATATTTTCCAGGTTTATCTGTGTTGTCTTAAATGACAAGCTTTATGTTGCTGTTGTTGTTAAGACGAGTAGATGCTGTTGTGTGTGTATGCTGCGCCATCTTTATCTCATCTGTTGAGTAGATGCTGTTGTGTGTGTATGCTGCGTCATCTTCATCTCCTCATCTGTTGAGTAGATTCTGTTGTGTGTGTATGCTGCGCCATCTTCATCTCCTCATCTGTTGAGTAGATTCTGTTGTGTGTGTATGCTGCGCCATCTTCATCTCCTCATCTGTTGAGTAGATGCTGTTGTGTGTGTATGCTGCGCCATCTTCATCTCCTCATCTGTTGAGTAGATGCTGTTGTGTGTGTATGCTGAGCCATCTTCATCTCCTCATCTGTTGAGTAGATGCTGTTGTGTGTGTATGCTGCGCCATCTTCATCTCCTCATCTGTTGAGTAGATGCTGTTGTGTGTGTATGCTGCGCCATCTTCATCTCCTCATCTGTTGAGTAGATGCTGTTGTGTGTGTATGCTGCGCCATCTTCATCTCCTCATCTGTTGAGTAGATGCTGTTGTGTGTGTATGCTGCGCCATCTTCATCTCCTCATCTGTTGAGTAGATGCTGTTGTGTGTGTATGCTGCGCCATCTTCATCTCCTCATCTGTTGAGTAGATGCTGTTGTGTGTGTATGCTGCGCCATCTTCATCTCCTCATCTGTTGAGTAGATGCTGTTGTGTGTGTATGCTGCGCCATCTTCATCTCATCTGTTGAGTAGATTCTGTTGTGTGTGTATGCTGCGCCATCTTTATCTCCTCATCTGTTGAGTAGATGCTGTTGTGTGTGTGTATGCTGTGCCATCTTTATCTCCTCATCTGTTGAGTAGATGCTGTTGTGTGTGTATGCTGCGCCATCTTTATCTCCTCATCTGTTGAGTAGATTCTGTTGTGTGTGTATGCTGCGCCATCTTTATCTCCTCATCTGTTGAGTAGATGCTGTTGTGTGTGTATGCTGCACCATCTTTATCTCTTCATCTGTTGATGGATACTTAGGTTGATTCCCTATCTTGGCTGTTGTGAATAGTCTTGCAATAATCATGAGAGTTCAGGTATCTCTTCATACTGACCGCATTTTTTTGGGATATATACCTAGTAGTTGGTTTTAGATCCATCTCATTAATAGCTACATGAAAGACAAAAAGAGAAAAGAGGAATAATCCAGCTATCTAAAATCATGAAAAAAGAAATTTATACCTTCCACTGGAAAAAATGTAACTCCATACTGTGTGACTCAAGTGTGTACCCCCGGGGAATGCAGTCTACCCTTGACCTAGGGTTCAGCTTCTCCTGGGGTTAGCATGGAGCAGCTTCAGCTCCCCCTAGAGATGAGAATGTAAAGTCAGCACACCAGAGAGATGATTGTGAACTTCAGAACCTGACCAGCATCAGTTGAAACATTCCTCTCCCACTTACTCGTCTGACTCATTAGGTATAAGGGTACCCCTCTATAAGGTTTGGAGGATTCAGTCATTAGGTAAAACATTTAGTGAAAGCTTAATTTGTTGCAGCTGTGGCTGTTGTTATTTTCATCTTGCTGTTGTTTACATTTCGCTATTGTTAGGTTTCCAAGAGAAATTCAGAATGTGTTTTTCCTTGCATAAGGCAAAATTTCTCTAATAGGATGACACAGATCTTTGTTGTGGAACATTGCAGGATGTTTAGGGGATTCATCATCTTGGGCTGCCATTACAAAATACTACAGACTGGATGGCTTGAACAGCAGATTTATTTCTCACAGTCTAGAGCAAGCTTATCCAACCGTGCAGCCCAGGACAACTTTGAATGCCCAACACAAATTCGTAGACTTTCTTAAAACATTATGAGATTTTTTTAAAGCTCATCTGCTATCATTAGTGTTAGTGTATTTTATTTGTGGCCCAAGACAATTATTCTTCTTTCACGGTGGCCCAGAGGAGCCAAAAGATTGGACACCCTTGGCCTAGAGGCTGGAAGTTCAAAATCAGCACGCCAGCAAGGTCAGATTCTGGTGAGGACTCTCATCCTGGCCTGTAGACCAGTGTTCTCCTGTGTCCTCACATGGCAGAGAGGCAGAGCAGGGTGGGAGGGAGGAGAGAGCAAGCTACCTGTTATCCCTTCCTATAAGGACACTAATCTCATAATGAGGGCCCCATTATCATGCCTCGTCTAAACCTCATCACTTCCCAAAGGTCCCATCTCCAAATAACCATCACATTGAGAGTAAGGACTTCAACATATTAATTTGGTGGGGCAGGGAGATAAAATTCACTTCATAACATTTAGCATTTCTGGCCTTTGACACTAAATATGAGTAGCACCCCACAGTCATTGTGACAATAGAAATGCCGCCACCCTCACCAGTTTCTGAACCACACACTCAGATTGTTGTTTCTGTATTTAGCCAGTGGGTGTCAGTCAGAACTGTATGTCTTAATGCTGAGAGAAGTAATAGGGACCGTCTTGCCCAGTCCCTCTGCCCTCTGCCCTCAGAAAGGGAGAGGGAGCTCAAGAGTGCGGTGTAAGCAAAGCAGTGCACCTTCTGTTACATATACAGCCTGCACTCAGCTTGGCTTTGTAGCATTGGTAACAAATGGATTACACACACTCTGACATTATCATATATATTGTGGAATTAGGAGTTCAGATACAGCAGTGATTAAAGCTTGCTGATGTTTTCCCAAGAAGCTTCATAGATGGGTTAAAAATGAGCCACATTTTGAAAGATGAGTAGGAATAAGTGCAGTAAAGAGCCAAGAAAACCCAGACTGGGAAATGCCACAGGCAAAGAGGTGAAAGTAGAATAAACGTGGTCTAGATGGGGCAGGAATAGGGAAGGTGATGGTGAGGAGTGGGGCTGTGTAGTTGGTGTCTTATCCTTCGAAAAGACTTGCTCTACCCCTCTGGCCCCACCACTGCCAGCCCTAGGACCAAGCTGCATGGCTCTCCTGTGAGCTGCTGGAGCCCCTTGCATTCTAGCAATGTGACTGTCTCTTTTGTTCTGTGGGCTGTGTCTTGGTTATCATTGGATCTCCAGCATCTGACATACAGTAAAGGGTTAGTAAATAATTATTTTTATTTATTTATTTTTGAAACAGGGTCTGACTTGGTTGCCTAAACTGGAATGCAGTGGTGCAATCATAGTTCACTGCAGTCTCAAACTTCTGGGCCCAAGCAACCCACCCACCTCAGCTTCCTAAATAGCTAGGACTTTATTAGTGCATGCCACCATGCCCAACTAATTTTTTTTTTTTTTTTTTGAGACAGAGTCTCGCTCTGTCACCCAGGCTGGAGTGCAGTGGTGCAATCTCGGCTCACTGCAAGCTCTGCCTCCTGGGTTCACGCCACTCGCCTGCCTCAGCCTCCTGAGTAGCTGGGACTATAGGCGCCCGCCACCACACCCGGCTAATTTTTTGTATTTTTAGTAGAGATGGGGTTTCACTGTGTCAGCCAGGATGGTCTTGATCTCCTGACCTCATGATCTGCCCACCTCAGCCTCCCAAAGCGCTTGGATTACAGGCATGAACCACCGCACCTGGCCCAACTAATTAAAAAAAAAAAATTTTTGTCTCGCTTTATTGCCTAGGCTGGTCTCAAACGCCTGGCTTCAAGTGATCCTCCTGTCTTGCCCTCCCAAAGTGCTGGGATTACAGACATGAGCTGCTGCTCCCAGCCTTGATGTATAGAATGATTGTGTATGGATTATAAGTTGTGAATTGGGAAGATTGTAGGAAAGAAAGACTGGTCATTTCTTTAGAGAAAGATTTTACTTCTGATTGTGTGTTCTTGAATGGGTTCCTAGGACTATTAGGATTTATTCATACAAAAATAGAAATGCTAGACTTAGGAAAAAGAAAATTTTATTTGTTTGTTTGTTTGTTTATTTGACAGAGTTTTGCTCTGTTGCCCAGGCTGGAGTGCAGTGACACGATCTCGGCTCACTGCAACCTCTACCTCCCGGGTTCAAGTGATTCTCCTGTCTCAGCCTCCCAAGTAGCTGGGATTACAGGTGCCCGCCACCATGCCGGGCTAATTTTTGTATTTTTAGTAGAGACGGGGTTTCACCATGTTGGCCAGGCTGGTCTTGAACTCCTGACCTCAAGTGATCCGCCCACCTTGGCCTCCCCAAGTGCTGGAATTACAGGCATGAGCCTCTGTGCCCAGCCAGAAAAAGAAAATTTTGTAGAGGTAGAACCTGAAGTGGTGATGTAATCTAAATTGTTTTTGTGCACAAATCAGACCAAGAAAAATCATAAAAGTGAAAAGGCTTACAGAAGAATGCTGAAAGGTTGGTCAGAGGAAAGCACAGTAGTTGGAGAAAATTCATTGTAAGCACTACTTAGGGCCTTCTTAGCGTGAAAATATAGAGAGCACTTAGTTTCTCAAGGTACTTTTAACTTTTTTTGTGCAAAGCATTTTCTGAAATTAATGCAAAGACCTGATTCTGTCGTGTTTGTTGATCTTCTGTGCATGTGTACATTTTCTATTAACATATTACTTAGGATAGTATAAAAACAAATGACAGTGGTAAGTCCTTTTAGTGATGTTGCCATAAAGTGCAAGCTTCTGATTGGACAGAAACACTTGGATCCTGTCCCTGTATCCCTGTGGTACCAGTAGGTGCTTCATTACTTTCATTTGCTTTGGTTTTTAGTCAGTTCTGATTCATTCTTTATGTTCCGTTTTTCTAATCATAAAAATCAGAAGAAATTTGCTAATTATAAAAAGCAGTATTGGGTCACTTAAGAAAAATGCTGTTTCATTTTCAGTAAAATATATATTAAGTTGTGTATTTCTTAATACTTTTTAGGCGCTGTTTTGAATTTTTAGATTTGCTTTTACAAGAATGGCAGACACATTCACTAGAACGGTGAGCATCTGATTTGAAACCATTTTTCCCTCTGATTTGAATCTTGAGAGTGAATGCTTTGGTGAGTGGTCCAGCTGGCTTTCTGTAAGAATGGAGGAATAGATGCGTTTGTTTTCATGACTACGTCTGTTGTTTTACTGATGTTGGTCACATAATATTCGCAGACACTTTTAGTGAATTTCACTGGTTGAAATACTATGTCCATGTGCATTCTGACAGCTGCAGAGCCAGTATAAACTCTGACTGACTCTGGCCCTGCTGCTTGACATCCCTTTCAGTTCCCATGAGGTGACTGTTTAAAGTTGCTGTTAGTAGACAAGTTGTAGCTGTTAGGTCCTTCAGGGAATTTCACTCATTTGAAAGTTTTCTTTTTCTCCCTCTGTATTTGGTGTAGACAGCCTATTAAATATTAAGGTCATTATCTCACAATTTCCATAGAAACTAGTTCTGATATGAAAAACACAAGATTTTGTTTTTGGGGTTCATAAAAGATTGAGCTGTAAGTGCAAATTTAAAAAAAATCAGCTTTTGTTTTTTAAAAAACATCCCACAAGAGAACAGAGTTATGAAAGTCTTTAGGTATGGGTGGGTTGGAGTGGAGCTTGGGTGTCGGACTGTAGGAGTGCTCTGCTTTGCCTAGCCACCTGGGAATTGACCAGCCTTGGCACAGAGACTCCCAGCTCCATGTTGCCATTTGGAAGTTATTTCTCCCACCTGGTTTCATCTGCATTAAACCATACATTTATGATTGTTACTGCTTTCTTTTCTAAATATCTAGACACATATCAGTATTAGCTGAAACAATAAAGAAGGGAATACATGATGCTGATTCCGAAGCAAGAATAGAAGCCAGAAAGTAAGTTTTTACTGTACACCACTTTTAAATTAACTATTTTAAATTAACTATTAACTATTTCTGTATTTCACATGAATTATATGGATTGCCTTATTAAAAACTTGTTAAGTTACTTGAACATATTTGTTAACCATGAATTTTAAACATGACCCCCAATAGGCCATTCTGGAATATTTCTGTCTTTTTTTATAACGTCACTCAACCTTGTGAATAAACAGGACTGAGGGAGACAAGAGAATGCTCATTTTTACATTCATCACAAATTATCACATAGCTCTGGAAGGCACTTGTATACATACTCAATGTATTCATTTATTCATTAAGCCATATTATAATCCAAAGCTGCTTTAATGATTTACCATGAAAAATCATGGCCACAGGAAATTCTCTCCCTGCAGTCACTTCTTTGCAAGCATCTGTGATTCCTTGGTGTGAATCATATTAAGGGGATTTGAATTGACCTAATGCCTGGGATTATCACAGTGATAACTTGCTATTTCTGTCTCACAAATGAGGTACTTTTGCCATTAGGACTGTTTCCTCCAATCATGTGGGCATGGCCTCTGTATTTGTTACCTCCTTGGAAATTTTTTTTTTTTTTTGAGATGGAGTCTCACTTTGTCAGCCAGGCTGGAGTGCAGTGACACAATCTCGGCTCACTACAAGCTCTGCCTCCTGGGTTCTCGCCATTCTCCTACCTTAGCCTCCCGAGTAGCTGGGACTACAGGTGCCCGCCACCACGCCTGGCCAAGTTTTTGTATTTTTAGTAGAGTCATGGTTTCACCATGTTAGCCAGGATGGTCTCAATCTCCTGATCTCATGATCTGCCCACCTTGGCCTCCCAAAGTGCTGGGATTACAGGTGTGAGCCTCTGCGTCCGGCCTTGGAAATAATTTCTGCTACTGTGACTGTAAATACCAGAAGTTTGATATTAAGACATTCTCTCCTGGGCAGTGCATTGATAACTGCTGCCAATGTTGCATCTGTGATTTTTTTTGAATTTACTCTCATAGTTGACCAACTCTCCTAATTGATACATGCTAAAATCTAATCTGCAACATTATGGTTTTACTTAGCTGCATTGATACATCCTGATCTAGTACTTGTTGCTCTTTGACTGCCTTCACAGTTAAATTATATTTCACTTGTTTCTGAGCTTATTATAACTATGCAGTGTTCATGCCAATTTTTTCTTGGCTGGTTTCTACCAAAATAAGTGACATAATTAGTCGTTGCTGAAAACTATTAGGAATGGATTTGTTAATGATCTGTTTATGCTGTTTTTATCCTTGTATTGGACCCTTCCCATCCCCAGCCCATTTTTTCTTGGTCTTTAGTCATAATGTGATACCGATTTCAAGTGGCTCTGAATATTTTAAAATTTTTCTTTTGCACATGTCACCTAAGGCAGTTTTAAATACTTTATATCAAGAGATGTGTAATTGAATTTATAATAGCTGCCATTTTAATGAGCCTGTCCTGTGTTCTAGGTATAGTCCTAGATGTTTAGCTGCACCTTCCCTAAGATTCCCCAGTTTTGCAAGTTAGACTCTTTAATTCCCATGTTATAAATGAGGCTGACGTTGAGAGAGGGTAAGTGACTTGCCCATTGTCTAAAAGACAGTAAAATTGTGAGGCCGGGATTCGTACCAGGTCTCCTTTGTTCACCCTCTCCTGCTACTATTAGCAGCTAAACTGAGGCTTCCAGTCCTTGAAAATCCTCTGTGGCGTACTCCAGAGTTCAGCGAAAGACCTGTTTGGATCCTTGGATTAGACCAGGATTTTGTGTGTTTCCTCCAGATGTTACTGGGGTTTCCACAGTCACTTCAGCAGAGAAGCAGAGCACTTATACCACACCTTGGAGTCCTCCTACCAGAAAGCCCTGCAGTCCCACCTGAAGAACTCAGACAGCATAGTGTCTCTGCCTCAGTCAGACCGCTCGTCTTCCAGCTCTCAAGAGAGTCTAAAGTAAGGGATTCATCTTTGCTTATCATTCATCTGAGAATTTGTGTTTAAAAGTTTGTCGCATGAAAACACAAATTCTAGCTATGTTTTTACATGTGTGCTTGTTACAACACCCCCTTACTTCAGGTAGATCCTGGTGCAAAGTAAGATACCACCACGGAGTGGTAAGAAATAGGTTGCTTTGGTCTCTACCATACTGTTTTTCAGTTAAATTTATATGGCAGTCCTAGAATACAGTTTAGAATAACATAAATGAATTGTGGAGTAGTGTGAACTGTACACACCAGTGCTTCAGAGTGAGTCTTCTCAGGGGATGCAAGTGTGAACCTGGAGACAAGTTTGGAAATGGAGGGCAGTCAAACTCTGCGACTTAATATATTGTCAGCTCTGCTCTGTGTTCTGTGTTTCTAATTTCTGTCTGTAGTGACTGTTTCACTCTCTGTGTTTGAAATAATTCTTCATTGTAATAATTTCCTGTTGTAGTTTGTATTTGTATTAATTCGGATAAAGTACATGTAATAAATAGTATACATTTTTACTTTTAGTCGTCCGCTGTCTGCCAAAAGAAGTCCTACTGGAAGTACCACATCTAGAGGTGAGACTGACAGCCGCGGAGAAGGCCTGTTCTCGGCTCTGGTGGTCTGTACTTGCAGCTGTGAGAGGCTGCCCAGGCACGGGAGGCCGGCAGCCTGCTCTCAGTTCCTTCATAGGCTTGAATGTAGCCTGCTCTGCCCTGCTCTGACTCTCCAGCAGAGCTCCGCGTTGTCAGGGCCACTCGCTGCTGAGGACAACATTGACGGGGTGACTTAGGAATGGAGCTCTGTGACCTTTTCTCCCCACCTCCCCTGCATGTTGACACTGCCACAAACTGCACCTCCTGTCTCTGATCCTTTGATGAGACAGTGAAGACATCTTGGTGGCATTTTGAGCAGCAGCAGCAGTGTGGTGGTGGTTAGTGGTGGGAGAGTGGCATGTTCCAGAAAGAGGAGGGTGTCTAGGAAAGAGGGCGTGGCACAGTTATGTCATTTCATGAGGAGACTCCATAGACGTGAGCATTTTTTCCGTATCTCACTTCTTCATAGCAAGCAGAAACATGGTCCATTTCTTTGGGGTTTATAGTCTTCAATTACAAGAAAACAAATGTAATTAATACATTACAGTTGAGGTCACTTTTAGTTTCCTTCAGCATTGAACTCTCTTCTGGGACCAGGAAAAACTGTTGGTCAGTTTTTTATGCTCCAACATTTGTTAAAACATGGTATTTGTTTTCAGGAAAGCAAAACAACATCAAATTTTAGCAGTGTATTTTCAAAATTCTATGTAGTCCTTATTCATATTTCCTCCTTTATCACTAAAGCTTCTACAGTTAGTACCAAATCTGTGTCAACGACTGGGTCCCTCCAGCGATCTCGAAGTGATATTGATGTGAACGCAGCAGCCAGTGCCAAATCCAAAGTCTCATCTGCGGGCACGACGCCTTTCAGCTCTGCAGCGGCTTTGCCTCCAGGGTCATACGCATCCTTAGGTAACCACACCACTGTCACCCTTTCCCTCCTGCACTGCTCTGCAAGAGATGACTCTTACCTCTTAGCAAAATGCAAAAACCCATGATTGAGGCAAGTCTCACTGTGGCAGGGCTACTGTTTAAATCTAAGTAGCTTTGTGCACTTGCTGCTGATCAGCCAGTTACCCTTGTTGAGTGTCCCTTTCTTTGGTGCATCATCTGTTTTAGTGATGAGTAAGTACACAGTACATGCGTGCTCGGAGGGTGGGTGGCACTGAGCACATCCTTTCCTCAACTCTTCCTCCTCCTCCATGGCAAGCCCAGCCACCTCCCATATTGTCAAAGCTAAGTTTTTTCCCCTTCTGACACTGGTGGGAAGCAGAGCCAGCAGGTTCAGTGAGGGATTCACCAAAGGTAGTGTAGTTAGGTATTTCACAATTTGAGAATATAACCAGAGCTGGCAGGGATCATCGGATTGGGTCGTGGGGAGTGGCAGGAGGAATCTGAAGGAATGTGATGAGCTCATGAATCAGCATAATCATGTCTGTGCAAATGAGTGTTGTCCTTCCATGTGTCACCTTGGGAGGAGCATGCCTTCTGAGGATTGCCCAAAAAAGTTTTTAAAAAATTCCTTTCAAAATTTTTACTGTCTCACATAGTGACAAATCAGCTACTTATATTTTTCAGCAAATGCTTAACACGTACTAAGTGTCAGGCTAATTGTTTGTTTCGTTTTGTTTTTGTAAGAGCTAATTCATTCAAAGCCAAAATCTGAGGACTTAGCTGGATTGGTTCTAGTTTAGATTTTATGGAAATGAACAAAATTTAAACTTCCTGAAATATTGAGGTGGAGTTACTCATGTAGCTTTCAAACACATTCCAGAGTCAGTTCTAAAACTAATGTTCGGAAAATGTTTTCAACATCGGAAGCACAGTGAACAAATAGCATTCAGAGAAGACTTTAGGGTCTGCCATTTATTAGCTCTGTGACCTGGGGCAGGCCATGGAATCTGTAAGTCTGTTTTCCATACCTGCAGATTACTTGTAATAATAGCCACCTATATGAGGCAAAACAAAATTATATAAAGGTTCTTTTTAAACTATTGCCCTGTAAGGTGGAAGAAAGTGTGATTGTGATAGGAACATTATTAATTTGAAAGACACGTGTTCTGGAACATCTACTCAGTCAGTCTTGTTTTTATGGAAATACCTCATACACACATGACAATTGAGAAGAAACAATGTCATTAAGAACTCTCTTTTTTAAATCGCTTTAACTATTCCAACATTATGTAGGAGTGTTGTCCATATGTAACCACTGAGAAAAGGAGAAGTAACAACTCTTCCCTCCTACACTGAATTAGTTCTGTTAATTTTAGTTTAGTTTTTCAGTACTTACCTATGCTTTAGTATATTAGATCCACCTTTAGTATTTGTAATTAGTGTTTGTTTCATTGCTGGAAAAAGTGAGTAAAAATCAGCCATTAGAGTACTCAGTATTTTTGTTTTTCTGTCTGTATTTGGAGTGTTTGAATATGACTGGTATAGACTTCCCCCAGTGCTAGTAAAAGCCCTCACATCTTTTGGTATGAGAATATGGAACTGACCCTTCAGAAGCACTGATGGTAAGTTTTCAGTCAAGTATTAACCTCTTCAAAGAACGAGACTGGAGTATTCAAATTCTCTGTTTCCTGAGAATTCTACCTCAATTTCCCTTATTTTGTCCCCAAACAAAAACACCAAAAAATTGAAATATAACACAATCCTAGTGAGAATTTGTTACAGTTGCTACTTAGGTTGGCACAAAATATAACACAATCCTAGTGAGAATTTGTTACAGTTGCTACTTAGGTTGACACATGACATCTTTGCAAAAGTGTAGCATTAAAGCTGATGATCCTTTTCCAAACTTCTAGAGTCCAGACACATGAGGGAAGACATGGAGTACATAGGCCTGGACTCAGGTACCATGCTCGACAGCTTTCGCTGCTGGACGTGTAGTTGGGATAGGCATTGCTAGAGCAAGCTTCTCTGAGCTTCTTACTTGGCTCTGCCCTTTGGGTAACTCTTTAGTATTTTATCTTCTAGTTCCTCCTCTCTGCCCTGTTCTGCTGGTACTTTCTTCCAAGAAAAAGGAACTCTTAAGAGGATTAGAGTTGGCTAAAACAAAAACCAATCTTTCTTTCAACTGTGGCACTACCCTGGGCTGCCCTTCTGTGTTTTATTTTCCAAAGGCAAAAAAACCGTTATGCTATGTCAAGCTAATTTCAATACAAGGCACACTTACTTGCTTCAGACTCTGCTTTGCTGTTGAACTTGTTTCCCTTTTAATTTTGTTTTAAATTGTACTTTTGCTTTTTTAGTAGCTAATAACATTTGGCTTTTTAATTTTTTGAATGTTACTAACTGTTCCCTGTTATCCCTTCCCTTGTTTTTAATTTGCTTAAAGATGGTACTACCACTAAAGCGGAGGGTAAGCGGTTTGTTTCTGTGATTGAGGTGTGTCTCACTTTCTCTGGTCCTCTGTTCTCACCGAGTGTTGCCCAGTACCCACTTGTCCTCACCAAGGTCCCTGCATGAGATGTTGCACGCTCTTCCTCCTCCTCTCTTTTCATTCTGTCTCCATTGGGTTTTTGCCCTACCTCTACCTGAGTTCTCCTTCCCTTTCTTGTTCAGTCTTTGTTCTTGTGAATTTTAGCACTAAAGTATGCTGTGCGTGGTTTTTCCTGCTGAGTCCACACTCTGGGGAGGAGCATCGATGTCACACTGTGTGCTGCTGTCCTCATGGACTGCCTGTCTTGGGTTTTATTACTCCTGAAGCACTACCTTAGCTTTTGTTTCCTTTTCTTTCCTTTTGTGCTTTTGTGGGCCTCTCAGGATTTGCCTTTCCTGTTTTGAAAGTAAATTTCAATGTCAATTATTCAGACTAAAGGCTGGTAAACGTTTTCTAACAGGTAATTTAAAGAAATTAAAAAAAAATTTTTTTTTCTCTCCTCTAAAGGTACTACTGACTTACATGATGCTATTTTTTATTTGTCTTACGGACACACACCCCATTCATTTATTTACTCTCATTCATCCCCTCATCAACCATGTATTAAATGCCTTCCATGTGCCATGTTCTGTACTACACACCGAGGATATAACAATGCTGAAAGAAACAGGCATATCCAAATCCACTTTATTTTCTTTTTTATGCCATTCTCAAGAAAGCTCTTCCTATTTTTGTATTACCTTTAGAATTTTAGACATAGTTGTTTTAGTCTCTGCAGGTTTTTGATAAGTGCATATAAGACAATATTATTCCTTTGCTAGATGGAACGCATGATAATACTTGAAGTAATTGAAATTTAGAGGAAGAGTCTCTGCCTAAATAGAGGCTTAGACCCACCAACCTTCAGGATAATTACTTAACAATTAGGAAGAGCTAGTTCATTTTCGTATATTATTTAGTCGCCCTAAAGGGCTAGCATGCAAAGTTGGCTGGGTTTAGCTTGCTGTGTGCAGCTCAGTTCCTGTAATCCATGTGTTACTTTCTAAGGGACTCATAAAGGAAAGATAGGAATGGATTTTTTTTCTTTTTAAAGGTGAACATGGTCCCAAGATCAGTCTTTCTTAAATTTATCACATCGTGAGAATTACTTGGATACTTACTAAAAATATACTCTTAGCTCCTTCCCCCTGAAGATGCTGATTAAGTTTGGAAGGAACCAGAGAATCTGAATTTCTACTCAGCCTCATTGGTGGTTCTTAGGGTTGGACAAGTTTGTAAAACAAAAAATTTCCAGAATTAAAATAAAGACAAGAAACCTCTGTCCTGATGAGCACGTCATGTCTGACAGCAGAAGGCAGAGGCTGGTGTGATTGAAAAGCTGGTTGATAATTTTCTTTGTTTCTTAAGCTGATATGGATAATTTTATGTTTCTCCTCCCCAAAGAAACAATCCTGAGTGTTTTCTCAGCCTTGCTGGGAGGGGAGAAGGAGAGTGGAAGAGAATAATGTAGATGAAATGGAAAGCAAAGACATTACGTGGGAAATTATATGTTTTTCCAGAATGTCCTGATTTCTATGCCTATGTAACAGAATTGAAATCAGCCTGTTGTTCCACCCACCCCTAGGATTTTTAACCTTTTTTTTTTTTTTTTTTTTTTTTTCCCATCAGTTCCACAGTCCTGAGTAAGGTCGGAATTGCCCTCTCAATTATTGTACAGGAGACTAACTCTCTGGTTTTCCTTCTGCTGGGAGAAATTGCTTTTATAGAGAGCTCAGACTCCGACAATAGAGACCCTTGCTGAAGAAGCACAGGGAGTGTCAGTATTTGTGTACAGGGGCTGCACAGGCTGTGGCAACACCTGGCTAGTCAAAGCCTGGAAAGACCTCTGAGTTTGAACACTTCTAGGTTGTCATTGTTCTGTTGGTTTCAGCAGTGAGACTGAGAGAGCCTGTTCTGTTTAGAAAAGCCACAGTGGTTTTTTAGGTAAAGTCTGCAGGAAATGTCACTTGGTGCCTTTTCAATATGAGTTTTCCACCTGCATTTTTGGAACCATTATGGGCCTTTTAAAAATTTATTAATAAGTCTCTTAAATATTTTATAATCTAGCTTATGAGACAAGATGATTTTAAAACAGTTGTATGCTCTAAATTAAAAATTTACAGGGTGGGTGCAGTGGCTCACCCCTGTAATCCCAGCAGTTTGGGAGGTCAAGCAGGTGGATCACCTGAGATCAGGAGTTCGAGACCAGCTTGACCAACATGGTGAAACCCGGTCTCTACTAAGAATACAAAAATTAGCCAGATGTGGTGGCATGAGCCTCTAGTCCCAGCTACTCAAAAGGCTGAAACAGGCCAGGCACAGTGGCTCATGCCTGTAATCCCAGGACTTTGGGAGGCCGAGGCGGGTGGATCAGAAGGTCAGGAGATCGAGACCATCCTGACTAACACGGTGAAACCCTGTCTCTACTAAAAATACAAAAAATAAGCCAGGCATGGTGGCGGGCACCTGTAGTCCCAGCTACTAGGGAGGCTGAGGCAGGAGCATGACGTGAACCCCGGAGGCGGAGCTTGCAGTGAGACTGGATTATGCCACTGCCCTCCAGCCTGGGGGACAGAGCCAGACTCTGTCTCAAAACAAAACAGATCAAAAGGCTGAAACAGGAGAATTGCTTGAACCCAGGAGGCGGAGGTTGCAGTGAGTGGAGATCATGCCACCGCACTCCAGCCTGGGCAACGGAGCAAGACTGCGTCTCAAAAAACAAGAAAGAAATTTAGGCAGTACATTTGAGTTTATTGGCAATTTTATTGCTATAGTAATTGAGAAAAATATATATGCCTTAGGAGCTATTCATTGTCCACATCAAGGAGTCCTAACACTTATGGCTAATTAGAAAAATACTTTTTGTAAAGAACAAAAAACTCAACTTTTGGATGAAAGTTTATTTCTAGGTTATTGTCTTCAGTATATTATGTTCAGTAATTTTGGAGATTTTGATGAGGGAAACATAATGTCTTTTATGTTGCACATGAGGAAGTTTATGATTAGATTGTCATATGGTAAATGAATGCATTCTCATACTTTTTAAAAAACCTATTACGCTTAGGAAAAGCCTTCATATTTTTCCCCAAATAAGTAACTTTAAATGAAAAGTTACAGTGCTTGGAATGGCCTGTGGGACTGACAACCATTGTTTTGGGGAATAATCATGTTTATTAAAATGTTGTCAAAAGCCATATCAACTTAACTTTCGGTGATTTTAATTAAGATTACACAATAAAAACCATATAGCCTTGTCTTCAGGAAAAAGAACTTAGATTTTAGTACAATTTTACTGGGAAATATTGAAGTAAAAGGGTGTTAAGCCTCTTTTAAATTTTTAAAATATGAAGGATTTTTTTTTTTTAAGGCAGGGTCTCATCTGTCACCCAGGCTCTGGAGTGCAGTGGTGCTATCACAGTTCGCTGCACCCTTGACCTGCCAGGCTCAAGTGATGCTCCTGCCTCAGCTCCCTACCCTGCCCGTCAGTGGTGGGGAGCTGGGACTACAGGCGTGCACCACCACACCTGCCTGGCTAATGTTTTAATTCTTTTGTACAGATGGGGTCTCCCTATGTTGCCTAGTCTGGTCTTAAACTCCTGGACTCAAGTCATCCTCCTGCCTCAACCTCCCAAAGTGCTGGGATTACAGGTGCAAGCCACCATGCCTGGCAGGAAATTATTCTTTTGGGGAGAATAGTCATAGGTAGCGAAATTTAGAAATGATCGAGTTCCTCGGTTTTGGTTCTATGAAAGATGTCAGTGTATGAGTAAAGGCTGGTTTAATTATGCCCCCAAACAGTGAAGTGTACAACAGATGGGTATGCCAACACGTCCCAGTGTGATGAGAATGGAGACTTACTTTGAAGACCTTTTAATTTTATAATCTGTAATCTGGGAATTTGCTGAAAAATTTGAAACATGTAGAGAACAGAAAAACCCTAGTGACATGAAGCTATTTAGTGGTTTTTCATTTGCCTAACAAGGAAATAGGGAAACTAGGCCCACAAACTACACTTGGTACACAGGCTGAATTTCTCCCGGTTTGGAGTCTTTTCTAGAAGGAATGGCAATGTGAGTGAAAAAGAATCCTTAGGAGCAGTATTTAAAAGTATGAGATGAATGATCTTTCTTTATTCCATGAAAGTTGAAGGCTTTGGGAGCCGCTGTGGCTCAGGCGGGTTGCCCTGGCGCTCGAGGAGGTGAGGCTACACGTTCGAGGCCAACCTGGTCAACACTGATTACAAAAAAAAAAGAAAAAGAAAAAGAAAGTCGAAGGCTTTGCGCTCCTCTTACAAGTCTTTGTTTTCCTCTGAGTCTGGCTTTGCTCTGGTTAGGTTTGTTTGTTGGTGTGTATCTCCAAAATTCTTTTGGCCGTACAGTTCTTTACCTCTTTTTTTTTTCTGTTACTTATGCTGACTTTTTTCCTTCCTTCACATCTATCTACTTGTCTCTGTTACTTAATAGATCATAATACAGAACTGAAGTATATTTTTACTGTTTGTTGCTTTATTTTTATTTGTTTATCTGTATTTTGAGATAGGGTCTCACTCTGTCACCTAAGCTAGAGTACAATGGCATGATCATGGCTCACTGCAGCCTCGACTTCCCAGGCTCAAGTGATCCTCCCACCTCAGCCTTCCAAGTTGCTGGGACTACAAGTGTGCAACACCATGCCCTGCTAATTTTTTGTGTTTTTTTGTAGAGATAGGATTTCGCCATGTTGCCCAGGCTGGTCTCGAACTCCTGGAATCAAGTGACCCTCCGGCCTTGGCCTCCCAAAGTGCTGGAATTGCAGGCGTGAGCCACTGCGCCCAGCCTGCTTGTTTCATTTATTGAAACTTTTTTCCCCTAATTACCACAGAGCATTTTATATCATCTTTTAAAAACATACACAGGTACTCATAGTAATATTACTAAATTAATAGACTGAAAACAAAACAAAATGAAACAAAAGACACCTCTTCCTATAAAATAAATATATATCTGAGTTTTATACAACAGAGGCCCTTTAAGCTGCATAGCAGTGTTTCCAAAAAAGTAAGGAAATGTTCAAAACCGAGAGGATCACAGACTGGAGTGACAAGCTTGAACTGATTTTTAAGGCTGTCCCCGAGGGCTCAGTTATTGATGTGAATAGCTAGACACACAGATCACACGACCTTGAGCTGACCCAAGGTGAAGATTGAGAGTTGGCATTAAGCCAGCATTGACAAGGGGCTATATATCCATGACAAGGTGGACAAGTGAGAAAAACAAAACAACACAAAAAATCCTCTTTATCTTCAAATTGATATGATGTCTGTCTTGACTTTGCCTTAGACAGAGGGGGGAAAAAAAACCCTAATCTTTTCTCATAATTTGTAACTGAGCTCTCTACTCACACAAGTTGTGGTTTTAAATTTACTTCAACTGTGGTGTTTGGAAGAGTCTAAGCTAATGAATTAAAGTAGTTTGTGTTTGTAGCCCCCAAGGGTGCCTGCCAGGAACAAACATTAAACTTCTGTAGAGGAAGCTGCTGTCAAATCTAATTCCTTGGGTTTCCTGCAGATGGAAATCAGCGAAATAAGAGTTCATATGCTGAGTTATATCCATTATGAGTAAGAGGCAGCAGAGAAAAAGAATAAAAACAGATTAAGGATCTGTTACAAAATGTAAAATAAGTGTTTAAAAGAAATAAGAAACTTGTATTTTTTAAGGATATATACAACTTAGTAGCCAGAATAATCCTCCCAATTGAGAATATATTACTGTTCTAGAGTAAAAGCGGTGAATCCACACAGCTTCAAACCTAAGCATGGCAGGAGCCTTGGTATGTCAGGGCTAATGCTGGCCGTCACCCTAAACCCTGGGGTCCTTGGGCATTTGATGTGATGATTGTGCAGGACAGAAAGGACAGAAAGCCCAAGCCCACTTAAGACCTGCATCATCATTGGTGAACAAAAAGTTAACTTTACTAAACTGAAAAGAGCAACGGAGAAATTTGCCCATCTTAACTCTGGTACTGCTTAGAAGGGGGAAAGTAATCTCCCTCGAGAATGCACAACCAAAATCTTGATGCAGGATTCTGGTCAGAATTTACATTACCTTTGTAGTCTGAAAAACCCAAATAGATAAATCATTTTAAGTTGACTGTAGATTACTTCTGTCCACAGGACACAAATAAAATCAGAGATCTTCTTTGGAGTAATTCAGCTTTAATCTAGATCTTAAAGAATTCCCATAAATTTCCAAGAAGAGTAATCATTTCATTGTCTTAACAGTTAAAGAAATAAAGTGAAATTTTAGAAAGGGAGTAAGAGGCTGTCAAGAAGGACCAAGCAGATTTTGAAAAAGAACAAATGGAACTTCTAGAAATGAAAATATAATAAATTATTAAAATCAAAAACTGGTTGGGCACAGTGACTCACACCTGTAATCTTAAGAATTTTGGAGGTCAAGGCAGGAGGATCGCTTGAGCCTGGGCAATATAGTGAGACCCCATCTCTACCAAAAAAATTTTTTTTACAGTTAACCAGGCACGGTGGTGCACACCTGTAGCCCCAGATACTTTTGAGGCTGGGGCGGGGGGATCCCTTGAGCACAGAAGGTTGAGGCTACAGTGAGCCGTGATCATAACCGCTGTACTACAGTCAGGGCAACAGAGCAAGACTCTGTCTGAAAAAAATAAAAATAAAAAACTGCATGGGTAAGTTGAGCAGTAGAATCAGTGTAACTGAAGAGAGAACTCATGAATTAAGAAAGCTAGGAAGAAATTATCCAGACTATAGTACAGAGTTAGAAAATATGACAAAGTTGTTAAGTTACGTGCAAGATAGTAAAGAAATTTAACATGTCTAATGGGAGTTTAAGAAGAAGAGGGAGAATGGGGCAGAGACAATATTTGAAGAGATGATGGTTGGGAATTTTTCATAGTTGGTGAAACACACTAAAGCCAGGCACAGTGGCTCACGCCTGTAATCCCAGCACTTTGGGAGGCTGAGGTAGGGCTCTCCATGTTGCCCAGGCTGGTCTTGAACTCCTGGCCTCAAGTAATCCACCTGCCTCAGCCTCCCAAAGTGCTGGGCTTACAGGTGTGAGCCACTGCAACCAGCAAAATTTCAGTTTTTGAAAATACGAATAAAGTAGGCAAACTTTTGAAAAATGAGGAAATACAGAAAAGGTACAAATTAACTGTTAAGAATAATAAATTAGGCATAAGTGTGGATCAGTAGAGTTGTAAAGATAATAGGAAGCCAGGTATAATGGCTCACGCCTATAATCCCAGCACTTCGGGAAGCCAAGGTGAGAGGATTGCTTGAGGCCAGTTTGAGACCAGCCTGGGCAACATAGTGAGACCCCCCGTCTCTACAGAAAATGTATAAATTAGTTTGTCGTGGTGACATGCACCTGTAGTCCCAGCTGCTCCCAGCTACTAGAAGGCTAAGGTGGGAAGACAGCTTGAACCTGGGAAGTGAGGCATCAGTGAGTTGTGATGACCAGCCTAGGCAGCAGAGCTAGACTCTGTCTCAAAGAAAAAATAATAATAATTTTTAAAAATTAAGGTAATAAGATAAATTTATGACAGCTTTGTTAACAATTCAAAAACAAATTGCACAGATTTCAAGAAAACCCAAAACTGTTTCTTCAAAGAAATGAGTCATGTGAGTGGTTTTAAGACTGCTCATTAAACAATTTGAATCAGTAGTTAAATTCGTTGCCCTATTCCTGCCGTGCCAAAATAAACTTAATAAAAATGGAAAAGATACTCTAAATTCCTGCCATGCTCAGATGGTTCCACACGTAAGTATCAAACATTGGATAATTGCATTGTCAGTTTATCAGTGGAGATGCAAAAAAACCATAATAAAAACAGGTAATTCCAAGCTTACGTAAACTCAGAGAAAAGGAAAAGAGGGAATACTTCCCTCACTGGTTTTATGCAGCTAGTATGACCAGAGTACATGCAAACATTGTGTATATGAGTGTATATGTCATGACCATGTAGGTTCAGCCCAGGTTTAATTTTTCTTCTTTTCTTTTTGAGACAGAGTCTCATTTTGTTGCCTAGGCTAGAGTGCAGTGGCACGATTTTGGCTCACTGCAACCTTTGCCTCCCAGGTTCAAGCAATTCTCGTGCCTCAGTCTTCAAAGTAGCTGGCATTAGAGGCCTGCACCACCATGCCCGACTAATTTTTTGTATTTTTAGTATAGATGGGGTTTCGCCATGTTGGCCAGGCTGGTCTCAAACTCTTGTCCTCAAGGGATCTGCCCACCTCAGCCTCCCGAAGTGCTGGGATTATAGGCGTGAGCCGCTGCGCCTGGCCTAATACTTTAAAATTTATTAATGTAGTTCAAATTCAGGAGAAAAACCCTCTTATCTCAAAAGATCAAAACATCAAAAAATTCAAATGTTTGTGATAAAAATTCTTGGCAACTAGACACAGAAATGAATTTTCTTTTTTTTTCCTTTTCTTTTTCAGGCAGTTTTTTGCTCTTTTGCCCAGGCTGGAGTACAGTGGCACAATCTCAGCTGACTGCAACCTCCGCCCCGGGTTCAAGAGATTCTCCTGCCTCAGCCTTCAGAGTAGCTGGAATTACAGGCGTGTGCTACTACACCTGGCTAATTTTTGCATTTTTAGTAGAAATGGGGTTTCTCCACATTGGCCAGGCAGGTCTCGCACTCCTGACCTCAGGTGATCCAGTCACCTCAGCCTCCCAAAGTGCTGGGATTACAGGCGTGAACCACCGCGCGTGGCCAAATTTTCTTAACCTGTTGACAGATATACTTTCTGTGAAATTTCAGAAATTCTTTTTTTTTTTTTTTTTTTTTTTTTTTTTTTTGAGACGGAGTCTTGCTCTGCCGCCCAGGCTGGAGTGCAGTGGCCGTCTCTCAGCTCACTGCAAGCTCCGCCTCTCGGGTTCAAGCCATTCTCCTGTCTCAGCCTCCCGAGTAGCTGGGACTACAGGCGCCCGCCTCGTCGCCCGGCTAGTTTTTTTTTGTATTTTTTAGTAGAGACGGGGTTTCACCATATTAGCCAGGATGGTCTCGATCTCCTGACCTCGTGATCCGCCCGTCTCGGCCTCCCAAAGTGCTGGGATTACAGGCTTGAGCCACCGCGCCCGGCCAGAAATTCTTTTAAAAAATCTTGTTTGAGTCAACAATGCTTACCCTCACCGCTTCTATTTTGCATTGTATTACATGACCAAGACATCACAATAAAGGCAAAGAAGTAAAAGTGAATTATTTGAGGGGAATAAGCTGATGAGTTATTTGTGGGTATTATTCCATTTAGATAACCCCAAATCTGTATACAAATTAGTAGAATTAATAAAAGTTTAGCAGAATCCTAGTGTGTTAAGATCAAAATATAACGATTCCTTTCTTACCTGCCAAGAACAGAAAATATAATTTAATAAAGTATAAAAATAAAGCAACTTTAAATAAGTCTATAAAAATTGAGTAAGAACTTTGAAAAAATGATCAAACTTTACCAAAAGACATTGAAAAAGTTAAACATAGAAGATATAATGAATGAGAAGACCAATGTTATAAAGCTTTTCCCCTTAACCCAGACTTTCACATAATGCCAGTCAGCATTTCAACAGGTGTTATTATTGTGTCTGCACGAACATATGGAAGAGAGCAAAGGGCTTAGGAAAAGGTGAATTTACTTGTCCTGCCAATTAGCAGGATGTCCTTTAAAAAAAGCTCATCACAGTCCAGGTGCAGTGGCTTCCGCCCATAATCCCAGAAGTTTAGGAGGCCAGGGCGAGTGGATCACTTGAGGTCAGGAATTGGAGACCAGCCTAGCCAACATGGTCAGATCCTGTCTCTACTAAAAATACAAAAATTAGCCAGGTGTGGTGGTGTGTGCCTGTGGGAGGCTAAGGCAGGAGAATTGCTTGATCCCAGGAGGCAGAGGTTGCAGTAAGCCAAGATCACACACCACTGCACTCCAGCATGGGCAACAGAAAGAGACTTTGCCTCATATATTAATTAATTAGTTAATAAAAACCTTGTCACAGTATTGTGATGTTGTGTAGGTATGAACACATTGACTAGAAGGCTGAGAAACCCAGACACGCGTAAGTGCTGTTTGATAAACAGTGAAGGTGGCATTTTAATCAGTAAGAAAGCTGTTAAGTAAATTTATTTCAACATTAGTTATATGGAAAAAGTAAAGTATATCCGCTCTTATCCATACATACATAAGTGACTTTTCCAGTAAAATATTAGCAAAATAGTATGCTTTAGAAAAATATAGACCTTGTGTTATAATTTTAAAACTTTCTAAATATGTAAAACAAAACCACATAGTTATTGGTTGTGAAAACATGTATTTACAAAAAAAAAAAAAAAACAAGGGAATGCTGAACACTGCGTTTAGGATCATGTTACCAAATGCTGGGGGAAAGTAGAATACAAGAGGGTTAGCAAAGAGAGTTTTTATTTTTTAAGCTAAATAAGTATACGTGTTCATTTAAAAAATCTTTGTGACCTAAATATTTTATAATGAGTTTAAGAATTTAAATTCAGTTGGTTTTTCATGTTCACTTTGCCTTTGTGACTGCCTTGATTTAGCTCAGTGACTTCCTTAGGAAAGTCAAAGGTCGTCACTCAGCCTTGCCAGCCAGCCAGGCAGGCACAGGTGTCTAGACCAGTAGTGTCACATTGGACAAATTGATTTATTTCCCTGTTTCTCGGTTTTCTCATCTGTAAAATGGGAGTAATTACTTTATGTGCTGTGAGGATTCTGAATTGACTCATATAGAGTTATTAGTAAATGGTATAGCTTTTCACTTCTGCATAGATTCTAGAGTTTGTGTATAAGTTTTTCCTTAAACTGTTATTAAAAGTCATTGGTTCTTAACTACTTTTACTGTTTTTTTAATGCCAGCTTTCTTTCATTGCTCTTTGCCTTTCTTTCTTGAACCTCTTTCAAAAAACTTTAGGATTTGCTTTCTGCGTTACTTCTCTGTAAGCTTTTTTGCTTGCGGGGGTGGAATTGATTTTGAACAACATAAAAAGCCAGTGGGAGTTCAAGTTGGTTGTGGTTTTCCCATTGAATTATGACTGGAGAGGCATTTTGCGCTCTCTGGAAACCAAAAAGGCCCATTTTTTTTTTTTTTTTTAAAGTTTAATCGCTAATCATGCTAGTCTGATCACTAATGATTTTGTGTTTCTGAATTCATTTTTAGTTTTATGTCTTCATGGTTCAATAATTGCTGTAATTTTTTCATAACTGCCTACAGCATTGAATTATCTTTGGGCCATCATTTCTCTTAGTACTCCTAACACTGATTCTTTTTAGCTGTATCTCTCTTTTTAGCTTTATCTTTTCTTTATCTTAGAAACTTACTGACATACATGCTTTAAAATTAGAAGTTTAATGCTACATATCAAAAACACGTTTATTCACTGGGGAGCTATCGCTTCTATGATGGCTGAGTTAAGAAGGTAGACTTTTTTGTTTTGGGTTTTTTTGGGTTTTGGTTTTTGTTTTTGTTTTGCATTACTCTTATTTTCTATAGTTTTTTGTTTTTTGTTTTTGTTTTTTGTTTTTTTTTTTTTACAGTGACAGCTAATATTTTCCGTTTTTGGAAAT
Source organism: Rhinopithecus roxellana (assembly GCF_007565055.1). NCBI lineage: Eukaryota > Metazoa > Chordata > Mammalia > Primates > Cercopithecidae > Rhinopithecus > Rhinopithecus roxellana. Next base: position 11,978,771 of record NC_044562.1, on the reverse strand, counting down.
TTGCCAGATTCGTAGACCATAGAAAAGAAAATTTAATCTGGAAAAAATTATGGGAAATGTCTTTAAATGGATATCACTTCCTTGTCTGAAGAGATAACATACTAAAATAGTTGGAACCTAAACAACTGCAGGTCCATGGCTCCATCTCAGGAGTTCCTCCTGTGTCCATAGAACAGTTATGCGTGGATCACATGCACGTGTGTGCGCATTCTCACCCGGGGGGACGTGGCAGACCTCGTGTGGAGGATCTGCTCACACACGCTGTTGCTCCCCTGTAGTTGGCTGGTCAGTGCCTCTCTTCTGGGGTGTGGGTTCTTTCCTTGAGTAGGTGGCACTTACTGGAAATGTTGTGAAACACTCTTTTTGCTATGTCCTCCAGGTCGGATCCGCACAAGACGGCAAAGCTCTGGGAGTGCCACCAACGTCGCCTCTACACCTGATAACCGGGGCCGCAGTCGCGCTAAAGTGGTTTCACAGTCCCAGCGTAAGAAACATATTTTCTGCTCTTGCTTACCTCAGTTTTATTCAACAGCTCATTCTGCGGTTGAACATTTTACAATCTTTATATTGACTTCAGAGGGAAAAACACATTTTTTGCGGCTCTAAGATACTGTGAGTATTCTTACTGTTTGTTGGGTAAGCTTAAAAAATGAAACATTCCAGGCATACATTTGTCTCCTGTCCAGGTGATTTACATTTTTGTATTGTTAAGCATTAAACATTAAAATGTAGTTTTTCTCCCTCCTTTGAAGCCTGTCAAATTGTAACTTAACCTGTTCTGTGACTCATTTTTGCATCGATAAGGAATCCTTCTGATGTAATTTTAGAACAGTACCTGGGCAGAAAACTATTAATGCTGTGTTCTTTCCAGTGGTAAATAAGTAAATCCATTAAAAGCTCTCCCCCTTTAATTCTGTGCTCTAACATTTGCAGTCCACACCTCTCTTCCTGCCATGTGGGCTCTTGCTTTGCCTAGCTGCTTCCATGATTGCGTCTCTGTATATGTGCAGTCAGTTGCTTTGTTAGCCTTAGCCATGAAAGCAGCCACAGCTGGAATGAATTTATTCTGGCCACTCTTCAGATCCTGCCTTGATGTCTCACTTTCCAGCCACACATAAACTTTAAGGGGTCCGCTTCCCCTCTGTGCATTTCGAGTAGAGCTGGGTAGCAGAGTGCTCCTGGGCAAGGTGAGCGTGGGAAGGAAGTCTTCCTGTCCCCAGGAGCTGCATATGGTCCCACAGCATAGCCCTCACTAGCTGACATTTGTCTGCCTCCTTTGTGACCCAAGGAACTGTCTGTCTGTTGTAGAGAGTGCTCAGTCTGCACCAAACTTTAAGAGCTCTCTTAGTATAGAGAATGGCCTTGCTTAACACCTTCTGAATTTAAATTCTTTCCCTTTGATAACTGCAGTCCTCACGTTATATAATTTCTGCAAAGAAAGCAGAAGATCACTTATAGTGCTGCCTTTGGTGAGGCTACAGAACCTTCCTCTGGCCTAGGTTATGTTGTGTAGTGTGATACACTACAAGCATGGGCTTCAGTGTCAGACAAAACTGGGTTTGCATCCTGGTTCCAGTGTGATGTTGGGTGAGTCTTTTAACCTTTGTGAGCCATTGTTTCATTGTCTGTAAATTGAGTGATAACAATTCCCACCCTCATGGGGTTTTCATGAGGATTTAATGAGCATTAGAAGCTTAGCATGTGATAGACAGTAAATGGACACAAGCTTTATAGTCATAATCGCTTCAGATCAGCAGACTCCCATCCTAGCTGAAGTTGAGCATCCTTGATCCCTGTCTACTTCAGCAGGTTTAGGAAATAAGGCTAGGAATGGATTTACATGATGAGGGATGCAGTTGAAGATAGCTTGAATCCATTAAGACCAAGAATGCTCTCCTTACTGTAGAACTTAAACTGGGTTTTCATTCAGATCCAGGGTGCAAGTGTAGTCCAGAAGTGTCTATCTTGGGAACAACTTCTTGGCTCTGGTTATTCTGTTGAACCCTAGTGATGCCTGGAGACACAAAAGGTTATCTGATTCATACATATGGGTCAAATTTTACTGCAAAGGAATTGTTGACAAAAAGTGTTCAAATCTCAGAATCTAGGTCGATATAATGAAATTAAGCCAAATAAAAAATGTCTATGCGTGTAACTATGCAGTGTTACTTCCCTCTGTGGAGGCTGAGGGTTGAACAGTATTTTACATGTTCCATTCTAATGCTGTTTATCAGCATTGGGGTCTTTGGGGTTCCCTGCCCCAGCTAGGTCAGTGCTGTAGTTTTCTCTCTTATATTGTAGGTTTTAGGAATGTGTAGGTTACCTTGGCAGGTGGTGAAGATTACACTTCCTTTTCTAATAGTGGTTAGGGTGATAATACAGCTTTAATTTTTCAGTCTTATAAAAATACTGTACCTAGCCTTGGGGCTCCCCTTTTAAAACTCCTTAGTTTTACTTCACTCACCAAATTATACTCAGGAAGAGTGACCACACTAGCCAGTGATCAAGCCTATACTTCAGCTTATGCATGTAAATTAAAAGTTTAAACAATTATTTTAATAAGTGGTAAATATAAGCATATATATCACAAATGTAGATATACTAGTATTCATAGTCCTGATTTAATACTAAGTAGGCTTCATTAATATTAGATTTAGAGCCCTTAATAATTGGCATATTTTAAATATTTGAGGTTTAGGGGAAGTCAGGATAGGTGAAACTAGTTAACAGCAGTTTCAGTTAGTTGATGTTTATTGAGCACTTACTATGTGGTAAGCACTTTTGAAGGTGGTAGTGATACACAGATGAGTATGTTACAATCACTTCCCTCAGGTTGCTTAAAGCTAGAAAGCAGATATGAGCCTCGCACATTGTAGGTTTAAAAGTGTTTTATGAACAGATCTGAAATAAATGCTAATGTAGAATGACAAAGATAAGCATAAGTACAAAAATAGGAGGAACAAATCCTAGGAAATATAGCTGTTTTGCTAAGGTATTTGTGAACAAAGACCTTTGTGTTGTGTTGCATGCTGACTTTCTGTATTGTGTTACTGTCTTTTAATCCCCTTTTTGCCTGTCCTTGGTCTGCTCTCACAATCAAGGATCCAGATCTGCTAACCCTGCTGGCGGTAAGCCATTTCTCTTCTTGCCTTTCTTTTGTTATTGTTGGTATTCTCCCCGACCCCATGTTCCTTGCACAATATTAATTTCTCTCTTTATTGTAAGCTTAGTTAATCTCTCTGCATTTTTCTTTGTGTTCAAATTCTAGAGTTTGAAATGGATTTCTTTCCCCTTTATACATAGTTTAGTAGTTTATTAGTATGCTCAAATTTTATGGGTAAAATTAATAGGTCCTGAGACAAATTCTTCATTGGTTTTTATAATGAGTTTTCACTTCAATTTGTAGTTAAATCATTATAAACTATTAATTTTTGTGAGTATTCACCTAAGTGTTTCATTTGAGTGGTGGTTTCGATTTATATAATACTTATTTTTAAATAATACATATTTAAAATAAACACATATAAATTTACAGGTAAGTGTTGCTTCAAATGCTTTCTTCCTCTGGGTCATTCTATTCTAGTACATAATAAATGTATCCTTTATATTTTAGAATTGTATTGCCTTCTCTACTTAGGGAGGTCATCTATCAATGCAGATGATTGCCATTTGAGTGTATTGGTGTGATGCGTAAAATTTTGTTGTTTTTTCTGAGAGAGAATTATGTCCCACAAGAAATAGTAATATATGTATCTAGCTACTTATCTATTAATAAAAATTATCAGCCATATTATTTGTTTTCAATTTCCAGTTTTATTGCATACTTCTCAGAGATTGTGGTCCATATTATTTCTACTTTTGTAGACTTTTTTTTTAAGATTTACTTTGAGGCTTAATACACGATTTTTGTTTTTAATATTCATGTGTGGAAAGGTAAAAAGAATGTGTGTTCTATTTGTTGGGATATATATGTGCATGTGGGAAGTGTGTGTTTTTATACATACATGTACGCACACACACAATTTTGACTGCTCTGTCAATTTCTGTGAGGTATATAGTTTTTCAGTAGTATTAGTCTTTCCATGAGGTCTTTCGGTAAGTGTGGCTTTTTCCATTTCTCCCTGTACTTTTATCATTTTTTAGTTTTATATTTCAAAGCTGTGTTGTTTGCAGCATAAAGGTTCGTGATTATTGTATCTTCATGGACAATTATTCTTTCATAAATATTAAATATCCTTCTTTGTCTTTTTTAAATGCAGTGTTTTATTCTATTTGTTTTTGTTTGTGGTGTATTGACTCTTAAAAATACCAGACAGCCAAATTTCATTTTATTTTACTTTGCGTTTTCTTTTCTTTTTCTTTTTTTCTTTAAAAGAGATAGGGTCTTGCTCTGTTGCCTGGTCTGAAGTGCAGTGGTGTGCTCATGGCTCACTTCAGCCTTGACCTCCTGGGCTCAAGTGATCCTCCCACTTCAGTCTCCTGAGTAGCTGGGACTAGAGGCATGTGCCACCATGCCTGGCAAATTTTTAAAAATTGTTGCCAAAATGGGGTCTCCCTATTGTTGCCCACACTGGTCTCAAACTCCTGGGCTCAAGTGATCCTCCTACCTTGGCCTCCCAAAGTGCTGGGACTACAGACATGAGCCACCAGCCCAGGCTTGTTTTAATCTCTTTTAAATAGATGAATTAGTCCTGCCACATTTGTTATGATTAACTAGTATGTTTGAACTTCTGTCTTATTTTGTGATTTTTATTTACCAGGTTTCTGGTTATTTTATCCCCCTACTCTCTTTTATATCATTTGTCAGATTAATAGAATTTTCTTGGATCTATTTTCTGTAGCTAATGCTTAAGAAAATTGTTATAGTTCTACTTCTGCTCTTCTAGCAGTGACACCTAAGATTTTTAACATAATCAGCTCTTACAGAATAAAAAAACCAGAACAAGAATAAACACCTTTGTGGTATTTGTAGATATTTACTGTGGAATAAGGAGGCTATTCTACCAGTAATTCTTCTAAGTATATTCTTTTATGATATTCAGTTGTCTTTTATGTTCCTACATTTTAAAAAATTACCACCAAATAAAAATTTATTTTTATATAAAATTCTGTATTTTAGCCAAATTAATGTGTAAAACTTGGCTTTTGAAAGTATTATAGTTCATTCCTACATTTACATGTATTATTTACTGTCATTTTGCTTCACTTTTAGCTGGCAGCCGGTCAAGTTCCCCAGGAAAATTGTTGGGAAGTGGTTATGGTGGACTTGCTGGGGGCTCCTCACGAGGCCCACCTGTGACACCATCCTCAGAAAAGCGAAGCAAGATTCCCAGGAGCCAGGGATGTAGCCGGGAAACAAGTCCAAACCGAATAGGATTAGGTAAGGATTCTCAAAGATCTTGGAATACCATTCCCAGCTTGGTCATAGTTTTGATTATAAGCTAATGACTATGTCCAATGTAGGAAATATAGATCTGTTTTTTGAACTGAGGATGTCACTTTGCCTGGGTGTGCTTTATACAGATTTTGGCATATTGAGGTTTCAGTTAGAGAAATATGTGGGACTTAACCATTCAAATTGATGGGAAGGAATTATGTCATTATAGGCTTTTGTATTTTGCAGTCATTGTACAAAGCATTGGAATTGGGGAAATAAGGTGTTTCCCCCACAACTAGAAGCAGTGTTGCTTTTCATTTTCCTTTTACTGATTAGTACTAAGTAGACATTAACCTATATGAATTTTTCAAAAACAACATTTAGGGTCCACATTTATTTTAATTCTGATCTTCTCTAATCTAATTGGTGAAATTTATGGTTAGAAAATATGTGTAGTTACTTTTGACACAGATTTGTTTAAGCATGAAAGCTAGGAATTGATTAAAACCAATATATAATATTTATTTTTGTGTTACTTAGCTTCTTTGTAATAGTGTGTAGAATCATGTAAATTACTCTCAGTAGCTTAAATACCTTTTACTCCATTAAAATCTAATTCATACACTACCTTTTTTAATATAAAATTTAGAAGTCTTGGTGATATAATACAAAAAATCTAAATTAATACTCTATGACTTCTTTACTTCCTAAGGGTAAAATGTATTAATATGAAGTCAGACTACTGTATTCTTACATTGTGTTGGCTTATCTTTCTCGTTTATTCATTTATCTCATCAACAGTGTTTACTGTGATGTACCACGCACTTTGTTAGACCTGAGAATTAGAAGATACATGACATAGATTTAGATTCTGACTTCAAAAAGCTTGATATCTGTTGGGGAGAGGTGGAAATGTAAGACAATAAGACAAATACTATGACGGGGTGCTCCCCATAATCAAAACTATGACCTAAAAAAGGAGTGTCTTAGACCCTTGGCCAACCCAGATTTCCTGCTAGGGGTGGCTGCCCAATGTAGGTTCCGTTTCTATGAAGTACAAGATGGGATTGGCCCAGGTGAGGAGATGAGGAAAAGGTTTCCAGAGGAGAGAGAAGCATCTGCAGAAGCAGTCAGGCAAGAGGCAGCCATATGTCATTCATTCGGCTACTGTACCTGAAGTCAGAGTGGGTGGGAGTTGGGGACAGAGACTGGTAGAGTCCAGCTCATAGAAGTCTTTGAAGGCCACCTTAGCTACGAGAAGGCAGGAGAAGATATTTAAGAATGGATAAGGTGTGATTTGAAATCCTATTTCCAAAGCAAGTAGAAAGTATTTCATGGTTTTAGTAATTCTCTGATGCCAGCTTTTTACTGGCATTGCGTAGTGTGGTCTCTTAGCTGACAAGTTATTTGGGTGTCGATGTGGATACAACAGTAGAAAAGGGCACAGCTGGAATATCTGAATTTTATGTCTGATGCTGTAACATATTTGTGTTTGGAAAATTTTAAATCTAGGTGTTACGTTTTAGCTGTCTTTTTCCATAGTTAATTGTTTAAGTTTATAGGATGTCTGTCTGCAACCCATGTTAGTTTTATACATTTAAAGATTCTTTTCTGTTTTGAGATTTTTTTTTCTTTTTATATTATTGAAGATGCCAATTTAATCTTCTTCTGAAAACTGGGAAATAACCCAACTTCATTTATCTAACATAATTCTAATGTGTTCCATGGTTTTAACTAAGACGTTTGAGTTGTGTGTAGTTGAAAAGACAGTATTTTATACGTTTTTAAAACAGGTATTATGGAGCATCAGTAGGAACTTAAGAGAAGCCTGTTCCCTTCCAAAGAGTTATTTGAAACTTTATTTGAAGAAAGTTACTTCCTTGATGCTAATTATAGGGATCAGTTATGTGTGGAGCTTTGAGGTCATCCATACAGTTTATATTAAGGAAGATATTTTCTTTAAATTTCCACACATTGTGAGAATATATGCATATAAAGAAATATATATGAATAAAATGTATTTTCATTTTTTTCCTGTGGTATTGCTTAGAAATTCCATTTAATAGGGTGGCAGACATAATAGCATTATTCAGTAATAGATTATATATTACTATTATCATTTAGTATATACTGGATATGTGCCTATGTTTCTTAACGTTTGACTCATTGTATAGCAATTTTCAATATAATTGTTGAAAAAAAGAGGAGGAACATCTTTTAGGAATATTTTCTATAATTCCCAAACCAACAAATTCAACAGTTTTAATGATAGCTAAACTAGGTTTGGAATTTGCACTGAGAATTAATTGTAGTTATCTACAAATTGTGTATGGTTCAACTATGCCTCTTTTTTTTTGAAATGATACTTCTTAACAAAATTTTCTTTTTTCATTTGTTTTAAAACTAATGCCAAGGATCTTCTTTGGCATTTAAATTTTCTTAAGCAAAACAGCCTGTAATTCCTGTTGAATATTCAAGAAGCAAAATATATCCCTGCTACTCTTTTTTCTTAGTGATTTGTTCCCTCATAAGCTGTCCGAGTAGGAAAATATATTTTTAAGTTGTTTTATTTCTGTATGTCCTAAAGATAATACTTTATAGATACAATAAAGTCACATAAATCACCAGTATCTATAGTGATTATATTTTGGAAGTTTGCCCTTGTTCTCTTCTCCCACTCATCTATGGAAAGGCTATGAAAACACATTTGATATTTTTGCAGCTCTCATTCTGTGGATGTGTATTTAAAATGTTCTTAAAGTTTTCTGGTTAAAATACTTTGAAATAATTAAACATTAATAATAGTTCATTTCAACTGTGAAATGAGACTACTGTCTAAGACCAAGACATGAAAATGTCTAGAGCAGAGAGACATTTCATGTCTTTAACTTCTGGTGGTTTTTATTAATTCTCTGGTATTCTGCTTTCATGAGTCCTGGTTGGACCCTTCCTTAAGATGTAAAAGTCAACATTACCATTAAAACACTGAAGTAGGGTAGAGTGTCTATCAAGAAATGTAAACCAATCAAATGGGTATCTTATGGATCTTACGGCTTCCCAGCATTTCGTGTAAGCAGAAGACCCCAGAAGTACCTAGGAATATTGCTTTTTTAGGAAGTTCACAGTGCAGGTATGTTTTCCTTGTCTCTCCCTCTTATGCCTTCTCCTCTGTAACATATTTTCACATAGACCATTTAGTTTGGCACTTAAAGAGACAAATTATTTTGGTGGTTTTTTTTTCTTTTAGTTTTGATCACCTAATTAATTCGTTTGTAAAAAATCATTTATATACATATTTTAGGCCAAGTGCAGTGACTCACGCCTGTAATTCCAGCACTTTGGGAGGCTGAGATGGGTGAATCCCTTGAGGTCAGGAGTTGAGACCAATCTGACCACCATGGCAAAACCCCATCTCTACTAAAAATAGAAAAATTAGCTGGGTGTGGTGGTACGTGCCTGTAATCCCAGCTACTTAGGAAGCTGAGACAGGAGAATCACTTAAACCTGGATGGCGGAGATTGCAGTGAGCCAAGATTGTGCCACCAAATTCCAGCCTGGTCAACAGAAGGAGACTGTCTCAAAAATAAAATATAGGCCAGGCTCAAAAATAAAAAATAGGCAGGGCGCAGTGTCTCACGCCTGTAATCCTAACACTTTGGGAGACTGAGGCGGGTGGATTGCCTGAGTTCAGGAGTTTGAGACCAGCCTGGGCAACATGGTGAAACCCCGTCTCTACTAAACTACAAAAAATTAGCTGGGCGTGGTGGCGTGCACCTGTAATCTCAGCTACTCGGTAGGCTGAGACAAGAGAACCACTTGAACCCGGGGGCGGAGGTTGCAGTGAGTCAAGATCATGCCATTGCAGTCTAGCTCAGGTGGCAGAGTGAGACTCTATCTCAAAAAAAGAAAGAAAGAAATGAAATAAATAAATATACTTATTTTAAATCCTTCTTTTATTTTAGTCTTTCAAAGTAGTAGTATAAGTGAGTTTGTATTTCTCTTGTGTTTTAAATTATTTAACATTTGAACCATTGATGTCACCACTAGATTTACTTTGAAGAGTAAATGATGCCAGAGCTCTTGAAGTTTAGGGTAACTATGGCCATATTTTCACAAAATCATAAACAGACAGAGTTATTTTTCTTTATATTGCTACTACCCATATGTTAAAGGAGAAAATCAGCTCAAATGGGTGAATGAACTGTCTCTGGGTGAAATACGGGGGGTAGGGGGTAAACCTTGTTAAGAAATTTATGCATATGGTTATTTCAGAGCATATCTGTTTACTGCTGTCGATGCTTTTTATTGTCTTCACAAAACAGACTCAGACCAAAAAGAGAGCATTTTTTCCCTGTTGTTCTAGCATGTATATGAATTTAAGGAAGGAGATGGGCTGGGAAAAATTCAGAAATAATCAGGCAAGAACTATTAAGAAAATGCTTAACTAAGCACGAACTTGCTTAAACAACTGTCAAGACTTTTTATAGCTTTTTTATTATTTGTGTTGGAGTGGGCAGTGGAATACGACAAAATTTTCACGTGTGCTTTTCAGCAAGAGACTTGGAAATACTTATGTATGCACATTATCTCACAGTACCCTTCTCATTTAAAATGAGGAGACGTGTTCTTTTTCCTCGTTTTCCTAATGGGAGGCTTGAGACCCAAAGAGGCCAAGTGGCTGGGCCAGTGAGATGGCGTGGAACTGGAATGGTCATTTTTTGGCTCAGATTTGGCACTGGTTTTCTAAGGATGAGTGGTATTGCTGTGTACATTCTAGGAAAGTTTTCCATATTGGTAGAGCCAGTACATGCTCCCTAGTTTTTTAAGCATTTAATTTGGCATCTCCTTTTGTCATCATTTAGGAGCTGTTTAGAATGTCATCAAGAATTGCTGATTAAATAGTCACTACTACTTTGAGTAAAAATTCAGTGCTTTCACATCACTCTGGCAAAATTAAGGAGAGCTTAAGAATTTCTGGTGAACCCCCAAATAAAGCCCTTTATGTCTAGATTGTTGAGATTATGTTCCTGTGCTTGACTTCTTTTTTTTCCCCGACCAGTACTAAGCATTTGGATTTCACTTAAATGCCTTCGGAGTCTAGTTCCACTCTAGCACTGAGCAGCTGAGCACAATAGAAAGTTGGCTTTGGTTTTCCCTTTCATATTCTTTTTTTTTAATCACGGAGTGTTATGATTCTGGTTTATAAGACATTCTTGTTATACTTTGGCTGTATAACAAATCTTTGCTCTTAAATATTAGACAATGTTTGTTGCAGTATAGAAACATACTTGTTTTTGTATCAGTGATGCAAGTATTTTTTAAAATCTCTTTACATTTTTTCCAGTCCATCCTCTCAAGATGGAAGCATATATTGTCCCCATCAGCTATTACATTAGGCAGTCCACGTACATGTATTCAATATCTAAGGTGGTTTTGGAGTATTTTGCCAGTAATGTATCTCCATTTTCTCAGATGGAGAAACAAGGGTATTTTCTGAGCGTCACAGCCCAGTTTTTATGAGACCCTGGGGTATCCATGCAGTTCTGTCTTGTAGTCTCGGTGTTTTATAACATGAGAATGATTCACTGTATCCGTAGATAATCAGGAAGTTATTTGCTGTTCTCAGGTCAGTGGAGGGATCTTTCCCCCAAGTACTGAGAGTATTGGTCTGCTTGCTGTAGACGCAGTGTGGAAGACTGGGTCAGTGGCGGTGCTTGGTAGAGCACAGGCAGATCTTTTTGGATTCTCATAGAAAAAGCCAGGATAAAATGTTGGGATCGGTAAAGGAAAGGATAACAGTCCCCACTTTTTCTACCTGCTGGTTTCGAGAATTGGATATGTGTGAAGCATCTGCACACTTACTTGGAGTGGGTGGGCTGTCTGGTTATGTCAACCCTTATGGCTTCTCTTGGTGAAGATGGCCAGCCTGGGAGCAGTGAGCCCTCTTCCTTTTCATTAGGTAAGTTCATGGACTTCAGTGACCGACATGGTTATTCTGTTTGTTAATCCAAATTAAATTACCTTTCTAAGAAACAAGTGCATATGAATACAGCTTTGGTTTTTTGTCCTCTTGTTGAGAAGTTTGCTAAACTCATAACAACTGATCGTTTCTAAAAGGCCTTTGATCTTGTATTTTCTGATGCCAGTTTGTTGTTCGGAAAGATTTCTTTTCACTTCTTACATTTAGGTGTAATTTCACCTTCATACTGAAATTCACAGCTTTCTGAGGCATTGAGCATAATCACATTTTACCCAAACCCTCCCCTGTTGGCATGTCAGTCAGTGAGACCTCAGCATGGATAGGTGGCTCAGTCATCAGAACTCCCCAGCGTGAACAATGTTGTAATTACATTAACCAAATGTGACTGACATTTTGTGAGTTTTTCTGTCTTCATTAAACTTGTTCACCTTCTCTGAAACCCTTCATGCTGCACGCTAGCACGGAGCAGCCGTATCCCTCGACCCAGCATGAGTCAGGGGTGCAGCCGCGATACCAGCCGTGAGAGCAGCCGAGATACAAGCCCTGCTCGGGGCTTTCCTCCACTTGGTGAGTACACGTAGGCGCTGGCTGAGGAGCAAAGAGTTCCTTACCCTGCTTGTCCAAGACACTGCTAGGTGGAATGACCTGCTTTTCCTCCTCCACTGTCCTTGTGATCCTTTCTTCTTTCTTTCCTCTTCCTTAGTTACCCCGTTGTCCCCCTCTGCATGCTTGAATTTTGGCAACTTCGAATTTTTATATATTAGAGGAAAAAAACACCACTTCACTCTGTACTATTATCATTGATGACCACTTGCTCTCAGGCAAGCCCATCTGTGTTGTAATTTCTAACCTAAGGCAAAACTCAGCCGAAGTTAGTTGCTGCTTAAAAATAAAGTTAATCCAAAGTTTATTCCGAGTCATTGACTTTTTACAATTTATCTTTAATTCTACCACAGATCAGTCTGTATGTAATTTAATTCAAAGAAGGAACAAAAGTACAATTGCAATAATGTTGAGAAAAGTAAATGGGTTTTCTTTTTAGTGTTAATAGTCCTGCCTTCTCTAAAATGGACACATAATAAACCCTTTTTAGTTAGTATAAACTGTTGATCCCCAAAAGACATCTGTCAGCACATACTTTTGTGAAAAGGAATATTTTGTATTCTTCAATAATTATTTTTGGCTGCTTGCCATGTTAAGTGCTGTACAGATGTCCATTTTCCTCTTGATAAGCATAAACGTAGAAATCATTTTGTAATAATTAGACCTAGACCTGAAATTATATGGATCTTTGGACTCCAGCAGTCTGTTAATTTTAAGTATGTATTTATATAACTGGTCTTTTGAAAACTATACATGTAACTACAAAAGAGGGATGTTAAAAGCGTAAGGTCTTAATATTTGCCTCTACTCTACCTAGCTCGTTCTAAAAATGTTATTCACTTCTTCTGATCTTTTTTCCCTAATCAGTATCGATAATCAAAATCTAGATAACATTTCTTTATGACCCATTGTCCTTAATGAGATTCTGAAAAAGAACAGGTAACCACATGCCAAAGCCCTGCTAGACGGTCCCCGTGATTTAGCGAGGCAATACCTGTTGTGAGATGTTCCACCTTGTTAGCATGGGTCCCTGAGTGGGGCAGCTTACCTATTGCATGTCACCTGTTCCACAGCAGTCTGAAGCATTACAGCAGAATTCTCAATAATCAGAGGTGGCAATGATGATTTTTTTTTTTTTTTTCTGAATGAACTGGTGGTTTTTCCTTTTAAATTAAGGCTGTATATCTTTGCATCCTTGCTCACTATTTGACCTTCTGAACAACCTATTTATGAGTGAACAATTCAGTCCTTTATTCGTTATTTTGTCTCTTAGAAGCAATTCAGTGTTTTCCTTTCAAATATGTACTGTTATTTTTGATACTGTCCGTGGAAGCATCCTTTGGTATCTGGCACGTGGAGCAGGCGAGGTATGCTGAATTCTTGAGATCCCAATTGAACTCTGAGTGGTTGAGTGAATCTTGTCTGTTTTGTGCATTGTTTGATTAAGTGGATCTGCTTAGCTGTCTTGGTGACAACCCAGAATGTTGAAATGTGTAATTGCCACTACCAAGGCAGAAGGTGTGGGTCCTCACAAACTCTAGCATCAGCACATGTCTTCTGTTGTGGTCAGGGCAGTAGTTAAGTTCTTCGAGCTAAATTTTTGTATCATGCCTTTCCCCTCCTTAGGTTAAACCTAACCCTAAAACTTATGTCCAGCAAGAACAACAGCATTGCTCATGTGTACGCACACCAGTTGGAGCAGTCAGCAAGCATAATGCTGTGTGGTCCCTTTTCATCCTCTGGGACAGGTATCATCATCATCATCAGAGTCTTAGGGAGAATAAGCCACTTTCTAAGGATCACGCAGCTAAATGGTGGAGCCAGGGTTTGAATTCAGATTTGACTTCAAGCCTGCCTCATTTGGAAGTAGTTTGGATAATTCAGTGTTTTTCATCTGTTCCTTGAAAATATATTAAATGCTTGTTCTGGGGCTTCTTGATGGGAGGGTGATTAGAAGATGTTTCTGAATCATTTATTTCCAGGCTTGGGGTTAGGACCTGGGAACTCAAAGATACATCCCAGAAGGTTGTTGTCCTCAGGGGAGCTTACTACACATCCTCTGAAGGTTCCTTCTTTAGCTCATTAATTTTAATAATCTCTTCCCACCCCTTTTGGAAATTAGTGAGATCGTGTGTCAGTGCTTCTTTGAATCCACTTATATAGCCAACTCTTTAACAACAATGAAAAAAGAGTAAAAGTACTTATATTCTAGTGAATATATATTTTTAAGTTTGCATTTTTATTGTTTTGGACCATTTTGATGGTACAAATGTATATGGTTATGGTGAGAATTTTTGATTAAGGGAAATAAGGGCTCTGGGGCTGCTGTAAATTAGGCTTTCACATAAGTGGGTCTGCCTTGGATTCCAGTGTTGGGTGTTAACTTGTGAATGTGACAGAGGACTCATGGCATGACAGATTTTTTTAGAATATTCTGTTGAAACTGAACCAAAGGACCACTTGGTAAGGAACCTGCATATCAGGTACTGCTTAAAAACTATTTCAGTCTGAACTATCAAGATAGTGATGTGCTTGTACAAAAATGTATAGTTTGCTTCAGTCTTAACACAAGATATTTTGCCAACTTCCTTTTTTAGGGAAAGTGTTAACTTTATAATATTCTTTGCCAATTTAGTTTTAATTTTTGTGAATCTTGAGAAAGGGATATTTTCCTTTTTTTGCAAACTGGTAAAAATTGCCAGGTAATCTTTGTTATTTAATACCACATGTGCCATAGGGAAGCACATTTTATAAAGTAACGTGGACCTTAAAAATTATATTAAAGAATTTGAGGTATTGGTATTTTATGACTGAATGTGAGAGCGTTAACATGTACAGAATAGTAGTATGGATAAAATGTAGCACTGCTCAGTATTATTTTGTTAAACCTATAAATTTTCTGTAGTATAATCACTGTGAATTTTTCAGAGTAATGAATGGAAGCATATTATCTTTTGTTTTTTCCTGAGGTTAAGGAAAAGCCGTATGTTGCATGGAACTGTAGTCAATGAGTTAATGTTTTGAACCAAGTCTTTATTTCATAATTATTTCTAAAAGTTATTTTCTCTCCACATGAGGACAGAATTTAGCATGTATTTCCTCAGGTTGATGAAGTAATATGCTCATTAAGAATATTTGTTAATAAAATGGTACTATAATGTCAGATCGTAAATTGGAGGTTGCTCTTAACTGTTACTGCCACCACCGCCACCACCACCAATGCTACTAACCATTGTTTAAGTGCTTTATAGCTTCTTTTAATCCTCTCAGTAACTCCCAAGAGGTAGGTACCATTAACCATTATTAGCACCATTTTACAGATAAGATACTGAGACACAGATAGATTTAGTACTTTGCCCAAGGTCAGTCCTATGGCTCGTTGTGATCCAACCAGGGTTTACAGCTGCATTACTGAGCTGGTACTCGTGACCGGTGTACTGTAACTGCTTCTCCAGGGAAAATCATTAAACTTAATACAACCAAATTCCAACAATTACACAAGTACTAATAATTAGGATATGGTTGGGTGTGGTGGCTCACGCCTGTAATCCCAGCACTTTGGAAGGCTGAGGTGGGCAGATTGCTTGAGCCCAGGAGTTCGAGACCAGCTGGGCAACATAGGGAGACCTCGTCTCTACAAAAAAAAAAAAAAAAAAAA
The DNA here is from genome assembly GCF_007565055.1 of Rhinopithecus roxellana. Taxonomy (NCBI): domain Eukaryota; kingdom Metazoa; phylum Chordata; class Mammalia; order Primates; family Cercopithecidae; genus Rhinopithecus; species Rhinopithecus roxellana. The sequence goes on along the minus strand of NC_044562.1, from coordinate 11,963,153 downwards.
AAGCCGGGTGTGCTGTCACATCCCTCTAGTCCCTGCTACTTGGGAGGCTGAGGCAGGCGGATCTGCTTGATCCTGAGCCATGATTGCGCCACTGCACATCAACCTGGGCAACAGAGTGAGACCTTGTCTGAAAATAATAGTAATAATAATAATTAGGATATTCATGCAACAGAACAACAAACATTTTGACTGGGGAAAATGGAATTCCAACTGTTGAATGCCCTTCCTGTGATTTCATTTTATTTCCGTTGAAGTAACATTATGAACTTCTATGCTTGTTTTTGGTGCATGGTTGCATATGCATCACGTACTGATAAAACATCTCGTGAGCTGAGTTAACAATCCGTCTTACTGCCGTTCCACTCTGGGATGTAGACGGTGCTCTGTGACTCCTGCTGTTCTTCATGTTGCATATTTCCATACTGGCTGATAGAGGCTTCATGGCGTGAATATAACCCTGGAGTCCGAGTTGGTTGATGCATAGTTTGGAGCACCTTTAAGAGTGCCTTTGTTGTGCCTGTGTGTTTAATAGCTGTGCGAGAGCCAGCTGGCCACTGTGGAGTTTGGGGACTGGCACTTGCTGTCCATTCATATCCAGCACCATTTCTTCTCATGAGAAAACATGGCCTTGTTGGTAGCAGTCCCTGCGTTTCCTTTGGACTGTGGCGTTTTCTGTCTCTGGTACTTCTGTGTTAATCCTGTGGGTGTTGCCATTCCTTTTACCTGCAGCCTCTCGACGTCATTCCAGGTCCACTAGTGCTCTCTCCACTGCTGAATCTGTTGGGCAGTCAGGTGAACAAGTGCTAACTGCATGACTTGGCTTCTTCATATGTTCTAGTTTCACACCCATGTTAACATTTGTTTTCATCTGTGTCGGCTAGCACTTGGCATGTATGCACCTCATATTTTTTTCCCCAATGTGCTTTAATTTTTTTAAGTTATTGAATGTTTATAGTTCTGTTAATAGGCTGTAGATGCTTTATAGCCTGTTTGACAACATCATTTCTCCAGTATTCATATTTACGTTAAAACAAAACAAAAAACAGGGAAGTAATTCCCTTCCTGCCACTCTGTCCCCAGGAAAATAACCAAAATTAGGTATTATTTAGGGTTCCTGTGGGGCAAGGGGGCATGGATATCACCCAACAGATTCCCTTCCAAAGTCTTTACTCCGAATAAACTGCCAAATATTAATGCTAGTTATTAATGTCACGTTCACATTTTTTAAGGTACCATTTAGTTAACAATGTTGCAAATTATAGCATACATAATTTCATATGTATGAAAATAAGTGTATTGTTCTCAAAGTTTTATGGAAAAACAAGATCAGGATTCAGGTAATCAAGTCAGGCCAGAGGTATCCTTTGCAGCCCGCAAACCCCAAACCTGCTCTCTCAGTTTAACAATACTCAACATCCACTGGTTAGCCACAGTGGCAAAAAGTAAGCATACAGTAATATATCAGTTTGTTAGATTTCATGCTAACAGTCCCTAATGACTACAGTTTTCTCAATTGAGTAAGGTAGAATCTATGAATTTGCAGACCATTGATGGTGACAATTGTTACCAGTTCACTGAGTCCGGTATTTTCTCTTTTTTTCCTCTAAATGAAGCCCCCTATACTTTGTTAGTTTTTGTTTTTTGTTTTTTGGGTTTTGAAACAGGGTCTCACTTGTTGCCCAGGCTTGGAGTGTAGTAGCATGGTCACTGCAACCTCTGCTACCTGGGCCCAAGCGGTCCTCCCACTTCACTCCCCAAGTAGCTGGGACTACAGGTGCGTGCCACAACACCCAGCTAGTTTCTGTTGTTTTTGTAGAGACGGGATTTCACCGTGTTGCCCAGGCTGGACTAAAAAACTCCTGGGCTCAAGCGATTTACCCACCTTGGCCTCCCAAAGTGCTGGGATTAACAGGCAAAGCCACCATGCCCTGCCTTCGGTATATTCTGATTATGTACATTTCCCTGAAGATTAGGGGCCAGACTGAGAGCACAGTCATATGTGTTCATCTCTTGGAAAAATTGAACTTTTAATAGTATCAGAGCCTTGAGAATATGGAACAGATTTTGCTCTGGTGAAAACATAAAGCTTATAGTTTTGCTTAGATCTGGATAAACATTTCTCCTTAAGATTTGAAATTCCAATTGTCTATGATATATATCAAATGATCTGTAGTCACTGTGTATGGCAAAGCTGGATGCATCTTGGAAGCACAGAATAATTGCATTGTTCTTATAGTTTTAATTTTGTGTCTGAAAAAATCTGTATTCTCCCTGAAGCAAGAATTGCTGGCATGAGATTTTTTTTTTTTTTTAATTTCGTTAGACTTCGTTTTATTTAAGTTTATGCTGGGTAATTTTTTAATGGCTTATAATTGAATTACTTTCATTCTGTTACTCATAAATCTACTATCTACCCTTTTTTAATGAAAAAAACTTGAATAAGGATCGTCTATAAAACTATATGTGCACAGTAAATCTCACATTTACACTTGTTTCATATTTCGACTGATAAATATAGATAAATGTAACTTTTAATGGCCTTTTTTAGTTTATATGGCGCATTACCTTTTAAACATAATGGCTAAGATGACAGTTGGAATGACCAGCAAATGCATTAAAAAAGGGGATAGTATAACATACAGTTTTTGTTTCTTTTAAAAAAATTCATGACTGTATAACTATTGATTAGCAGTGTTTAAATTTTTCTCCCTTTCTATGGTGGTGGAAGGTATAATGTTTTGAAATTGACATTTTTAAAAAGCTAAATAACAATTCACTTTTTAAGTTCACCAGTTTTGTAGGCACTGTCTTGTTACATATATAAAATTTTAAATACATTGTTTTATAGGAAAGATCAATTCATGTAAAATTAGCTTCCCTTTTATTCTAGATGCTTCTAGAATGTGGCTAACATAGAGATTTTCCTTGTCCAAACAATGTCTTATTTGTTAACACAGAGAAAATATTTTATCTTAACATTTTTCTTCCAAAGGTTTTTATATGTTAGACTTTTAAATAAGAAATTTTTTACTGCTAGATAATGTATAACACACTTAATGAAGATACGACTTACACTGCCTTTCTCCTAGTATAGTTTTAATCTCCAGCACTTCCTAAGGCAGGTTGGTCAGCTGATTTAATGGGACTTTAAAAAGTGAGTTTTCATTTCCATGATCACAAATAAACTTAAAATCGTTGTTTGAACTACTAAATTTGTTTTAAATTCTTTGGATTCTTTCTGTTATTTTGTTTATCTGTATAAAGATTACCATTCTAAATTATTTGAGGAACCCAAGTAAAACTTATATTATCTAAATTTTTAATGTTCATCAGTGAAAGTGCAAGATTTTGGTGATTATTAATTTTAATAAATTTATTTTTAAGTAATTTTTGTTGACACAGGCATCATGACGAACAAATATCTAAAATGAGCTTAGCAATAAACAGTAGTGACACTAATAAAAATTTGGGCAGAAATCAATTTGTTTCAAATTTTAATTTTTTACCACACATTGCATTAGAACTCTTATGAAACCATGAAGCTTCCTAATTAGTTTGACCAAACATCAAGGCCACTTGCCTCTACAGGGAAAGCTAAATAGATTAAAAGACTCAATTCATAGCCCAGCCCCCATAAGTTCCCCCTTCCCTCTCATATCTCAGAAACTTTTCAATAATAAAATATTATGTTTGAATAATTTCGAGTGACAGTGCTTTGTGGCACAATAGCATTAAATGTGAACAGCTTAACCTCTACCACTGGTAAAGTCAAGTGTAGTTAAAATTGGCTAGAGATTTTTCAGTGCTTCTGTCTACTTGGTGGGAAGAGGCAGTAGTCCTTGCAAGGAATTGAGATAATTTCAATTAAAGTGACACATCTTTTGCTTTTGTTTTTTAAATAGATCGATTTGGGCTTGGCCAGCCAGGAAGAATACCTGGTTCTGTGAATGCCATGAGAGTTCTGAGCACAAGTACAGATCTTGAAGCTGCTGTTGCCGATGCTTTGGTAAGAGGCACAGTATGTATGTAAACAGAGTCTCTTTGAAATACTCATCTGCATTTCTCTCTGTCTTAACAGGAAATTGCCCCCAAATCAGGTTATTAAATCATCTTTGACACTCTTTAAAATTGTGTAACTGTTGGGTAAATTTATATTGTTATTGTTTGCTCCTTAAACTTTTATCTCTGCACACATATAAGTGAAAATGGACTTTACAGAAAATATTAGCGTCAGGTATTTCTTATTGGTGCTCTTCAGTATCGAGGAGCTTTTGATGACACTGGACTTCTCAGATGTCACTGGGCTTCTTTTTTTCTTTTTAACCATGTTTTTTTTTTTTTTTCCACTGGCACTTCCTTTTTTCCATTCTGTTGCTTCTATTGCTTTACAGACGTTGATGGCATAACCTAGACATTTTATTATAATAATAGGTAATAGAGTTTGAGGTTTGAAAATCTTGCATTTATTCTATTATCTTGTCCATTTGATTTTATGTTGTTTTTCCTAAATCTTTGAGGATGTGAAGCAATGGTGGAGTATGTTTTTGCATCATTATAGTGTAATATCTGAAAACCATAAATGATCATGGATCCTTTAATTTTTTTGGTTATACCAAAAAGTTCCTTGGTAGAATCAGCTTGTGGTCCAATTGCTTTTTAAAGACGGGTTTTAGCTAGTCACACAGTCTCTTGCATATTCCGGTTTATGTGCTCAGCATTTGAAATGGATGTTCTTTAGAACTGTCTGATCACTGGCCTTGCTCTTGCTGTTTTAAGATTTATTCTCTTGTAAAGGAAAAAAGTATGTAATATCCTGCCTTCAGATTCTTAAGTTTTTAATCCAGCCATGTTTTGTCAGATCAACATTTTACAGTTTATGGCTATGGTGATTCCAGTTTTCATTCCTTCTTGTCTTGCCCTCATTTATTCCTGCTCAGTCAGGTTCTTTGACAAGTATCTGTGAGCAAGCAGTTTGCTGCTCTCATAATGCTTTTCCTGTAGGCAAGCTGCCTGGCCATGTGTATTCCTCAACCTTATGTATAGAAAGACTTTTTTCTGGCAGGTGCTAGAGTTCAGGGTAACTGCTCTAACTATGGCTTTAAGAGTCAAGAGCTGGAACAGAATTCTCTGAAACTGTTGCTCCTTCCAAGTTGCAGCATTTAGAATCTGTATCTTATTCGTTCAGAGACCCTGGGAAGTGGAGGTCAAAGGGGTGGGAAATGATGGATGTGAAGCCCTTAGTTGAGACTTCCACTTAAGTCAGGGGAATTTCTTAGTTCTTTAAAGAACTGCATAAGGGACTGTGTGCAAAGTTCTAGGAGGCGGAATAGGACTTGAGAGTTTGAGCTTTGGCTTAACTTGACTTGAGCTTTTCTCTGAGCTCTAGCTCCCATTAGATTCATACTGCCCTTGTTACTTTTTGTCCAAACTGCTTAGTCTCTCCAAGTGACCTGTTTCTGAAGAGAAAACACAGAAATGGTACAGAATCTTTGCCTCACTGAATAGACACCATGGTGCCAGACAGAATGTCTCAGAGGAATAGATAGAATTAATGGTGACCTTAGAGACTTGCCTCACTGGTATGGGGAAAGTTTTAGCGAAGAATTACAGCAAGTTACCGGAAGGTCTTCTGAGACGTGGAGGAGGGTTAGGAAATGCCATTTTGAAAGCATTCTTTATTATTATTCGCTTGATATGAAACGCTTGCTAACCTGTACTTTTGGTTTGCTCAGATATGTTTTGCTGTACACTTTTGTTGCAAGAACAGTCCCTACATATGCTTCTGACATAATTCTCTATGCTTTTTCCCCATCCTTCAATATTTTCCCGCCTACAGCTGTTAGGAGACTCCAGGAGCAAGGTACCAGTGCTTTAACTTTTGTTTTACAACTTTATTTCTTCTGTTGCAAGTATATTTCTTTCAGAAGCTAGTGAAAACCAAAAAATATGGTATAGAAATTCTGATCTGAAAAATGATTTTGTTGAATCATAACAGTGATTCACCATCATTGTCTTTATTCGTGGTGGAGTCAGTCACCTTTCATGTACATCTGTTTTAGTATTTATTTCGAATGTCAAGCTCTGCTCCTTCGCCTAGTAGTGTTTCATTTTATTAACTCAATTTGTGCCTATTCTTACGTCGTCATGATTTCATGAATGGATTTATCAACATTTTTCTTATTTTAGGAATCTGGTTTTTGTGTGACCACGTAATTTATTATCCAGACAAAAATGCTTTTGAGATTAAAAGGGAGAGGCTATTCATAATTACGACAATAGGCTTAAGGCAGAACAGTCCTGAGCAAGTTGGATTAATAATAATTTGCCATATTATTAGAGAAATGTATTTGTATGGTTTAAGCCAATAGCTATTTGTTTTGCTTCTATCAATTTTATATAGTTGCTGCTATATCATATTTATGGGTATAGCAGTTTTGTATTCAGGGTCAGAGAAATGAATAAAGTGGGTATTATAGTCTACTTTCAGAGAAGCCTACTGGTGTTTCAAAACCCTAAGTCTTTAATAAAAGTGGCCAGGAGTTAGAAACCAGCCTGGGCAACAGAGGGAGATGACTTAGGAATCCTTTTACGTGGGCTACTTCTGCCACTGACATTTCAAATTCTGACTTTTTCAGGAAACATAAGTATTCACAAAAGTTTATCCATAGGCCGTGCTCAAGATATATTGCTTTTGCCTGCAGAGGGGCTGTTGGCTGCATGTATTTGCATTGTGCCAGGTGCCCAGCTGAAATATTTAACATATAATTTCATGTAATCCTCACAACAAGCCTGTATGATAGGTATAATGATTGTTGTCTTCACGACGGGGAAACCGAAGCAAAAGGCCTCGGAGGCTTTCAGAAGCCACGCAGCCCAGTCAGTGTTGGCACCAGGATTGTGATCTGTCTGTCTTCCTGTAAAGTCCACACACTGTACTAGAGGCCGTACTCTTCCCCTCTACTACAGAGTGCTTTGCTCATTAGTTATTTTACCTAATGGAAAACTGCTTTTCTGTTTGTATTTCCGTAATCTATAAGCACAGGAAAAGTGTGTGTGTGCATATGTCTTTCTACACTTAACTCTTTGTTGTAGATTTTGTTTGGTATGACTCACGGTCATTTCACCTTTCTATTTCTTTCTCAATCACTCCCATCCCTCATTGGACCTGTCAGAAGAAGCCTGTGAGGAGGAGATATGAGCCGTATGGGATGTATTCTGACGATGATGCCAACAGTGACGCCTCAAGTGTTTGCTCTGAGCGCTCCTATGGCTCCAGGAATGGTGGCATTCCCCATTATCTGCGGCAGACTGAAGATGTAGCAGAAGTTCTCAACCACTGTGCTAGTTCAAACTGGTCAGAAAGGAAAGAAGGGCTTCTGGGCCTGCAGAACTTACTGAAGAGCCAAAGAACACTGAGGTGAGGACCACAGCAAGAATATGAGCCAAGTTTGAATCCCCTGTTGGACTCTTCAGGGGCTTAAAGGGTTTTCCTATAATTAATGGAGTCTTCAAGAGGTCCGCTTGCAGGAACAGGCACTACAGGTACCAAGATGACTAAGAGACAGTCCCTGCCATCCAGAGGCTTTGAAATATCTGGCAAATACCCTTTTTTTCTTTCACTTTTTTTTTTTTTTTTTTGAGATGGAATCTCACTCTCTTGCCCAGACTGGAGTGCAGTGGCACGATCTTGGCTCACTGCAACCTCTGCCTCCCGGGTTCAAGCGATTCTTCTCCCTCAGCCTTCTGAGTAGCCGTGCCACCACGCCTGGCTAATTTTTGTATTTGTAGTAGAGACAGGGTTTCACCATAGTGGCCAGGCTGGTCTCGAACTCCTGACCTCGTAATCTGCCTGCCTTTACCTCCCGAAGTGCTGGGAATACCGCTGTGAGCCACCACACCCAGCCCATCTGGCAAATATTCTATAACTTATTAGGCTGGTAAAAGATTTAGGGTGGACACAGTGGCTCATACCTGTAATCCCAGCACTTTGAGAGGCCAGGGCAGGAGGAGCACTTGAGTCCAGGAGTTTGAGACCAGCCTGGGCAACAAAGGGAGACCCCATCTCTACAAAAAAGTTAAAACGTTAGCCAGATGTGGTGACATGCATCTGTAATCCCAGATACTTCGGAGGCTGAGGCAGGAGGATCACGTGAGCCCAGAGTTGGAGATTGCAGTGCATTATGATTACACCAGTGCGCTCCAGCCTGGGTGGCAGAGCAAAACCCTGTCTCAAAAAAAAAAAAAAAAAAAAAAAAAGACCCCATGTTTGGTTCCCTTCTGTTTCATATTTGTCCAGTAGATGTTATTTGAGAAATGTCTGTGTATAGTATGCAATTCAGGTTTAAAATAAATAAATAAAACAACTCTGCAGGTTAGTATGGTTCATTATACTTTAGGGTCCTAGATGGGATGTTATCAGTCTTAGTCTGGAAAATTTTGATGCGCATGTGCATATATGTAGCTTATAAATGTACATAGTGAGGAGATAACAAAATGGAGCACTCTAGTAACAGCATTGTCTTTTAAATGGATTGTTTTTACTTTTTTCTTTGTTTCTGTTTTATAAATTTTCTAAAGTAAGCATGTATTATACATACCAAAAAAGTATGTGGTTATACCATATTTTGTCAAATCTAAGACACTGTACACACACCCTTATTTTTAGCCCTTTAATAAATGTCACGCGTATTAAACCGTGACAGCACAAAAATGTCATTGATTATAAGATGTGACTCAATTACAGAGATGTGAAAATTAGAGAAAGGAGATGTGAATGGGAACTAAGAAATGGGCAACTTAGAATACATGAAATGCAGTCTACTTTATCCTTTGGATAGTTTTTGTAAGATAAGTTAATGGTCATAGATGGGCATCCCTCTTGGGTTCTGTAATGCTAAGTGAGCACTGGCTGGTAAGTTGCCCAGCTCTCACTGTGGCTCTTCAGGCTGTCTGACTCCACTCTCCTATACTCATACCTGCCCCCCATTATTCATCTGTTCATGAAGGCGATATAGGAAGTTTTGTCATGTGCCCTCTGAAACACAGGCATCCTGTGACACTCTGGTCACCTGTCAGAAACAGAAGATGATTTGTCACGATTGTTCCTCAAGAATCTGTTTAATCCTGGTGGTCCCACTTTGTAGGTTCTTAGTGTTCACCAAGTACCTATTGAATAATTTCTAGGAATCTGTTGATTGGCGTTGGTCTAATCTAGGTTACATCATTAACAATATTGAAGGGTCCTTGAACCAACTGTCTCATCCACATAAGAGGGCATTAATCAGGGATGATTTGTGGAAGAGAGGACCCTTCTATCAAACTTTAACCATGGGACTTGGTGGTTGTCAAGGATCAGAAAAGACAAAGGGCACCAGTGTGAAATGAATGTTTGCTTTGTCTAGGTACAGTAGAAGTTACAATGTGTTATCTTTTTTCATCCTCTCAGCAGCCACGTGACATGGTCGTTATCCTGTTTGACCAATAAGGAAAAACCAGGCTTAAAGATAGCAGAGTACTTATTTATTTTATTTATTTATTTTTGAGACTGAGTTTCGCTCTTGTTGCCCAGGCTGAAGTGCAGTGGCGTGATCTTGGCTCACTGCAATCTGTGCCTCCTGGGTTCAAGCGATTCTCCTGCCTCAGCCTCCTGAGTAGCTGGGATTACAGGCACTCGCCACCATGCCCAACTGATTTTTGTATTTTTAGTAGAGACGGGGTTTCACCATGGTGGCCAGGCTAGTCTTGAATTCCACCTAAGGTGATCCACCTGCCTTGGCCTCCCAAAGTGCTGGGATTACAGGTGTGAGCCACTGTGCCCGGCCCAGAGTACCTTATTTACAGCAGAACTGAGATTAAAATCCAGGTCTGTCTGACCCTGAAACACATGCTGTTTTGTTTTTTGCCTTTTTTGTTTTGTACCTCTCATTACAATGCAGGATAGACATGCTTTTTAAACTTTATTCCATTGCTTTTCAATCGTGGCATGTGGAAGACACAGCTGGGACAAAATAAAAAAGATTTTGGTGCATGGCTTTGTCACTTCCAGATGTGTCCCCTTGAGTAAATCACTCAGTCTTAGTTTCCTCATCTTAAAATGAGAACCGATCTCTGGTTTTGTATTCCTATTTGATTTAGCTATAAATTGAATAAGAGTTTGTGAAAAAAACCTTGTTATGTAGATATAAATTATGTAAAGCTTATGTAGTTGACTGATCAAACAAATTACCCAGGTGTGGTAGTGTGCACCTCCCAGCTACTCGGGAGGCTGAGGTGGGAGGATCGCTTGAGCATGGGAGATCAAGGCTGTAGTGAGCTATGATCGCACCACTGCACTCCAGCCTGCGTGATAGAGTGAGACCCTGTCTCAAAAATAATAAAAGTAGTAAATTCATTGAATTCTGTTTTATTTCTTCTAGTCGAGTTGAACTGAAAAGGTTGTGTGAGATCTTCACCCGGATGTTTGCTGACCCTCATAGCAAGGTAGGTCTGGAAGTCATGCCTGCCCTATCTTTCCCCCTGCATGTCTGTGTGATATACTATCCAAGAAAGAGAGAGAATTCCCAATAGTGCAGTTCTGACCTTACAGAGTAACACCAGTTTCAGCACTAGTGTATGTTACATCTTTTAAAAACAGAATTCTTGAAAACTTAAATGTGCATAAAATTTCAAGTTAAATAAGTGTGCTTCAAGTAAGAGTTATCAGGGAGAGAATCAGATGGTCTTTCTTACATTCAGCAAATATTTCTGTATGTCTCCTGTTAGCCAAACAGTGAGGTAGGTGCTAGGGTATAAGATTGTATTATAATATCATGCATTTTTTAATGTTATAGTATATAGTGAAGAAAATAAGTATATAATTATTTTTGTATCCCATGTAGAACATGTCTGTATAGGACAAGATAGAAAAAATGAAAGTATTTAATGGATTTATTGAAAAACCAGGTTATTTCTTAAAATAGGATTTTGCTGTTCCCAAGAACTTGCTGAATTGGTGATCACTTAGCTGGTGCCCACACCTCCTGAGGGCCGTAGGGAACACTAAGCCTGAGGAATGCTTTTTTTTGAGGAGAGAGTCCCAGCTGAGGGGGAGACGCCCATGAGTATGGGACAGAACACTTTCCAGGGGTGGTGGAAAAGGGGTGAGAGAAGAACTCTTTACAGAAATTTACTTGGGGTCTAGATTTTAAATACCATTGTTGAGGAGGAGGCCCTTAGAGACTATTAAATGCTTTTAGAGGAAGAAAGTAGAGGGCAGGATGAAGATTTAGGGAAAGGGGTAGATAAAGGACAAAAGTAAGGTGTGGAAATGGATAGAACCTTAAATGAGCAGAAGCAAATCTTTAATGCTGACATGCAGGATCAACTAGTTTTCCCAGTAAAGATGGCCTCCTCCAAGTCTTCCTGGAAGAAAGAAACCTGTGACAGCCAGAAAGCCCAGCCAGTTAGTCATCATCATCTTTCTTTTCCTATCCTTGCTTCCTCATAGGAATTGTCCTTGAAATATCAAACATCCATCCACCCATTCATTCACCCAGTCATTTAACATTTACTGAGTAACTGCTCTGGGGCAGGGATATAGAAAAGAAGATACGGCCCCAGCCTTTTGAGGTGCTCATGAGCGTAAAGGGGAGTGAATGCAAGGGTTCTCCTCCCCTCTCCCCACAACAGCTCTCCTCACTCAGTGTCATTCTTGAAGCATGTCTTAAACTTTCTGCTATGACCCTCACAGCAAAGTCAACATTAACAATATTAATAAAAATCCACTGGGCCCGGTGGCTTACACCTGTAATCCCAGCACTTTGGGAGGCCGAGGCGGGTGGATCACTTGAGGTCAAGAGTTCGAGACCAGCCTGGCCAACATGGCAAAACCCTGTCTCTACTAAAAATATAAAAATTAGCTGGGTATGGTGGCATGTGCCTGTAATCCCAGTTATTTGGGGGGCAATCACTTGAACCTGGGAGGCGGAGGTTACAGTGAGCTGGGATCGCACCACTGCACTCCAGCCTGAACAACAGTGAGATTCTATCTCAATAAAAATTCAGGAAAGACTGAGCTTAAGCCTTTAAAGGCCACGTAGGTATCCAAAGATAAAATGTATCAAGATTTTTCTCTAAGGTAGTGTTAAAAGCAGTAAGATTTAACGCATAAGCATAATTAAGATTCTTAAGATTTATAACATCAGCACTATTAGATGGTTTAGAACATTGATAAATTTCTGTTACCTGTCACCCCTAGATTGCTGATTCAGAAGCAGAATGTGAGGATAAAGAAGGAAATTTGTTTCCATCAGAAGTCTCTTGTACAGTGAGTTTGGAGGTCTCAGTTTAGTTAATGTTTGTTAGCTGCCTGTAAGCTAAGCCAGGAATCCCACAGCTAAATGACCTTTTTCCTGAGCTGTCTCACAGGAGACCCCTGGTGGTGAATAGTTGCTCTACTAGAAATGAGGCGGGATAGGGTTCATGGGCTGTCCAAGTAGAACAAGTTTCGTTAACAAGGTAGGGATACTCAGTGCTACTTTTCTCTCTGAAATTGGTTCAGAGATATTCCACTATGCACTCTATTTCACCTTAGCAAAAGTCATGACACAACAGCATGAGGATTATGTTAATATCTTTTATTCTAAGCTGTAACCATCTATTACTTTATGATATCTGAAATTGGTGTACATCAAAATATCTGACGTGAAAAGCAATAGCTACACACTAGTGAGTAGGTGTTTTTATTGGCTCATTTTATAATAGTATGTGTTGACTGCTAGATAGTGAATAAGAATACTATAGAATTAGGACACGAGGATTTGTTATTGTTTAAGAAAGAAAAGCCTTCATGATTAAACTCAGAAAAGTTCATTTCTCTGTACTGCTTTTTAAAGATGTATATTGAGGGAGGAGAGACTATTTCATTGGTTTGTAGCCTTTTCAGGTTTTCTTAAACGCATGACAATGGTATTAATTCACTGCCAACTAACATGGAATTTGTTTTGTTGCATGGCCTCGTTTGCGGTGGAATTCACAACAGAGAGTAAGTTCCATTCCTTTTTCCTTTATCTGTTTTCTGCACTACATTTTCCTTCTGTACTAGGAACAGTTGTTAACAGTGTTAACCTAAGTTACAAGAGTCTGGGCAAAGCACGTATGGGCATTTTTAATGTTTTGTAGACTTTGGAGGAAATTGTGAATTCAATATGTGAAGTACTTGGTTTTCATTTGTGTCTAGGTTTTCAGTATGTTTTTGGAGACTCTTGTGGATTTTATAATAATTCATAAGGATGATTTACAAGACTGGCTTTTTGTTCTTCTCACACAATTACTTAAGAAAATGGGAGCAGATTTACTTGGATCTGTGCAAGCAAAAGTTCAAAAGGCTCTAGATGTCACAAGGTAAGTGTTTAAGAGTTTTGATGTTACAGGATACTTGTAGGTGACTTTTTGCCATTCTCTTTCGTTACCCATGGCCTCTGTCACCCACTTGAATATCTCTTTTACTCAGTTCTCACTTTCTGTTGTCGACATACTTGTTGACATGTCTCACCAATCCATGAAATGAAATAGCGTATCTTCCTTGTGTTGATACTACTTTTGTGAGTATTTAAGACATACATAATAAACAAATGTAAAACTTTGGAAATTGATTCTCTTCTCATTAAAAAACATTAGAGAAAACATTTAGAATATTTGTTTACATTTTTCTGAAGACCTTAGTGTTTTTATTACTTCAACTTACAAGTCATACTAGAAATTGTTCTATCAGTGTATGATGTAGAGTTGCCATTGGTCCAGGAAAATTCTCTAAATTGACAGTACCTTGGCCCAGAGATTAACAGCACATTTGCAGTAGTTGTGATCCTTCTGGCTATTATGAGAAAAGAAAAACTGCTGAAACCCAGAAAAGTTAGAAAAGACTACGTGGTGCTGCTGTTCAGAAACTGCTTCTTTATCATCTGTGCAGCTGCTGTGGGTCCTCAGTATGCAAGTATGAGAATTAAAAGATCTCGGAAGACACTCTGCAGTAATGTCTTGGTTGTGATTTGGTGGAAGATGGATTGGGGAGGAATGTCAAATTGGTGAACTTTTTTAAAGAACAAAGGAATAACTTCCAAGTGACTCAGAAAATTATCAGGGCGATAACTTTTATAAGTTACTACAACCTGGAATAATTCTAGTTATCACAGAATTTCAAGATGAAAGGACCTTAAAGATGATGTTCATTTTATCAGTGAGAAACAGACACTTTACCTTGACTTTGTGTTAGTGGCTGTTTGGGAACGAAAATCCAGGATTTCTGTTGTCTGTTCTTATTGTTGCAGGCTGTCTTGTGGGTGTGTGTCCTCACCTCCTGTCGGGTCAGGGGGGTGGTATGGATAGCACTAGAGCCTTCTCTTCCCTCTCTGGCTCCCTTGACTAGCACAGTAACATATCCTGCCCTGCCAGCTTCCCTCTGCGTGCAGCTGTTACATGACTCTGACTTCAAAGTATGCATCTGTTCCTCTCTACCATGATGCCAGCTGTTTTCTTTTGGCCCTTGACCCTGTCAATCTGTGTAATTGCATTGCTATAGACTTCTATTATCCAGAGAGATTTCCCTTCTGGTTTTTAATGAACTCAAAGTAATGTACTTGCATCTGTTGGTGAGGCCTTAAAAAATAATAATAAAATAAATAAATAAGAACCAAAGTAACGTACTACATTTGCAATAAAGCCTTCAAACCCTGTCATTCCTTTGCATGGCTAAACTTAGTGGAGTTAGGGGCCATTACAGTACACCATTATACCAATGAATTATAAAGGTTTAGCCAAGATTGACTGAGGGGCTAGGCTGATAAGCTGGTATAATCGAGTGGAGTAGATAGGAGGGCTCTTGATAGTCTGGCGCCATTTGTGACCACACTGGGACATGGGCTCAGTAGTACCAGACTTTTCAAGAAATGTCAGAAATGTGGATTTGGGCAACATATTTGAGAATTTTTTTAAGATACTGTGAAGGCCAAATAAAACACATGTGAGCCAGACTTGGCCTATAGGTCACTTAATTTAGGTGAATTTACCATTGACCAGATCCATTTCATATTTTTAGGAATGGTAGGAGTATTAACATTGTATTCCTGAACTTTGGTGATTGAGGAATACAATTGTGACCTCCCGTTAGTTTTCCTGGATGCCCCTTTAAGAGTCCTTATCTCAGTAGATTTGGTCTGAGTGCCTAAAGCATTTTTAATATTCCCTTCTTTTTCTCAGCAGTTGAGATACACAGCTGTTTAAGCTGATCTAGAATAGTCAGTGACTATTAATAGGAGGTTTTAGTGATGGCTGAGAATTGCTTCTCAGTTTATAGACTTGAGTGCTAATCTGCCTCGGTTTCCTTTCCTTTGCCTGTGCCTAACAATGGAATATTTCCCGATTATACACACCCATTACTGAAATGTATTCTCCATCCACCCCATGCTGCTGGAAAAAGGGAGGGACATTTTGTGGGTGGTTTGTTGACATAGTCACTTAAATCAGGTATACTAAAGTATACTTTCCTTCCCGAAGTGATCTTCAAAGATTCCAGGGTACAACTAGATGGTGGGAGGAAAGGGTACTATTGGATCAAGTTCACTTTTTATTAGTAATTATATGTAGGATAACACTGGTACCTAATATATGCCATGTGCTTTTTATTTTTGTTGTATGATTTTATTTACTTTTCAAATCAATTCTATTTGCTTCATTTTAAAGAGTCAAACCTACTTCTTTATTTTACTACATTTATGTAGATTGGGAAAAGTCTCTAAGAGGGTCCAAAGAAAGCAGTGTAGATATTTGCCTTGCATTTATCTTTCCTGTTAATATGGACGTTACATCACCATTTTCCACATGGGCCCCATTGCGCAATTTTTAACTAATACTAGTAATTACAGCATTTTAACAGAAAGAGCACTGACTCTCTGGCCAAGAGTCCCTGAGGGCTAATTGATTGGATCAGAGATGCATGCTGACCACGAGAAATAAGATCAGCAACAGGCAAGAGTGGAGCAAGAGAAGGGGCTCCTGGGGCCCCAGGCTTCTGTGTGTGATTTGTGGCTGGATGGGAAATGTTTTGTCGCCGTCTCACAGGCGACACACTTTTGTGGTGTGCAGGGACCCTAAGCAGTGACCAGGACCAAAGAGGATGATACGGTTAGTTTAAGCAGGGTCAGCTGTCAGCAGCCCAGTCAGGATGTAAAAATGAGATTTGGGTATCAGAAGTGATTTTTATGTTTAAGAAATATCCAGAAAGGTAGCTAGAGGGAAAATGAGCAACTCCCTAAAAAGGCGAGTAGAAATTTCTTCCTTAGTTTATTGCTTGGTCTTAATTTTTTAAATAGCCACTCAAAGTAAGTTCAGTTTGTGTTTGGGGACTTGCAAAAAGATTTTCCTTTTTCCATATTTTCTGTATAACATGTATTACTTTACATAAAACGAAAAGCACTGTTAAAAATGTGAACAGGGTTTTACATATATTAACTTACAATGGTATGCTTTTGTTAAATAGTTTTATATTGTTTTGTAATAAATGTCTTTAAAAATCACTTTTTTCCCACCAACCTAGGGATTCCTTTCCATTTGATCAACAATTTAACATTTTGATGAGATTTATTGTGGATCAAACTCAAACTCCAAACCTCAAGGTCAGTAATTATTTGTCGTTACAGTTCAACCCTGGAACTCAAATTTGCTTAAATTTACTTTTGTTTGTACATGACCCATGTTTAGCTATTGTGAATAAATCTGCTGTGAGCATTCTTGCTTGATTCTTTGTGGACATGTTCCTGTTTCTCTTGGTTTGGTACCTAGTAGTGTATTTGCTGGTTCATTGGATAGGTATATGTTTAGCTTTTTTAGAAACCACTAAAATGGTTGTACCATATTGTATTCCTACCAGTAGTTTATGAGAGCTCTAGTTTTTCTACATCCTCACCAACATTTGGGCAGTACTAGTCTTTTTCACAATTAATATTTAAACTAGAAAATTAAGACTTTCTTATGTGTGGAGATAGGTATCTTGTTGGAATGTTTAATATTAACATTCTAAGCTATGCAAGTTCATTGTTACATGTTGTGGAAAATCATACCTGTAATAATAACAAGACCAAGTTTGAGGGAGGATGTGTGTTAATTTGAATTAGGTCACGTTCATCGTCTGTTCTTTGATCATTAACTTTTTGGAGGTTTTAGGATGAGCCTAATAAATAATTACCTTTTTCTCCTGAAATCAAAACTAGTTGAGAAGTTGATGGTCAAGTTAGGGCAGAGCATCAGCTTGATTACTGAAAATGCTGCCTTACAGAACATGGCCTAGAATGTGTGACAAGACTAGAGCTGAACGTACCCTGCAGTCAGTGGCAGAGCTGGAAATCCCACAGGCCTCTTGCAAGGGCTCCTGCCCTGGAAGTGTCTTGCAGCATAGGTGAGGAGGAGAGCACGCTTCTCTACAGGCACCTAAAAATGGAGAAAACTGAGTCGTGTGCTTCTTCCTGTCCCCAGACTTACCCATCATCAGTCATTTCATGCTTTTTCACCTGTTGGATGTCGCTCCATGTGGAAACTATCAATACAGGAGAAAGGAAGGAGATCCCTCTCAACAGGGTTTACTTTTCTCTAGCCACTTGATAAGAATTGTGTTCAGAGATCATCAAGTGTACTTAATGTTTATAATTATTGGCTCTTTCAGGTCAAAGTTGCAATCCTGAAATACATTGAGTCTCTGGCCAGACAGATGGATCCAACAGATTTTGTAAACTCTAGTGAGACAAGGCTTGCTGTTTCTAGAATCATAACCTGGACAACAGAACCAAAGAGTTCAGACGTGAGAAAGGTATGTCCGAGAGAACCGATGTATAATTACAGATTGTTCCTGGGCTTGTGTTAGAGAAATGTATTTAGAAACTTGAAAACCACACTGTCCACACACAAACCTTTGTCCCTCAGGCTCTGCTGTTGCCCTTTTCTCTCTCCAGCTCTGCCCAGTTTTGAACATAAAAATGAAAATCTGAGATCTTGCACGATGGGCTTATGGTTTCCCCAGGCATCTATTTTATATATTTTCTAATATGAAATCACTAGTAAATTAGTGTCTTTTACACAGATGTTTGTTTTCCTTATATCAGTTTGTAATACATACTTTGAAGACAAAATTGCAGACCTAGGGCTGGCTGGCTACAGGGTCCCTGATCGTTAAAATGTGGTTGAAAAGTTTGATAAGATGCAATAGATTCTTAAAAAAGAGCAAACATCTTTCAATATGTAGCACATAAGTATGTGTGTGATATGTGAGTATGTGCTTCTGCAATGGAATGTTACTTAAGTATTGCCTGCTACGGGCTGACACATATTTTAGATTTGCATATTACCTCAATTAGGGCCTGTTTGGAACAAACGAGCTTTGATGATAATGCCCACTCCCTGTGGACATGCACATTAGAATATTTGAACAAGGACTTACTGTCCTTACTATTCCATTCAGAACATTACAGATAATTTTGAATTATTAGCCGGAGGCTCCAAAAACCTCAACTTATTTTAATACTAGCTCAAGCCAAATATAAATAGAACATTAGATATCTTGCCAGAAATCACTTCGTTCATTTACTGTTTGAATGAGTTTCAACACTTGTTTCAGTTATTTTGGATTATACAGTGTTACTTCGCAAAGCTTTATCTCCACTGGTGTGCTACTTTCCATGCCTGCCCCCCTACTTCTCCTTTCCTATTGTGAGGTGTACTTAAATCCTCACCTTCACACCTAACTTATACCTAGGTTCTAGGACAATAATCCTGATCTTCAGAGGAATTTGAGAAGATTCAGATTAATAGTTCACAGTCCTGGCTGCAATTAAAATCAACGTAGATTTCTGAGCTCTATTCCCAAGGAATTTGATTTCATTGGTATAGGGCAGAGCCTAGATACTCTGTTGTTTTTTTGATGGGGGTTCTTTTCACTCTTAGCTGATTTTTAATACACAGGCAAAGCCTAGTATTTTGGGCCATGGCCCTGGAATGAACCTCAAGACATACAAACTACTGATATAGTCTTGATGTGGTTCTTGCGAATTCTTTTGCTACGCAGTGTTGCTCCTCAGTATCTTGAGGACTAGGCTTGGCCTCTGTGTTCCGTGGCATCTTCCCCACCACCCTACCTTGGACCTAGAGTTTTTGTGCTTCCTCTAAACCCACTTTAGTGGTTAGGGCCCTGTTACCCTGGGCAACTTCCTTCAAACTGATGGAATACCGGCCTGGTTTTCTGTATATTGCCACTCAGTGCACTCTGTATTAATCATAGAAATCTTCCTAGAGAAGATAAGATTCATCCTCAGATGTGGAATATGGATGCAGTTTGCATAAGTGATGAGTTTAGGGGAAGGACAATAGTCATGTTTAAGAAATGAGATTTGTCTGGGAACAGTGAAATAGACTGATACGTCTGAAGCAGAGGGTTTGGGAAGTTGAGCAGTAAAGAGACTGTTTTGCTCACCCTGCATGCTCAGTGCCTGGCATATACCTGGAGTAACATAGTAGGCATTAATAGATTTTGAATGAATTAACGAATGATAAACACCCATATGGAAATGATTTCATTTCAAATGATATTTTGAAGCTATTTTTAAAACTGTAGTTTTGAAAGTTCCCTTCTTTTGACTTCTTTATTTGTTTTCTGTTGTATAACAAATTACCACATACTTCCCTTGAAACAATACAGATTATCTCACAGTAATAAATCAGGTATCTGGCATGTGTTCTCTGGGTCCTCTGGTTGGTGTCTCAGAGGCTGAAACAAGATGTCATCTGGATCTGCAGTCTCATCTGAGGCTGAGGTCTTCTTCCAGCTCATTGGTTCTTGGCAGATTTCAGTCTCTCACAGGTGTAGAACTCAGCCGCCTGCTTTCTTGCTGACTGTCAACCAGGGAGCCATTCTCAGATAGTAGAGGCTGCCAGGAAGTTTGCTTATTCAAAGCTTTCGGGAGAATACATGAAGAAATAATATCTAAGAAACTCCCCAAATTCGACAAAAAACATTATACATCTAAGTAGCCCAACAAACTAAAAAAATTTGGGTTTTTTGTTTGTTTGTTTGTTTTGAGACGGAGTCTCGCTCTGTCACCCAGGCTGGAGTGCAGTGTTGCAATCTTGACTCACTGCAACCTCCGCCTCCCGGGTTCAAGCAATTCTCCTGCCTCAGCTTCTTGAGTAGCTGAGATTATAGGCGCACACCACCACACCCAGCTAATTTTTGTATTTTTAGTAGAGACGGGGTTTCACCATGTTGTTCAGGCTGGTCTTGAACTCCTGACCTCATGATCGCCCGCCTTGGCCTCCCAAAGTGCTGGGATTATAGGCGTGAGCCACCGCGCCCAGCCAAGATCTTTTAATAAAAGGATTCACACCTAGACACATAACATCTAATTGCTGAAAACTAAAGAGAGAATCCTGAAAGCAGCAAGAGGGGAGAAACTCATCCCATGCACAAGATCCTCAATAAGATTAACAGCTCATTTCTCTTCAGAAACCACGGAGGACAGAAGGCAATGGATGACATTGAAGGTGCTGAAAGAAAAAAAGCAGTCAGCCAAGAATTCACTGTTTGGCAAAACTCTAATTCCAAAATGAAGGAGAAATTAAAACAAAGCCAGCCATAGAATCTCTCTCATTTTGAATCTCCCTGATGCCTTTTTTTTTTTTTTTTTTTTTTTGAGACGGAGTCTTGCTCTGTCGCCCAGGCTGGAGTGCAGTGGCCGGATCTCAGCTCACTCCAACCTCTGCCTCCCGGGTTTACACCATTCTCCTGCCTCAGCCTCCCGAGTAACTGGGACTACAGGCGCCCGCCACCTTGCCTGGCTGGGTTTTTTTGTGTTTTTTTAGTATAGACGGGGTTTCACCATGTTAGCCAGGATGGTCTCAATCTCCTGACCTCGTGATCCACCTGTCTCAGCCTCCCAAAGTGCTGGGATTACAGGCGTAATCCACCCGTGCCCGGCCTCCCAGATGCCTTTTAAGAGCTTGCCTGATTAGGTCAGGCCCACCCAGGATAATCTCCCTTTGGATTAACTCAAAGTCAACTAATTAAGGGCCTTAATTACATTTTTCGAAAATCCCTTCTGCCATGTAACACAGTCATGGGAGTGATATCCATTATATTCACAAGTCCCGCGCACTCTAAGGGTGGGAGGGATTATATAGGGTGTAATACGTTATGGGGTATCTTGGGGGCCGTCTTAGTGTCTTGACTACCAGGACTTTGGTGTCTCTTTTAGGGGATTGGCAAAAGGCTTCCTTAGTTATTCCATAATTCCTTGGCTCTTATTTTAGAAGGGAGCTTTTTTACCTATCTGTGCAAATTATGATGTGGTTCAACTTACTTAGCAGATGCGTTTCTGTGTTCTGTCACCTAGATATTTTTTTTTTTAATCATCTAAGATATCCGTGGCTCTAAACTATTTGGCTTTCAGTAACATTCCGCACTAACTAGTAAAGCATTACTTTTGATTCAAATAGTTGTATCATAGGACAGTATTAAAATAGATGTCCTCAAACTCTACATTAAGGTGCTGCAGATTAATCCTTTTTGGAGGTAGATTCACTTTTATTTAAATTCCCTCTTTTGATGTACCATCCATTGAACATTTATAAATATAGTTGCTTTTGTCAGTGATGCAGCTGCCTTACCCAGGTATATGAGATGTTCTTGAGGCACTGTCAAAATGAAGGTAGTGCCTAAATAAATTAAAATACTTAGAATTGTGATATAGCATATATCACTGCTCTAATATCTAAAATTGATAAGATTTAAAATTATTTTAAAGCTGTATAAAAATAAAACTAGTACCATTCTTACCTAGATCATTTAACACACTAAACGTAAAATACATGTCTGTATGAATAAACTTTGTTCTGCCTCATCCTTCATTTCCAGAGTTTTTTAAAGGTTATATTAGGGGTTATGGAAATCTTGGTGATTTAAAAGCATTTTGTGATCTTAAACCGAGTTCTTCTGTTAATGTCCTGCTTTAATTTTTTTAGGGTGGGTGTTCTAAATACAGAAGAGCCCTTCAGTCTGAAATTTATACGATACATTCTCAGACTCATCTCTGGAGAATATTTTATGTAAACAGAGTACCTGGGGACTTTTCAGACAACATAATTCATTCTCTAAGTCCATACAGCCGTATTTATGAAAGCACTTTTGAAACATTTTAAATGGATACAACCTGGTATAACTCAGATTCATTGATTTTAGCATTTTTAATATTTTGTTTTCCTTCTTAGCTCAGTATATTGGGGTGTTTCACATTGTGGAGGGAGGGGTGCTTAAATTGTTAAGGTGTTTTTAAAATCAAAACACGAACGAATCACCAGTGAGGTGTGCTTACCACACTGAGACTGGTTTGGACAAGATGAAAAAAGCCCAACCCAGTCTGTAACTGGCCTACTGTATTCCAAAAGTAAACTTTTCCATTTTCTCAGTGTGGGAGCCCTGACTAGTTTAGTTGTGTGATGAAACTATGCAGACGTACACTAGACCTTTCTTAATGCACTGTATTGACATAAGATAATAGTATATATTACTGATAGAAAGAAGGTGGGTTCTGGAGTTTGACCTCCATTTGACTTCTGCCTCTGCCACTCACTGGGGTCAGAACAAGTAATTTAATCCCTGAGTTGTTGTTTATTATCTGTAAAATGGGAATAATAATACTTGCCTCAAACTGGGCTTGGTGGCGCATGCTTATTATAGTTTTGGCTTCTTGGGAGGCTGAGGTGGGAGGATTGCTTGCACCCACAGAGAGAGACCCATCTCTGAAATACATAAGTAACACTTACCTCAGGCGTTACTAAACGGATTAAATTTCATAAAATATATTAAAACCTAGATATTTTATTTGCAGTTGCAGCTCTGCTATTATTATTTGAGGATTGTTTTGGTTTTGCTGCTGTTGTTATTTATGGAATAAACTGAGTACCAGAATTTTTTCCAAGATTTAGGAAGCCATGTGATCAATCAGAGGGAATGTGGTAATGGCAGTAGAATTTTAATTGTATGTTTACATTTTGGCATTTAGAATGCCTGTATGTTAGCTTATCACATGTGAGTCTCTTTGTCAAATGAAGCAACAGATTTAGCCCCCAAACCTTGTTTTGAGAAGTGTGGGCAATGAAGGCGTGGCAAAGAAACCTAGAAGTATAAAGATGCTGTTGGCTAGAGCAGGGAGAAGTATTAATGCATAAATTGCATTGAAAAGGTGAGATTTCTAATTGACTTTTAAAAAATACATGATTATAAAGGCAGCATGCCTCTAGTCTGAAAGCTAAGGGTTTTACTATCAAATAACTGAATTTCAGCTTAACTGTGACTGTGAGTCTCTTTCAAGTCTTTGTTGTTGTTGTTGTTGAGACAGTCTCGCTCTGTCACTCGGGCTAGAGTGCAGTGGCACGATCTCGGCTCACTGCAACCTCCGCCTCCCAGGTTCCAGCGATTCTCCTGCCTCAGCCTCCTGGGTAGCTGGGATTACAGGCACGTGCCACCACACCCAGCTAATTTTTGTATTTTTAGTGGAGACGGGAGTTTCATTTGTTGGCCAGACTGGTCTCAAACTCCTGACCTCAGTTGATCTGCCCACCTTGGCCTCCCAAAGTGCTGAGATTACAGGTGTGAGCCACCATGCCGGACTCTTTCAAGTCTTATTTGAACATCTTCCATTTCATCACCTGAAGCAAGAATACTACTTTTTAGATTATTAAGTAAAAGACCTAGTGATACTACTGAGGGTTAACACTGGCAGCTACTGTTATTATTCTGATTCTTCCTAACTTTCAATCATGTGTGTCTCGCTGATTTTATCTAAGAAGCCAAATGCTTTTGTAGCTAACAGATTGCCATGTTTAGGCACTTTCTGCTTCTCTCTGATTCAATCCTCCCGCCTTTCCTGTTTGCCAGTCCTCGCTTCAGCGTAGTCGAGTAGGTGAGGATTTCCCCACTAGGTCAGCTTCAACCTGCTCTGGGCCTGGAGAAGGAAACTTGGAAGAAAATTGTAAACAGGTAGATTGAAAACTGTGTACTAATTTCAAACAGCACACTTCACGGTTTGCATTTTAGATTATTAATACCAGTTGCCCTTGTGAAGGCACTGGGAAGCTTTTGATAAATCTAAAATTAATATAATACTATATGAGCATGTGTATGTGTGCCTGTGTCAACCTTTGTGTTATGGTGTGTTTTATGATTAACTACCTTCTCAGTGATATAGCCATGTTTGTGTCGACTGCCACCATATTTTAATAGAATAGTAAAAAGGAGAGAGAGTAGGCTGGAGCAGTGGCACACGCCTGTAGTCCCAGCTACTTGGGAGGCTGAGGCAGGAGGATTGCAGGAGTTCGGGTCTGCAGTGCACAGTGATTATGCCTGTGAATAGTCACTGTACTCCAGCCTGGGCAATATAGTGAGACCCCCATCTCTTGAAAAAAAAGAAAAAAGAGATACTAAATGAGAAATGACTGAAGGTTTTGAAATAGTTTCTCTTTGGTGACTTTATGAAGCAATTTTTATTGAGAGTCTGAAGGGAGCAGTGAGTTGTTTAATAAATTGGAAAACTCTGCTTTTCCTCTCAAATTTTGTTTTCCCAAATTAATAACAACACTGAAGTGTTTGGCAAAGCTTTATTTTGATCTGATCTGCTAGGAAGAATTCCGTTCTGCTATAAGGTGTGCAACATTCAAGACAGTTGATGTCCCTAGGAGTTCTCTTCATATGGTAGCAGTGAGATGTGAAGAACCTTTTACAAACCTCACCTCTCAAATTCCTCTATGAGGGTGTGCGTGAGAATCATTTCATTTTAAGTTGCCATGTGATCCTTAAAATAAATTGCCCTAGGGTTGCCCATTAGAAAAAGTCAGCAGCACTCTGAGTTTTTCATCTGGCTGCCTAATGGTCTTGCCTCTTTCAAAGACAACAGTTCAGATATGCAGACAAGAACAGTGGCGTACTCCGCTTTTTGAGTCACTAGTGAACATGAGCTATGCCCCAGGCTTTTTAAATGCATCTCTCCAGCCCAGTTCCATATCTGGAATTACTTGTTTAATGAGATCATATTGATGGTAATGATAAATATAACCCAGTTTTCTTCCTTGCTTGGATTCCATATTTTAACTTCTCACTAATTCAGAGGGTCGGAGATAGAATATTTGAAAATACTAACAGTCTAATTCCTTGCAAAACTCTGATATAAAATCTTTTAAAAATTGGGTACTCAGGCCGGACACTATGATGTATGCCTATAATCCCAGCTACTCCAGAGACTGAGGCAGTAGGACTGCTTGAGGCACAGGAGTTCGAGGCTGCAGTGCACTGTGATTGGACCTGTAAATTGCCACTGCACTCCCGCCTGGGCAATGAGACCCCTGCCTCTTTTCTTAGAAAAAAACTGTATATTTAAATGATACTTTCTACCAGTTTCTAGAACTTGGATCTTATTTTTAAAAGATTTTACTTTGGAAATACTTTAAGCTACTAAGTTTATAATTTGCATCATGAAAAGCCTCAAGTTAGCTTGAGACATTAGATAACATTCTGGGAAGAAATCTTGTCTCTTAAATAAAGGCAGTGGCACATTTGACATAAAAAGCATACTATTCAAGAAGGTAATTATATGTTTTATAACCTTCAGATGCCATTTTCAATCAACAGAATTTAAGTGCCAATATTTTTTAATGAAATTGATGACATTGATGTGTTTTTCCTGCTACAATTTCAGCCTGCTCCTTGCTTTCCTCCTTGTAGTGCATTATTTTTCTGCATACATTGTTTTTTTTCTAACACCTAATACAATGTTTTTTAAAAATATACAGGTTATTTTGCATGAGTTTTGGAAATTGTTCTATTATACAAATGCGCATATCAAATTAACAGTACATTAAATTGTTGGTGAAGTAGATTCCTTCAGATAATTTGTTTAAAATGTTTCCAAAATGAAATGTAGAAAAGCATATTTTAGTAAAATCAATAATAATGTTTTTTGCCCATGTCATAAGAATATTTTGGCCACTTATGATTTAATTTGGGTGGAGAAGGTATTAATGACTGTATTTGAAATTAAAGGGGGAAAAAGTAATGTACTTTTGCCCAGTGCTTTGATGAATGATTTCAAAATGTTAAAGTAATTTTTGATTATATTTTTAAATTCATAATTCTTATTTTTGGTTAAATACCTTTGGGTTTTTGGATTTATTTTCCTTCTCCATGCACAAAATAGTAATTTTGTCCTAACTGGACCTATAATTAATTGTAGCATTGTAAAAGCCTTGAACTATTTTGTGATTTTTATTTCCAAAAGAATCTCTCTGCAAGCACATTTTTTGTGTAATATTCTATGTCATGGAAAAAAATTCTGAATAATTACTGCAATCTTAAAACTTACAGTCTTTGGAAAGACTTTATGTTTGTAAAATCTTTATGATTAAAAAACGAAAAAGAAGTGATTATAATCACAGACAGTTTTTTGTTTCTTTTTCTTTCTCTTGACTCTTAGAAATTAATGAGAAATGCCAATTAGTATTTACTAAATTTTTTTTTGGCTTGGCTTTTGTAAATGAAAACTATTATAATTAATTCCTCAGGCATTGTGCTTTAAGCTCAGATTGCCTGCTACTAAATCCATAGAAAGCACATGACTTACTAGAAGCCCGAGTCTCACTGACTACTCTTACTTCTTTGCCTACCTCGCTACCACAGTCATTACAAGCAGGCTTGCAGTGTGTTGACTCAATTAATAAGCAAAAGTAGAACATTTTCCAAAAGGCAGAAGAGCATGTTTTTAATGTAGACTCCTTCAAAGTCCAGTTTGCTTCTCAGAAGTCTCTCTCCTTGGTTTATAGGTGTAAAAGTAGAAGTTTTTCTGGGGTATTTATACTCGTTTTCTTGTGTTTCTTAGTCAAGAGGAGTGTGGCTTCTCAAGATAACCTAATGCAGCTTGTTTAAAAATATGTGCTCTCCAAGGTGCACTGAGATCCCTGTTCAGTTATGAATTATTAAAGTGGGATCAATCTTAAACTTTTTAAAATTTTTAATTGTTTCATTTACCTATTTACCAGCTTCCTTCCTAGTACCAGATAACAAAAGAAAAGTTCTAGGAGTTTATTATTAGTGTGCTGTGGAATTCCAAGGCCAGGACGTTAAAATGAAGCCAGAGTTTATTTTCCAGATTGAAGTCAGACTAATGATTGATATTATTTTCTTCAGATGCTTCTTTGTTTTTGATGCCTAGAATGCCCTCTTATTAGTGATTTTACTTATAAAATATTTTTTAAAAACAACTTTAATCAACATTTTGATGAAGGACCTATTGTACGTTACATAAATTAATCATGGTTCCTTTTTCTAGGCAGCACAAATTGTGCTAATCTCTCTGTTTGAATTGAATACTCCTGAATTTACCATGTTACTTGGTGCCTTGCCAAAAACATTCCAGGATGGTGCCACCAAACTCCTGCACAACCACCTCAAGAATTCCAGTAACACCAGTGTGGTGAGTGCTTTGGTCACAGCTGGTGCCTGTGTGATGTCCATGACCTCTGCGGAGCCCTTACCTAGAACCTACTCTGATAGAATACCCCGTTTCCTTGTCCTCTTTCAGGAAATGCCGAGCATCCTGAGGACGGGGCCATCCTGAGTGAGCCCCGTGAATGAATGAATATGATATTTAAGGATGGCGTTTTTTCTTAGGTCATTCAGTCAGCTACATTTTCACTAGGCTATGCAATTAGTCATTCATCCACTGAGTTGGTCTTTTTTTTCAACACTGGAAAGATGTAGATGCTCAATTTTGTCTGTCATTCTAGCACACCCAACATCAATCATTGGACTCCAGGAGTGCCTGAATGATGATTATTCATTTTTGGTTTATGTGCACTTAAAATTGGCCTTATGATTCTGAGGGTGGGGGGAACCATCCTGGGCAGATTCTACCCATTTATTTACATGTGGATTAAAAGACTAAGGAGAGAATAGAATAATATTCTATGTACAGCACTGGAATAATGATGCCTATTCTGCTTCACCCCAGGGCTCTCCAAGCAATACGATTGGCCGGACGCCCTCCCGACACACCAGCAGCAGGACCAGCCCCCTAACCTCACCCACCAACTGTTCCCATGGGGGTCTGTCTCCAAGGTAAGGTCACTTCTTTACTTTCCACAGAATTAAAGAAACTAAAGCACCTTAATTGCTGTGCAGCCTATTTCTAGATTTTTAGACTAAGCTAAATAACAAAAAGAATATTGAGTATCAAGAACCATGGGTTCTAGTCCTCACTCAAATTGTAACTGTATAATCTTCTGCAAAGGGGTTAACTTCTATGGTAAGATGAGTGGTGTGTACTGAATGTTCTCTGGTTCTAGTAGCTCTAAACACTCACCGGTACCTAATAGACCTACAACTGAAAGTTTGCATTTGGTACTGTTTTGCATAGAATCCATGTAGAAGCTCATTACCTGTTCTGCAAGTGGTAGAACCTGAAGGTATTTAGTCATCCAAGCCAACTTGTTATAGTCAGTTACACCAAGTCTGGGGTAGTTTTTTAACCCAAGTAGTCATTCTAAACATAGTTGCTATCGTGTTTGAAGCAGAATGCTGCTCTGAAGGACTGTGATTTAGAATCTGAGAACTAAAATTCGGTCCACATTTCATACTCTTATTGGGACCATGCAAATATTGGTCCTATAGAAGCTGAGGCAGTGACTTAAAAAGAGAACCTGCTTTGTCTTGGGATCTTTAGTAATACTTCACCATCTGACCAGAACCTTTAGAAGTCTGCATGGTGGCTTTAGTGACCCCCTCACATGGGCTGGGAGTTACCCATGGCTCCACTCAAAGTAGTTGCCCTACAGGCCAGGATTTTGATGAAAGAGCCAGTGTCTGGACCAGCAAGGGGCACACATGCTGTGTCTTACAGGATTAACTCTTTGGGATCACTAACAATACAAACCAGTAAGCTTTTGTCCTGAAGGCTGCTGACACCGAGATCTTAAAATGAAATGACAATACCACAAGTGTGCTATTTTCCCTTTAATGGGACCTTGTTACTAGGAAGATATCAAAACATAATTGCTTTTACATTTAGTTTTTTAAATGATCAAGAATCTCCCACACTTCTTCCTTATCACTGAAGGTTTCCAGCTCCTCATATCCTTTAAATACTTTGCAACATAAGAAATGTGTATTTTCCTCTTGGTGAAACCAAGTATTTTCTGTAGCTGTCTTATCTTGCTGTTTAGATTGCCCTTATGTTTACTCCCCCAAATGTCCCTCTGCACTATATTTAGGTAGACGGCAATGTGACATTATGTCTCCAGATTTGGTCTGTGTTGTCATGGCTTCAACAGGCTGTTACAATTAAGCAATTGAGACCAGAGACTAATGAAAATATGCTTGGCTTTCCCCAGGTGTGACTGAGGTTCAGCCAATTTTTTTTTTTTCTTAATACTACCATGTATATCTAAAGAATATGGTGGTACAGTGGTGACAGTAAAATCATGAAATTATTTTTCCTAGTGGAGAAAATTATATGCAAAACTTGAATTTTCTGTAAATTGTTGCCTCTGTCTAGAAGAGACAGTTATGCAACATTAATTGGGAAATCTTTTCTTCCATAACATACAGTTCATACATCTTTTAGTTATTGCATTCTTAGAGTGGCACATTCTTTAGATAGTAAGTCAAAAGGTGTAACTCAAATTAAGCATTTTATTATTATTTGTGCTACTAATCTAAGTAAAAACTTGTTAATGCTGTTAGTATCATTCATCAGAGCTTGAAACTGGCTAAGTCAATCTCCATGGGTACTCAAGTCATTAAAAATTTTGTTTTTCGAGGTCATTATCCCTTCTTAATTGGCCTCATCTTATTTTTTATTTATAGTTACAGATCAGTGGAAGAAACGAGGAGATTTATTTTCAATATTCGGTAGTTCATGTGTGGTCTAAATATTTTCTTGTTATCAGATTCTTCTTTAGGGAGTTATTTATGTAGTTTCTTTCTTGGAAAAATCTATTTTTTTAAACTTGCCATCATTCAGTGCATAGACAGCCAGGTGGCCTCAGCCAACTTGAGCTCACGGAAGAAATGATTTTTCTTGCAACTAAAACTGTCCAGCAGTGGGAAAAACTGCCTCATGTTATCATGTCACTAGAAATATTCAAATAGGCTGCATATTTTCTAAAGGAAAATGATAAAATAAATGGATTATTGCACTAAATAGAATTGAGTAGGCTACCTCATTTACGGAGACTATAAAAAGGTAGACAGATATGTTGTATATAATCTCAGCTATTTTTACCTGAGCATTGCTCTTAAATTGTTGATTTTCTGCAACCTGCCATTCCTTTGAGTTATCTTGACCAAACAGTGTTAGCTTTTTATTCTGTAGGGGAAAAGCTATTACCAATTATTTGTTTTCAGTCAAATTTATTTATGTATTTATTTATTCGGAGACTGAGTCTCACTCTGTCACCCAGGCTGGAGTGCAGTGGCATGATCTCTGCTCACTGCAACCTCTGCCTTCTGGATTCAAGCGATTCTCATGTCTCAGCCTCCTGAGTAGCTGGGACTACAGGCATACACCACCACGGCAGGCTAATTTTTGTATTTTTAGTAGAGACGGAGTCTCGAACTCCTGACCCCAGGTTATCCACCCACCTCTGCTTCCCAACATGCTGGAATTACAGGCATGTGCCACCACACCTGGCCTGTTTTAAGCCTAATTTTAACTGTCAAAATGAACTTTTTTTTTTTTTTTAAGTCCAAAATTTCTATACTTGGATCATGATGATAGTAAGAAACTATTCTAAAATGATAAGTCTGATAATTGTTTAAACATATCACTAGCGGCTGGACATGGTGACTGATGCCTGTAATCCCAGCACTTTGGGAGGCCAGTGTGGGAGGATTGCTTCAGCCCAGGAGTTTGAAACTAGCCTGGGCAACATAGTGAGATCCTGTCTCTACAAAGAATAAAAAATCAGCCGGACATGGTGCCACACACCTGGGAGGCTGAGGTGGGAGGATTGCTTGAGCCCAGGACATGGAGGCTTCAGTGAGCTGCACTCTAGCCTGGACAACAGAATGAGACCCTGTCATATTTATTTATTTATATATATACATATATATAAAATATATATGTATATATCTCTCACCAATGAGGAAGTCATTTTTTTTTTATCAACCCAGTAGTAGTAGAGATGCTGTAGATAATAGGTTAAACTTTTGTAAAACATTCTGTTAGACATCATTTCTGTGTGAAAGAGTAAATTACCTATTACCAACTAATACACAAATACTACTTGGTATTTGGAGAAGAGATCTATGTGCTATAAATATGTGAAGTACATATTTATATTTTACCCAATGTGATTTTATGGTAAATGAAAAACTGAGTTGCAAGGGGCTTCAGAAATCATCTGAAGTCCATTTCCTTTAAGAGAAAAAAGTATATGGTGGTCGTTGCTCTGGTCTGCCATATGTTCTTGGCAAACATGTCATAGAGCAGGATGACTCTGTGTAAATAGCGTATGTGTCCCTAGCAATAGGAAGTCATTTTTAGTGGTCCTCTTGTGAGAGGATCCAGAGTATGGATAGAATCAAAGTGGGCTTAACAGGGAGACCGCACCCCACACTCGGAGGTGGGTGTGTCTGCCCCTCCTTCCCCAAGCAGAGGCCCAGCCAGAGGTGTCACCTGCATCCCTCCTGTGCCCTCACCTCCAACCCAGTGTGTGTGTCTGACCCAGTGTGTGCCTCACATAGAGGCCAGTGTGTCTTTAGGCCTCTGTATGGCAGTGACTTCGCATCTCAATGACTTATTTTCCTTATAAAGCAGAGCCATACCTGTGCTCAGGAAAGACTAGCATGCAGAGGCTCCCGCTGTGATGATGCCAGTGAATGCCAGTGGCAGGCAGGGCTGTTCCGTAGGTGCCCTGGCGCTGATGCCATGGACTCCACCCTGGCCTTCCCCCACATCGCCAGCCAGCCCAGCTCCCCACTTTCCCAGGCTTTCCCTCAATCCTTTTGAATTGCAGCAGTTGTTAGAACTCTCCTTCAGGGCCTCTGCAAGCCCGGGCACCCAGTGACATTTGCGAAGGGAAGATGAATACTTGTGTTCCCAGAAGAATTTCAGTTCTCATATTAGGTGATATGAGCAGAGAGATCTGGTTTTTATGACCTGGTACTCTGAGCTGGCCAGCTGAGACTTAACACACTAGCCCTTACAGTGGTGCTACTCTTGTTTCAGAAGGAAACAGCTTGTGCTGTCTCTGAACACCATCCAACTGGACCACAGCCCCAGAGAATGCACTGCTCCACATTGGAGTTCTGGTCAGAGTAGCACAGTCTCTGAGTCCTCCTTCTGGAGTCCCTCTGGTCCCATTTGAATTGAGGCCCCGTGATTTTTATTTGGTTCTTTCTAAAATAACTGATGAGTTAACTGAAAGTGAACATCCATATTTTCTTGTGTATTGTGTTATGTCCTTCCCAGTGCATGCAGATACACACACCCCCTCATACTCCCACATACACACAGTCTCTCACAATAGACACTCTTGGAATCTCATGTGATTTTAAGTAGTAAACACATTCCATGGTTGGGAGGGGAAAGAATAAACCAGTCTCATCAAGGACCAAATTGTAAAACAAAATTTGTTCTTTTCTCTGTATGATGAAGTGCTAATTTTGCTCTGACTAACTTTAATAGAACTTTGTCAAGGAAAGAAGAGACTAAGACACTTAGTGTGTAGTGCTTTCCTCCTCCCCTCCCCTTTGCTTTTTGTATTTCTCTCTGATTTTCCTCTTCTGATCACTGCAGTCGGTTATGGGGTTGGAGTGCCGACGGGTTAGCGAAGCACCCACCTCCCTTTTCTCAGCCTAACTCCATCCCCACCGCTCCCTCCCACAAGGCTCTCAGGCGCTCTTACTCTCCCAGGTAACAAGCTACCTGTCAAACTTGTCTGAGGTGTCACAATATTATTGCGTTTCCAAGGTCGTCTCAGGTCTTTGGGAAAGCCTCTAAGCTACCTCCAGTGTGGTCCCTTTCTTGGTGTCACATAGCAGGAGTAGAGCCTTGGTGAGAAGTGTGAGCAGGTGTGTGATCTTTGCCAAATCTCACAAGTATGGTTCCTGCTGTGTCACAGGGACAGATGACCCTTTATAACCTGATGAGATTAATCACCGCCCACTATTGTGGGCCTTTCTGTACAGTGCAGTGCTCAGCCCCCAGAAAGAGCTCAGGAAATGCTGTGAGGTCAGCGTGGGCAATAGTGGGAGCAGTTTCCTTAGCGTGTGTCTAAAGTGCAGAAGGCATTCCCCTGAGAAGCCAGGAGACCTACTCTTTCCCAAACCACACCTCTCACTCTCAGCCATGCTATTGACTATAGCTGATTTCTTTCCTAACATACTGTCATATAAGGGTAGTCTGAGCACACACATCCAGAAAGGAATCCCCACGAGGCGGGATAACTGTTATAGCTCACTAAGGATGCCCTGCCTCTAAGAAGGAGAACTGTCAGTCACCCCCTGCACCCCCACAGTTGATGCCGAGTGCAGCATCATGGACACTGGTTATGCAACAATTATTTATGAGTCTGGAAGACAGGGTGGGCTTCCCTCAGATGCTGACAGATGGTAAATCTGTGGTACAAAGGAGGGTCCACATAGTACTGCAGATGTCTATTTCAGGGTCTCTTGGGGATGCTTTTTATAAGGTCCGAAGATCAGAGAATCTCTTCCCTAGAAACCTGTTAGAGCACCGGGCAGTCCAGCTGTCATTGTGCTTTGTGAGATGAGTTTCTACCCTCTATGATAGAGGGTGTGATAGGAAAAGGGTTAAAAAAAACAAAAAACAAACAAAAAAAAGGTCTGTTACTTTTGAAATGCTTCATAGATAGCTTTTGCACAGATTTGTATTCTGACTTTCGTGGAATACAAATAATCCACATAGTGAAGCCAAAAACAGTAAATGAAACATGTTAACAGCACCTTCCTTTTGAAGCTCTTACACCTCTAAAAGTCATTTCTAAAGTATACAGAGAACCCTGCGATGAATGTTTCTAGATACACAAGGTTAGGGCAAGCAGACGAGGAGACGGCTACTGTCTTTAATGTTAACAAAGCAGGTCACTCCTTTTTCTTTTTTTTATGGTTAGCTGTGCCTCCAAGTGTAAGATCAGTTTGTTGACTATCTCCCAGTATGTTGACCCGTATGCCCTCATGGGCACTCAGCTTCACTGCCAGCCACACATCAGGATTATCCCTCCAGAGCACATCCCATTCCTAGGATCATCTTTCACATATGTACACGATAATACATGTTGACCTAACTCATTAAGAGAGAATGCTTACTAAATACTTACAACTTCTTTTGCCCATTGGAGGCAGGGATAGTTGACTAGAGACTTTTACATTTAGAAAACCTATCAGTTACATAAAACTAAGAGGGAATCTGTATGCCTGTTTCTTTGCTCTGTGCCAAAATCCTATTGATTCCGTAACAAAGAATGACTATGCTTAATCTATACATTGTACCCTTTTCCTACAAAACGACAAAGAAGGCAGACTTCTCTCTCTTGGAGATCTGCCCTCCTCCCTCCCCACGACATGAATCCTTCAGCGGGCAAGCCCAGGGCCGCATTCAGCTTCCATGTTGGGTGGCATGGCCTGACGTAAGCCTAACCTTAGGTCAGTGACTACTGACTGATTAAGGAATTCTCCCTAATTTAAAAAACCCTAAGAGAGCCCTTCTGGAGTTTAACCAGAGTATTTACAGGTGATCAGGGCCTGACCTCTAACCCAAGGATTATGTCCTGGGGTTGTCTCAGGCTGAAACAAGACAGGCTGTGGGGCAGATGGCAGCCTGAGGTTTCCCCAGGTCTCTTCTCAGTCCACTTCTGAGGCCGTACTGCGGCTCCCTCATATACCGCTTGTGAGGACATAATATCTACCCTCCTTGATAATGGCTTTCATGGGAAATTCCTTTTTCCTTTAAGTGAGAACTTAACAGATACTGATTTGGAAAACTACAAATCAAGCCAAAGCATAAAAATAGCAAAGAAAGTAGCATGGTCCATTTCCTCCTAGAGGTAAGCAGTTATGCCTCTCACCTGCAGCTCACTGTTTTAGCTTCATACCAAGGAGATACTTCAAACCTCAGGCTAGTGCGTCTAAAAGAAGACACCTTCAATTGTTCTTGGTTCTGCAAATGGTGCTCCTAAATTGGGAGTTTGAGTTGGTTTATTAATTCAAAGTGAGAAGGAGGAAATTACCTGGCAGAATCCTTTATTTTCTTATTCTAAAAAGAGGCTATTGTAATAGTGAAGTGATGTGATCTGAAATGAAATATTTTTAGGAAAGTTCAGGTTAAGAATAATGAGATGAATTATCTGAAAGCTGACATTATCTGAAGCGACATATGGGAAATAATATTGTGACATCCCTTAAAAAACTTGAACGTTCCGCCAGACTTCCTCTTGTCCATCCCATCGTTCTTTCAGTTTTTTGGATTTTTTTCTTTTGCATGGGCTATGCTGTTATTTTTGGTTGTTGTGATTAAAAGTATTTTAAGGCATTTTTTTTTTTACGTCTTGTATATATATTTTTTGTTTGAGTCATAATACTCAGTCTTTATATATAAAAAATAGTGTACTGGCCAGATGTATAAATGCCTTGTCTGTACATGAGCTAGTATTGTGGTGTCCTCAGAAGGAGGAGGGGAGCCTCTGGCCCCTCGGTCGTGCCTTCCTCACATCTAAGGAGTGTTGCCTCTTTGACAGACAGCCTTGTGAACATAGAAGAGGTTGAGATCTTAAATTCTGTTCAGATTTTTTATTCTACCTCCTATCAGTTGAGACACGGAATTTCAACAGCATACCTGTTCAAGGTTCACATTTCTTTTTGTTTGATGCTCAAGTCAATCTTCGAGTTGAAATTTTGTTGTTGTTGTTGTTGTTGTTTGTTTGTTTTGTGAACACTCCAAATACAATTGGGTTATGTATTTTCTGTCATTCATCAGGAAAAGTGGGTTTTATGTGGGCCATATTTGCAATTCTAGACAAATAGCTCCCATCTTTGAGATTGTGGTCAGCTCTTGGGCTCTAGAACTTACCAGCACCAGCCCTAGAAAACACTTGGATCATTGCAACATCAAGCCATTAGAGATCTGGCCACTCCAAGTGAGAGCTCTCCAAATCTTACCTTGCTCATCTGCCCAAACTTTTTTTTTTTTTTTTTTTTTAAAGGCAGAGTATTTAAGGAAGAGTACTTAGTAAATATTCATCATTTTTACATTACAGGAAACTCACTTTGGGAATGTATAGGATTGGTCGTGTAGGAAGGATACTTAGTTTCTTCAGTTACTACTCTCTTGAGGAACAGGAAGATTGCTTTTCTTTAGTCCTTAAACAATGTTGCATGCTTACTTATATACTTTTCTTTAGTCCTTAAACAATGTTGCATGCTTACTTATATACAGCCAAGAATTCTTCGCATGTGTGTCCCTAGCAATCCTCAGTATAGCTCAGGACTATTTTAAAAATTAAATTAGATGAATTCATCTGATCTTTTCTTGAAACAAGTGACATTTAAACTAAGATTTTTTTTTTTAACTTGCCCTTGATTGACTGTTGCTTCATGTTTTGCTTGCTTTATGCTGATATATCCATCCCATGCTTTTAAAACTTTTATATTCTCAGGATGGTTTTTGTTCTCAGGATTCTCCCTGTTTCAGTGCACTTTCCAGACATCTGCAAGGCACTTGTTGACAAACTACAGTGCACCAAAAAGGATTGTTTGGCTTTTTTGCTTCATTTCATGTTTTGCTGTGCCCAGTGTCTATAAAGACAGCAGTCAATAACACTTTTCCATGAACAACAAATATTTCTTGCTTTTGTGAGGATTCTTAGATGTCCATCCAGGAATGTGACTTTTTATAAAATCTGCTTTGATTGTAAAACTCCAAATAGAAGCATGTAGAAGAGTCAGGCTCCTGGGTGAGATGATGTGTGCGTTAGACTTTCTGGGCCCGTTTGTAGGGTGGATCTGACTTTGAGTCTAGGATTGTTCTGTTTTTTGTTTGTTTGTTTGTTTTTGTTTTTTTAATAGGGTTTTATTTGTTTTCTGGATTGGATGCCTGGGAGTATAACCTTGTCTTGTGAGGTTATTTACTTTGCTCCTTTGAAATTTGCTTGTAGTACTAGCTTTATTTCCAACTGCCCATTCCTCTTAAGTTTGTACATTTGAGACCAGTAACAACCAAACTCCTTTTTTCCATCTTCAAAATAAGAAAGTTATTTTTCCACTTTCATTATCTCGTGCCTTCAGTCACCAGTGTCACTCTTTGAGTTCCTACATTCTCATGGTTACTGTTGTTTCCTACTGGTTTTTATTGAGTGCTGATGTAATGTGTTTGGCAGTTTTAACAAGGAAGATGTGTAATTGTCCAGTGGTGGTCCTCTAACAAAAGATGCCTCCTTTTCATTCCAAATCACCCGATAAACAAAACTATAAATATGTCTTATTCTTTAAATTATGGGAAGTAACTTATGCCTACATCTCAGTTCTATGTATATGCCTCAATTTAAGAAATAAAATATTTTTTATCTTCAGCATGCTGGACTATGATACCGAGAACCTGAACTCTGAAGAAATCTATAGTTCTCTACGTGGAGTTACAGAAGCCATTGAAAAGTTTAGTTTTCGAAGCCAAGAAGATCTGAATGAGCCCATTAAACGAGATGGCAAAAAGGAATGTGATATTGTAAGTATCCCTAGGCTAAAAGAGAACTCTGTATCAGTTCAATGACAGGTAATGAGACTTCTGAACACTAAACCTCATGATTACTGAGCTTCATCATTATTTTTTTCCTATAGTTAAAATAATGTTTTCCTTTTAGTTTTAGTTGGCATATAATAATTGTACACATTTATGAGCTACAAAGTGATATTTTGATACATGTGTAGAATGTATAATAATCAAGGTAATTAGTACATCCATCACCTCATTTATCATTTCTTTATGTGGGGAACATTGAAAAATTCTCTCTTCTAGTGTTTTGGAAGTACACAATAAACTGTTGTTAACTGTATTTACCCTACAGTACTATACAGCAGCAGTCCCCAACCTTTTTGGCACCAGGAACTGGTTTTGTGGAAGATAATTTTTCCAGACTGGGCCACATGATGGGAGGATGGTTTGGGGATGATTCAAGCACATTACATTTATTGTGTACTTTATTTCTGTTATTACTATAATATATAATGAAATAATTATACAACTCATTGTGATGTAGAATCAGTGGGAGCCCTGAGCTTGTTTTCCTGCAACTAGATGGCCCTATCTGGGGGTGTTGGGAGACAGTGACAGATCATCAAGCATTTTACTCTCATAAGGAGCACGCAGTCTAGATCCCTCGCATGCGCAGTTCACAATAGAGTTGACGCTCCTATGAGAATTTAATGCTGCCACTGATCTGACAGGAGGCAGAGCTCAGGCAGTAATGTGAGCGATGTGGGGTGGCTGTAAATAAGATGAAGCGTCACTCATTTGCCCACTGCTCACCTGCTGTGCTGCGCAGTTCCTAACAGGCCACAGACCAATACCAGTCTATGGCATGGGGGCTAGGGACTGCTGCTATAGAGAATTAGAACTTATTCCTCTTACCTAGCTGTAGTTTTGTAGCTATTAACCAGCCTCTTTTCCTCCCCCACCCCGACCTTTCCCAGCCTCTAGTAACCACAGTTCTACTCTCTACTTCTATTAGCTCAACTCTTACTAGTTCCCATAAATGAGTGAGAATATATGATTTTGGTCTTAATGTACCTGACTTTTTTCACTTAACATAATGTCCTCCAGTTCATGCGTGTTGCTGTGAATGATAGGTTTTCATTTCTTTTTATGGCTGAATAGTATTCCATTGTGTATATATGTCATATTTTCTTTATGCATTCATTTGTTGAGGGACACTTAGGTTGATTCCGTATCTTGGCTGTTGTGAATAGTGCTATAACAAACATGAGGGTGTAGGCTTCTCTTTGATATACTGATTTCCTTTTCTTCAGGTAAATTCCCAGTAGTGGAATTGTTGGTTGTACGGTAGTTCCATTTTTCGGTTTTTGAAAAACCACTGTTCTGTTTTCTATAATGGCTATACTAATATACATTCTCACCAGTGGTATATAAGAACTTCATTTTCTCCACATCCTCACCTTTGTTATTTTTTGTCTTTTTGATAATAACCATAAAATAGTGATAAGAGGCCCAAGGTAATTAATTTTACAAAATTTCAATTTCAAAAGAGTAGCCCTCAGCTATCTTTTCAAGGAATGTTTAGTGCCTTTTTTCTCCGTTTACTTTTGTTTATTCTGGACATAGTTTTGTTTCATGATGTAATAAAAATAGTGAGCCTGGACCAGACACCACCATGGCTTTCTGAGAGCTCCAGTCTCATGGGAGAGGCAGACAGATAAGCACAAGATCCTGGTGCAGTGAGTATGGCCACTGCTTAGCATCCAGGAGACCCGTGGCTAGTTGTGGTACCTAGGCAGGATGTTGTATTAGTCAGTTCTCACACTGCTGTAAAGAACTACCAGAGGCCGGGTGCGGTGGCTCACACCTGTAATCCCAGCACTTTGGGAGGCTGAGGCAGGCAGATCACAAGGTCAGGAGATTGAGGCCATCCTGGCCAACGTGGTGAAACCCCGTCTCTACTAAAAATATAAAAATTAGCTGGGCTTGGTGGCGCACACCTGTAGTCCCAGCTACTCAGGAGGCTGAGGCAGGAGAATCACTTAAACCCGGGAGGCAGAGGTTGCAGTGAGCCGAGATCACGCCACTGCACTCCAGCCTGGCAACAGAGTGGACTCCATCTCAAAAAAAAGAAAACTACCAGAAACTAAGTAATTTATAAAGAAAAGAGGTTTAATTGACTCACAGTTCTACAGGTTATACAGGAGTTGTGGCTGGGAATGCCCCCAGAAACTTACACTCATGGTATAAGGGGAAGCAAGCATGTCTTCACATGGTGACAGGAGAGAGAGTGTGAAGAGAGAAGTGCTGTACTGTTTTAAACAATCCGATCTCGTGAGAACTCACTATCATAAGAACAGCAAGGGGGAAGTCCACCCCCATGATCCAGTTACCTCACACCAGGTCCCTCCCCCAACACTGGAAATTACTGTTTGACATGAGATATGGGTGGAGACACAGAGCCAAACCATATCATTCTACCCCTGGCCCCTCCCAGATCTCATGACCTCACGTTTCAAAACACAATCATGCCTTCCCAACAGTCTTCCAAAGTCTTAACTCATTCCCCCATTAACTCAAAAGGCCAAGTCCAAAGTCTAATCTGAGACAAAGCAAGTGCCTTCCAAGTATGAACCTGTAAAATAAAAAACAAGTTAGTGACTTCCAAGATACAATGGAGCTACAGGCATTAGGTAAATGCTTCCATTCCAAAAGGGAGAAATTGGCCAAAACAAAGGGACTACAGGCCCCATGCAAGTCTGAAACCCAGGAGGGCAGTCATTAAATCTTAAAGCTCCATAATAATCTCCTTTGACTACATGTCTCACATCCAGGTCACACTGATGCAAGGGGTAGGCTCCTAAGGCCTTGGGCAGCTCCACCCTTGTGGCTCTGCAAGGTACAGCCCCTACAACTGCTTTCATGGGCTGATGTTGAGAGCTGTTGGTGGATCTACCATTCTGCAATCTGGAGAACTGTGGCCCTCTTCTCACTGCTCCACTAGGCAGTGTCCCAGTGGGAACTCTCTGTGGGGGCTCCAACCCCACATTTCTCCTCTGCACTCCCCTAGTAGAGGTTCTCCATGAGGGTTCTGCTCCTGCAGTAGACATTTGCCTGGACATCCAGGCATTTCCATACATTTTCTAAAATCTAGGTGGAGGCTCCCAAACCTCATTTCTTACCTTCTGCATACCCACAGGCCCAACACCACATGGAAGCCACCAAGGCTTGGGGTTTACACCCTCTGAAACAACAGCCCAACCTGTACTTTGGCCCCTTTCAGCCATAGCTGGAGCTGGAGCATCTGGGATGCAGAGCACCATGTACCAAGGCTGCACAAAGCAGCAGGGCCCTGGGCCTGGCCCACAAAACCATTTTTCCCTCTCAGGGCTCCAGGTCTGTGATGGGAGGGGCTGCCATGAAGGTCTCTGAAATGCCCTGGAGATGTTTACTCCATTGTCTTGGCTATTCACATTTGGCTTTTAATTGCTTATGCAAATTTCTGCAGCCTTGAATTCTTTCCCAAAAATGGGTTTTTCTTTTCTGCTGCCTGGTTGGGCTGCAAATTTTCCAAACTTTTACCCTCTGCTTCCTTTTTAAATACAGGTTCTAGTTTCAGGTCATTTTTTTGTTTGTGCAAATGAGCAGAGGCTTTTAGAAGCAGCCAGGCCACATCTTGAACGCTTTGCTGCTTAGAAATTTCTTCCACCAGATACCCTAATCATCTCTCTCAACTTCAAAGTTCCACAAATCTCTAGAGCAGGGGCACAGTGCTGCCAGTCTCTTTGCTAAAGCATATCAAGAGTGACCTTTACTCCAGTTCGTTATCTTCATCTGAGACCACCTCAGCCTGGACTTCACTATCCATATCACTATTAGCATTTTGGTCACAACCATTCAACAAGTCTCTAGGAAGTTTCAAACTTTTCTTTCATTTTCCTTTCTTCTTCTGATCCCTCCAAATTGTTTCAACCTCTACCCATTACCCAGTTCCAAAGGTGCTTCCACATTTTCAGGCATCTTTATTGTAATACCCCACTTCTGGTACCAATTTTCTATATTAGTTAGTTCTTACACTGCTATAAAGAACTACCTAAGACTGGGTAATTTATAAAGAAAAGAGGTTTAATTAACTCACAGTTCTACAGACTATACTGGTGGCATGGCTGGGGAGGCGTCAGGAAACTTACAGTCATCGCAGAAGGGCAAAGGGGAAGCAAGTATGTCTTCACATGGTGGCAGGAGAGAAAGAGCGAAGGAGGAAGTGCTACACACTTCTAAACAGCGAGGTCTTATGAGAATTCACTCACTATCATGAGAACAGCAAGGGGGAATTCCGCCCCCATGATCCAATTACCTCCCACCAGGTTCCTCATCAAATATTGGAAATTGCAATTTGACAGCAGATTTGTGTGGGAACACAGAGCCAAACTATATCAGATGTGCAAAAGAGAGGATGTCACTTCTGAACTGAAGCCTGGAGGTCCAGAGGAGTTTGTCAGGTCGAGTAGGAGGGTTGTAGTCAGAGGAGGGCCTGTTTGAAGACTAAGACATGGCCGTGGGCATGGTGTGATTTCCTGTTTGAAGTGGATGAAGTGGAGAAGACTGGGCATGAGGAGTGGTTGGGAAGATTCAGAGCAGAGTTGCAGAGGCCAGCTCAGGAAGGATGTGCTCAGTGGGGTATTCCCAACCAATGCTTTGACTTTACCCTGGTGATACTAGAGTCATTGAAGGATCTTTAAGCAGCGAAGTGGCACAGTCATACTTACATTTTAGACAGGCTACTGTTAACTTTGGAATGGAGAATAATTCAGGAGGAAGTGGGGTTGAATAGGGCATGAGCAGAAACAAGAATCAGAAGTCTTCTGGGGCTATTGAGCAAATGCTAGTGCAATTCAGTGAAATATTACTCTAGAAGGAGATGCTCTTTTTGAAATACAATGAATGCTCTTTTGAATACATGCAAATTGCAGGATTTGTGGAATATCTAAGCAAATATATCCATCAGGACTTTGGATATACCAGTCTGTTTCAGCCAGTGATTTAGGCTGAAGTTCGATATTTGAGAGATACTGATTAGTTGCTTGAAGATAACTAAAGAAAAGTGAGTAAGTGAAATCACCAGGTAAAGGATAAGGACAGAATCCTAAGGAGCATCAACACTAAGGGAAGGACAGAAGCTAGAGCTGACAGGAGGGAGACCAGGAGAGGGTGGTGGCATAGAAGATAAGGGAGACTATTTCAGGAAGGACATTCTAGCCAAAGGGGCCATGCTGCAAAGAGATAACAGGTCACATATGAAATGAAAGGGCTCCATTGGATTATTTGTTTATTATCCACGTTAAATGTTCTGTTTTAACCTAAAAGATATAAAATACACATTTACTTGCCAATGTTTTGATGTAAAGTTAAGACCTTTCCTTTGAGAATGGGCTCACTGGACTTCCATGTTTTTTCTTCTTAAATAAACTTTACACGTAGTTACAGTCTGCAATATCCAAATTTAGTTTCTTCCAGGAGTACATTGGATCTTGTGAGCATAGTTGAGTGCAGGGTTGAGAATGGAAACCAGATCACAGTGGATGAAGAAGTTGAGGAACAAACTGGAGAGAAATGAGGATCAAAGGGCATTTCAGATGGGAAAGATCTCTCCCAGCAGGTCCAGTGGAGAGAAGCACCTTGCCTACACAGTGGAGGGGAGCAGATGATTGGATGCGGATCCTTCGGGATGTGGGGACATGAGGTTAGGGCCCAGGTAGAATGTCTGGTCTTAGCTAGGGAGGGGGGCAGCTTTAGGGGCTTGAAGCAGGAAGTAGAGCGTCTTCCCACTGCTGGTTTCCCAGGGCAGTGGAAGGAGGCCTGCTTTGAAGCGGGGGACTTGTTGTGAGGAGTGTGAGGAATGGGGGAATCTGACTAGGGAAACAGAACTCTCCTACCAAGAACAGTAGAAAAGGTGGATGCGTGAGGGGTTACTTTTTCCAGTTATGGTGGCTCACGCCTGCAATCCCAGCACTTTGGGAGGCCGAGGCGGGTGGATCACCTGAGGTCAGGAGTTCAAGACCATCCTGACCAACATGGTGAAACCCCATCTCTACTAAATACAAAAAATTAGCCAGACGTGGTAGCACATGCCTGTAATCCCAGCTCCTTGGGAGGCTGAGGCAGGGCACTGCTTGAACCTAGAAAGCAGAGGTTGCAGTGAGCCAAGATTGCACCATTTGCACTCCAGCCTGAGCAACAAGAGCAAAACTCTGTC
Source organism: Rhinopithecus roxellana (assembly GCF_007565055.1). Lineage (NCBI taxonomy): Eukaryota > Metazoa > Chordata > Mammalia > Primates > Cercopithecidae > Rhinopithecus > Rhinopithecus roxellana. The sequence goes on along the minus strand of NC_044562.1, from coordinate 11,919,110 downwards.
TCAAAAAAAAAAAAAAAAAGAAAGAAAGAAAGAAAATCGAAGAATAAAGGAGCTTCAGAATTCACTTAGCCACCACTTACCATATTTTTAGCTCAATCATTGACGTGGATATAAAACTGTATTAAATGTGAAAGACTCCGGAGCCAGTACATCTCCTCTTAAGCCTAACAAGGAAACCCAATCTAGGGAGACAAGCCATAGGATGAATGTCAGATGCAGTAGGAGGGTGGTGCACACAGCAAAAATGAAGACATTCAACATAGGGAGAAAGCCCATCCTTATGGTCAATTACAGAAATACAGCAGACTTATATCAAGGTTCCCTTCTGCTTTGCTTTAATAGAAATTACAACATTTAATACTAGAAGGAGTATAAGGATCTAGTGTAATGTTGGTGCCATGGGAAATTGATACAATGTTTTGGCACTCAGCAAAATTACATTTAGCAAAAGTGATTTGCATATTCTTTACCCAGTATAGTTAGTCTACACTAAAGAAAGAACTCAACAGAAGAAAAAATATATATGTCATTTCCTTAAGGTAGCTTATTTCAGCATTAGCTACAGTAGCAAAAATATTAAAGGGGAACATCTGAGTAAATCTTTTTTAAAAGCCAAGTAGAGGTAGTGGTGTGATTAAACATGGTGGTTACAAAAACTTCATCCACACGGGAAATGCTTGCACTACATGTAAGGAAAAGAAAACAGAAGGCAGCGTGCACACAGGATTCCTGCTGCGCAAAGCCTGCGTGGAGACACACACTGAGGTAGTAAGGTTTTGTTGTTAACAGTGATTAGAATTGGTTGAGCTTTATTTTTAAAATGTCTGAAGTTTTTAAAACCCTTCTCTTTTTTTGTTGTTTTTTTTAAACCTCCTGTTCAATGACTTACCTTTTTCTTTGATAAATAATTTTTTATTATAATAGTAGTATTTTTAGAAGACTTACAAAAAGAAACAATTAAAACCATCCATGAATTTTCTTCCACCCAGAGAAAACCTCTGTTAAGATTTGATTTATACCTTTTTAGTCTTAATTTGTTTCTATCTATGCATATATTATGAATTCTTTTTACATCTTAATTAATATAAAATTTTGTTTGTGGGTGTTAAAAACCAAACGCATCCAAACACCTCCACTAGATTCACGTCCAAAAGAATTGAAAGCAGGGACCTGAATAGATATTTGTGCACCATTGTGTCGTAGTGGCATTATTCACAAGAGCCAAAAGGCGGAAGCAACCCAAGTGCCCATCAGCAGATGAGCAGATAAACAGAACGTGGTGTATACACACAGTGGGATGTGCTCAGCAGTTCCACTTACCTGGGGTACCTAGCATAGGCAACTTCCGAGAGGCAAAGTAAGATAAACAGAACGTGGTATATACACACAGTGGGATGTGCTCAGCACTTCCACTTACCTGGGGTACCTAGCATAGGCCACTTCCGAGAGGCAAAGTAAGATAAAGGTTACCAGAGGTTGTAGGGGAAGGGAGAGGGATGAGGATGCAGGGTTTTGTTGGGGATGATGAGAAAGCTTTGGGTATACATAGTGGTGATGGTTATACATCATAAATGTATTTAATGACACTGAATTATATACTTAGGAATGATTAAAAGGATATGTTACATCTACTTTTCCACAACCAGGAAAAAGTGTAAATGCATTAGCACAAGTTGAGAGAAATGTATCCTGTCATCAGCACAAGTAAAAGTTTTGCCATAGGTGTCACCAACATGTTCTGGCTGCCTGGAATGTTTCCACCATTGTTGGGTAGTCAGATGTCTGGCACAAGTAAAAATTTTGCCATAGGTGTCACCAACGTGTTCTGGCTGCCTGGAATGTTTCCACCGTTGTTGGATAGTCAGATGTCTGGGATGAGGAAAACAGTCTGGCCCCGTTGCCAGCACCAGCCCACACCTGCTGGGCTACACTGCCACCTGCAAAGTGGCTAGACGAGTGGTGTGCCCCATATGAGAGGACCCTAAGAGTAAAAGTGATTTGCTCTTGTCAATACCATGGCAAGGGGCCAGTCACAGGGCCAGCGGTTGAATTTGTTGAAGACAACGTTCAGAATGTACTAGCAAAGAAAAACAAAATTCAGAAGATACTAAAGACCTGTTCTTTGACCCAGCATAACAACTCTGAGTCAGAAATATCTAAAAGAAGGATGATACGCCTAGGAGGTGCTGAGTTCTCTGTCATAGGAGATTGTGATGCATTGAGGCCCAGCACTAGGCAGGAATACATAGAGTACAAGGAATTAATTTGGGGATGGATGACACCCATTAGACTTAATGATGGCGGTTGGAAGAGCTTCTCTCTGTGGATGTGGGCAGGGCCGCAGTGAGAATCCCCCATTGCTGATCTGATCCTTGAGAGCAGGGGTGTGAGTGGACAGCCTTTCCTTCTCAAGGAAAGGCTTCTGAGCCTTTCATCCCTCAGGAAACGCCTTGGTAAAGTGAATCACAAATTACAAAGTAAAGGAGATTTGAAGTGTAAAGACTAGATGCAAATGCAGGCATGTTGTTCCTTTTATGGTAGTTTATGGATTTGGTATTTTTACACTGCAATACTAATAGCTGTCCTTTTGTCACTGGCCATACATATTTCAAGTGAAAATCTCTGGCCCTCTTAATATTTCTGAGCATTCAAAGGATATGTCCATTACAAGTCCCAGAAGGGAACTGACAGTGTGCTGTGCTCCAGGTGTCCCGTGATGGGGGTGCTGCCTCCCCTGCCACCAGCGAGGTAGAAGGAGGCCGGACAGCTCTGGATAACAAGACCTCGCTACTCAACACCCAGCCTCCGCGCGCCTTCCCGGGACCGCGGGCACGAGACTACAACCCATACCCCTACTCAGATGCCATCAACACCTACGACAAGACTGCCCTGAAAGAGGCTGTGTTCGATGACGACATGGAGCAGCTTCGAGATGGTTGGTGTCTCTTTGCTTAAGTGTCCCCACCCAGAAGTGCTTCCCTTGTGCTCCCTCCTGTCTGGCCAGTACCAGGCCCACTGGTCAGATGTAAATGGAGACTCTGGGTCTGTTCTTTCTGCTTAGTCATTTGTTCAGGCACTACTTACTGAATCCCTACTGTGTGCTTAGGCACGGGGAACACGGCAGTGAACAGAAGCACAAGTGACAGGGCAGTGAGGAAATAAACAGTCACACATGATATGAAGTAGCCACTGCCACAGCTGAGCGTGAGGGAAGGCCAACTCTACCATCAGGGAGGTTCTGCTGCAGAACCCAGGGCCCAGGCAAGCTAGGGGCATAGGACCAAACAGGATGGCGAGCACGGGCTCAGCCTTTGTGAAGGCCTTGGACCTGCGCTTCCCAGCTCCCTGAGCTGTGGAGTGAGATCCTGAAGCACCACTCCGAGGCTTCCCTCTCCTCTCACACCTGCTTTGTAACCAGGTCTTCCTGGAGCTGTGTTGACCTCCGTGCTGCATTTGGGAGGCAGGGGTTTGACATACACTGACCACTTGCATTACCGTGTGTGGTGCTAAGCTAAGTGTGGGGTCAGAAAGATTTGCCCAAAATGTAATGTAAGCATATAACATAGGAAGTAGGGAGCAGAGGCAGAGCTACTCTGGTTTCTTTCTGGCTCCTGTGTTAAGAAACCAGTGTCCATTATTGAATAAACTAGTGAGTGATGCGTATGTATTTGTATGACAGTATTTTTATCTGAAACTTATCTCATGTTACGTGATTTGGTTTATTTCAATTTGATAGTGCTTTTAAAAAATTATGGTTTTGAAGCCTATTTCTCAGGCTTGAATGAGTAATTAGAACCTACATTAGAATTCTAAATAGTTAAAATTCACTAAGGGCCTACTGTGTGTCATGAAATGTATGGGTTGCCGGGGACCGAGACACAGGAGACACAGCCTCTGGCCTCAGAGAGCTCACGGTCTGTCAGGGAAGCAGACTGATAGTGGTCACACTAGTACCAGAGAAGGCCTGTGCTGGAGGCAGATGCCAGATCCAGTGGGGGCCCAAAGAAAAGAAAGCTGATCCTCTTGCAGGAATCAGATAGTAGGGGAATGCTAAGATAGAAGAGAAGTTCTCTGTTTGAAAGCAGAAGTGGCTGTAGGGATGAAAAGCCGAATCTTGACTATTAATTGCCTATAGGCTGGTGGGTAGCATCTCAGACTCTGCCCACACATCTGTTCACTGGGCAGTAAGCGAATAGGGTATAGTGTTTGTAAGGACTGGCACTTCCTGGGAGAAGTGGACTATTTGTTTTCATTGCTTATAGAATTGTTTATCCTTTATAGATCTTGATTAAGGTAGAAATTACAATGTTGGTTATTCACCAGCTGTTTTTTGGCTTAAAGAAAAGGAGAAAAAGGTAGGAAGGCAGGAGGAAATGACAGAGTTATTTACCATTTCAGACTTCCTTGTGTGTTTGCTACCCAATCTTAGAAGCTAAAGAAGTATGCAAATACACGTTTAAGTAGTTCCTAATAACTTGTCTGATTTGTTTGTTTTTTCATCCTCTCTATTTAAAGTTGAATATTCAGAGTTGAGGTTTCTTAAAAGAACATGGAGGAGAAAGGATGTGCCTTTCTGCCGTAGAAACCGTGTTCACAGCCCTGCAGGTAACTATGTTGAGTCTCTTGGGCCAGTTTTTAGTCTCCACATAGATAGTCCACCAGTAGTCCAAACACCTTGATTGGTATTTGTTCACCATGCTGGTTCCTAAGCTATAGACATTTGAGAAGGGAATGGATGATAATCAGATGTGATGGTGAGGAGGCCTTGAGGAAAATGTGCATATGGGAGTGGATATGACCCTGGTAAAAGGCTGTCCAGTGGTGGGGCTGACTCAGGACCATGGCAGTGGGAGAGAGTTTCGGAAAATAAGAGGGTTGAAAAGGCACTTTGGCAGATGCAGGCATTTCTCCTCTCTGTCTGAAGTAGAAGGGAAAAGATAGCAAGGAAGGGTGAAGACGTTGACTGTTGGTACTGGACAGCTGGTCTCGCACCTCTGCTTTCACAGTGAACTTGGTGAGAAGGTTGGTGGCCGGACAGTGAAGCAGAGTGGAGGGTGGGAAGGGAACCATGAAGGAGGCGTCGCCTCTGGGAGATGAGGCAGGAAGGGAAGGATCACTGGGCACCACTGAGGAAGCCCCTGTGCCGGGCATTTCCTCACAAGGTGACGTATGTGTGGTGTGATGTATGTGTGGTGTGTTTCACCAGTGCCCATCGACCATTCTGACCTGGTGGCTGACCTTCTGAAAGAGCTGTCCAACCATAACGAGCGAGTGGAGGAACGGAAGGGAGCCCTGCTGGAGCTGCTCAAGATCACGCGGGAAGACAGCCTTGGTGTCTGGGAGGAGCACTTCAAGACCATTCTGCTCCTGCTGCTGGAGACCCTCGGAGACAAAGACGTGAGATGCTGGTTTGGCCTTTCCTTGCCCCTTTCCATGTAATGGGGTCACGATGTCCTTTTCTTGCTGGGCTTGGCTTCAGCTTTACTTTCTGGGTTGTGCTTACTGTTTACATCAAAACATTTATTTGTTCATTTTTCACATATTTTCTGAGCACGTTTAGTAAGGTCATGTTTTTATCAGCAACAAGCTGCTTCTTGGCTTACGTGCATGGTCTGCAACTGGGTTTATAGTAGTTAAGGGAACCTCATTCCTGCATCTAGTTGCTTTAACACAGAATTTCTTAAAACTTCATTAGCATGGAATGTGGTCTTTTAGGATGCACTTTTTCACTTGTGAGTTTCATTTTTGTTTCATATGTAATTGAGAAATAAAAAGGTCCATTTTAAAAGACCTAATTAAATGCTACATTCCGTGAAATTCCATCGTGGTTCCCCCCTACATGTTAAGAGTTCCAATAAGTTTAATCAGTCAAGTGGTAGGTTCCAGAAGCATGATTCTGATTTTTGTATTATTAATTTTAAAATAAAAAAGCTTCATTATCCTGGGACATTTGAATGTGACAAACTAGGCATTTGTGACATGCCTAGTCTGTGATCTGCACATCGTACATAGAGAACTCTTAAAAGGGGGAGTAATCTGGTCAAAGTCCTGCCTTCTCCCACCTGTGGAGCTGGTCCCTTGTATGGAAACAGGAATAGATGCTGGGAATTACCAGAATTAAATCTCTACAAGAAAAACTTTCTCCATCCACACTGGCTTTGTGTAGGCCAGCAGAAATGAGAAGAGAGTGCTGTGGTGAGGGGCTGGAGGAGGGGGATGGGAGGATTGCCAGGAGGTGACAGGCCATGCCCAGGGCCAGCTAGAGGGGACTTGCATGGCAACCGAGTGACAGGGAGGCTTACTGCGTGCCATGCTGTGGAGACTCAGATAGCTTTCTGATGCTTCAGATTAATGGTTTGGTTTAGGGATAAGTAAAGATAGAAGAATGGTAATAAGTAATCTGTTTCACTTTTTTTTAAAAGAAAACTTTTTAAAAATACTTTTTAAAAAAGACAAAGTATTGGCTCATAAGGCAGTTATGCCTTGTTGGCTGTGCTGGGAGACAAAGTGATGTCATGTAGAAGACAGGTAAAATGGTGTATTAGTGTGTGAATTGTACAGATGAGTGACAAAGAATCAGGATGTACTTTCTGGCTCTGTTTGGTGTAAACTCCATTCTCTTTTATTGAGATTAGGAGTCTATTTGGAATGGCTTTCCTCCAGATACATAACTCTGGCCTTAACCAACTTGAGGCCTCTACACACCCAGTGATCTCATCACATGGAAGGTCAGGAATAATGACAGGTCTTCCACTGTCCTTAGGTGGAGTTCAGTCTTACAGGCTGTGTTGATGAAACATCCAGGTGCTTTGTACACATTCTTTCATACATTTTACAGAAGCATAATTTGTAGGCTGAAGCCTCAGGAAATCTGGAAATCCCCAGAAAACTTATAATGAACTTAGGTATATCATCCTCATTTGGTCTTGAGTGCATGGCTTGTTCGAGAAGCTTTTTTCAGTGCCTGTCAGGCGCTGGGTCCTGGGAATGTCACCCTAAGGCACAGTGCCTGCCTTCATGGAGCTGATGTCTAGAGAGCCAGTGTCAAGTAAAGCCGATTTCAAGTAAACCATGTGATCTGTGCAGAGGGTTCTGCAAGGTTCCGGGGAACCCAGAACTGGGTGCTTGGCCTTGCCGAACCTGCTGACTGCTGCGTGTGAAAGTGCGGTGTGGTGTTTGCTGATGTCTTCCTTTCCCCTTATACTCTAGCATTCAATTCGAGCACTGGCGTTGAGAGTTTTGAGGGAAATCCTGAGAAATCAACCAGCAAGATTTAAAAACTACGCCGAGCTGACGATTATGAAGACTCTGGAAGCCCACAAAGACTCCCATAAGGAGGTGAGTCATTTACGTGGCCAGGGGTGCTGAACAGGCGGGTCATGGGGAGCAGCTGGGATGTGGAGATAGAGGAATCAGAATCAGCCCACAGCTTAAGAGCCCCTTCCTTGGATCTCGGCCATGTAGTAATACGGAGTGGAGTCCCCATTGCTGTCGTCCTTGTTGAGCAGGGGCGCAGTTCCAGGGCCAGTGCCATTTGTTCAGTTCCCAGCTCCTCCTCGCTGTTTCCAACAGGCCTGCCCTGTCCCTGAGATGTGTTCCATGCCTGGGCTTCCGGCTGCCTTTGTGGAAGGGAAGGGTCTGCTGCTGCTTTCTGGCATTTAGCCTCTAGTAGTCTGGTGTGGGAGGTGGAGACCAGCTTTGGAATCACAGACATGCAAGTCCCAGAACCAATGCCTCCTTGCTCCAAATATGTGGACCAGTCATTTCACCTTCTGAGCCTCCGTTTCCTTGTGTATAAAATAGGAATGGATATTTCCACAGAGTTTTTCATGAGAATTAAATGAGATGGCCAGGGATGGTTCCCGCCCAGCTCCTGCCAACAGCGGGTAGCACGCTGCTGTGCTGACCTTCCTCCCTGCCGGCCGTTCAGTGTGCTTCTCTCTGCAGGATGAGGCTGAGTGGAGGCAGCCCCGCTGTGCCTCTTCCACTCACTGTTTAGTAATTAAAATGCTAGCAAGCCATCTCTGCAGCTTCTGGCATTGGGACCTCAGCTGCCTGGTAGAGAGCGGCACAACATGTCTCTGTATCCTGCACACATGCCTCACCCCTATGCCTCACCAGGCTTTCAAGTAGCTAGAAGCCTACAGAGAATGAGGAGGTGGCTGGAGCTGTCCTGATACAAATGATTCAGTGACACCCTTCAGTAAAATGAACTGTGGGAAACAAAACCATATATTGGAACTTCAGAAAACAGCCTGCCAGATAATGGGTTTGACCCCAAAGTGAGACATAACTACTTGCCCGGTTTGATCTCTTGGCTCATGTGTGACTGTCATGTGAGCACGCTCATGGATTAAGGGAATTGTAATTAACACAATTCTTCCATCTACATAGAGAGACCCTAGATCGTAGTTCTGTTTGGCATTTGTGTGGCTGCTTGAGCAGTGACTGATGTGACCTCTTCAAATCTCCACCACAATTGTAGCTCAGCAAGGGTGAGGGTCTTGTCCTCAGACTGGGCCTCTCTCCACCTGCTAGTCCTAGAAAACAGCACACAGTACACAGGGGATGGATGTGTTTTCAGACTAATAACTGGGTTTCCAAAATCTGGCTTGGTTGCCTGATGGCGATAATCACTCACATTTGAACAAAGCACTTTTCATTTATAATAACTCATTTAAAACACGTGAAGACCAGGTGAGCTGGTACGATCAATATAGTGATTCCCAGGTGAGGAGGGAAGGTCCTAGAGAGTATAGGGGTCCAATCTTTTGGCTTCCCTGGGTTGCATTGGAAGAATTGTCTTAGGCCACACATAAAATGCACTAATGATAGACGATGAGCCTAAAAAAAAGAATCACAAAACATTTTCATAATGTTTTAAGAAAGTTTTTGAATTTGTGTTGGGCTGCATTCAAAGCCATCCTGGGCCACGGGTTGGACAAACTTGTCCTAGAGGAACTGTATGCACAGCAGTTACTGGCAGAACTGAGATATGGCTAGGTTTTGTGTCTCCTTTAAGGGGCAGCTGGCATTTGCTAACTTTTTTAAACCATAATTGCTTCTCCTTCATGAGAATACATGATCAAAAAATGAAATTAAAATGTGCTTTTTGTTTTGCTTTGTTTTTGAGGCAGGGTCTTGCTCTGTCACCCAGGCTGGAGTGCGGTGGCACAACCTGTGCTCACTGTAACCTCCACCTCCCAGGCTGAAGCAGTCCTCCTGCCTAAGCCCCCCGAGCAGCTGAGACTACAGGCATGAGCTACCACACCCGGCCTGATGTTCTTCTACATAGAGATGATATCAGTTGCTTTCATGGGGCAGTACATACTTAGACTTGGGCATTTAAATGAAACGCCAGGCCGTCCATGGTGTCTTGGCACGTACTTACTGACTCTCCAGTTGGAAGATATCTATGTAAAGTGAGTCCTAAGAAGTATAAGTTAACAACATTAAGTAATTTATTTGTTATTTGCTGTTTTCTTGAAAGATCTTTTGTTTTTTCTGCGAAATTAGAAATTTAGGAGAGAAAATTCTCAGGTATAAGGCCCTTTAAATTGCCCAAGGGAAAAGAGCAGAATATATGTCCTGCTTCACATAAACTTAGCAGCACTCAGGTTCAGGGGCCTCCGTGCTGCTGTTACTGACTTGTGGTAGAGCCGGTGGAGGAGGTGTGTTGGGAACGGTGCCTGCATTGGCAGGCCTTCCTGCTTTGCATAGTTTGACTCACCTTGACTCACTGCCCTTGGAGTTTCCTTATAAAACTTTACTCTGTCACTTTGCCAGGAGCCACTATAATAACTCAAGAACCTGTATATTTAGGTTTGGGGTTGGGTTTTCCTTTTTCGTTCCTTTTCTTTCTTTTCCCTTGAAGTTCTTCTTAGCTTCCTCTTATTTTAACCAATCTTTTTCCATTCCTTCTTGCTGTTTTTTTAGGGCAGAAGGCTGAGATTCGCATAAAGTTTGCGTCGTAGGCATCTTGTTGGCGTATTAATATGGCACATAATTGTTCTCTAATCCATTTTCTCATCATTGTATTCAGTTCTTACGACTCCAAACATTTATTGAAAAGGATCTGAAATGTTTCTAGACTTACTTTATTGGTCGTACAAAGACATAGTCTATTTTCCTGTCTTACTAATACTTCCAAAGTATGTTGATCCCGGAGTGAGCTCTCTTGGAACTTCCTTCTCAATAAGAAGCTAGTTGGTTTTATATTCCCAGACAAAAACTGGGCTTCAGCAGGAGATGAAGAACAGAAAGACTTGGCAGGTTAACATGGGGCTGCTTGTAGAGACAGTGGCACCAGCTGCCCTCCTCCTGCCAGCGTGATGTTACCACACCAGCACGTGCACTGCGGCTCTGACTGTGTGACTGCAGTGAGGAAGGACAGCTTCTTGAAATACAATTTCTGTAAACTGAAATTTGTCACAAAAACTATTTGGGAAGATGGATGAGGTAGGACTGATGATAAGATGGCTTGTTTTTTCATATAAGCAAGTGTCTGCTTTCTCAGTTTCTTTTGAAAGGAGCTATATGTGCAGAATGTGTTTCTTACACACTGAAAATGTGCCAAGTACCAAATCTGTCTCAGACACCATTCATCCAAAGCTAACATACATGTTCTGTAGTAGTAAGCAAGATAGATGAAGGATTTGGACTCCAATTTAGAGTGTTTATTTTAAAAGTTGGTGTTTCTGAGCTTAGACATAATGTTTTCATAGTCCCTATTTGAATAAGTCTCTTTCATTCTCTTAACTTCTTTTTTATCTTTTTAGTAAACAGATTTTGCTATTGAGTTTCAGTGCCTCATTCATGAAGCCACTGTGGTCTGCAGTAGAGTTGGCACTTAGCAAACACCTTAAAGGGCTAAGGCCTTGAGAGTGATCTTTTAAAATTTTGAACCCGTTTTCTGTTTCCAAGAGAGCTCCATTTATTTGAACTCTTCTTATGTGAGAATTTGTAATCTGTTTCTTAGAGCTGGTACAGAACCTCTCCTTTGGTGATTAAAAAGAGAGGATTAAATAAGAGAATTGATACTACAAAGAGATTCTGGGGTCAGTGTGAGATATGAATCTTGAGGCAGAAAACCTGGTTTTTAGTCTCGCGTCTCCTGTTGTCCAGCTGTTCCCGGTTTCTTCATCTCAGCATAACCCTGAGTTCTGTTGTGAGTTCTGTTGTGAGAATGAAAGATATTATGATATAGAAATATGCTTTTAAAATTGTCATATGCTCTACAAATGTTGCTACATAAAACTGTTCTCAGACATCCTTATTCATTTCAGAAGTGCCCATTTCTGAGGAAACATACTAATTATAAATCATTGTATGCACATTTAATGCAAGAATATTTGTTGCTGCCAGTCATTGTGATGTGCCTCTAGTACCCATAATGTTGAAGTTCACAGTAAATGTTTTATTTAAACTTGAAAGAAGCCCAACTCTGTTTTTTGAAGATATTCTGTAATTGAGGTTTTCCGATCACTAGACTTAGCTTATTCTGAACTTTGCCACATTAGTGAATATCCAGTTACACTTGTCTGTTAAAAGGAAAATATTAGCATCATTCATGTCACCGTGCTGGGTCGCCAAACATTTCTTGCTCCACACACAAAGGTCGTGGTGTTTAAGGCACCAGAATCCAGCTTCAAGTGGTTTGACTCGTTTTGGGAAGTTTGATTCTTAGATAAATATAAAACCACCAATATTATGTCTTCAGGGGTTTTATTTTTAAATCATTTCTGATTAACTTTTTATTTTATGACTTTCAAGAATTAAAATGGCAAAATCAGACCAAAGTTATTTATAAAAGAAAAGAGGACTTCCTGGGAACTTGTCTGGTTTCTGATTCGCCCAGCCAGCATGGTGTCTCATGCGGTCCTTTAGACAAACGCCGTAGCCAGAGACAGGCACCGGTGTGCCAGAGGTCTGTGATCAAATACCAGTTCGAATCACTAGCTGACCTCATCTCAGCCAGATCCCCTGCACTCAAGAATGTCCCTTAGGTGCCTCTCAGGGCAGCAGTCTTTGTATCCGTGGACAGTGGGAAATAATACACTCTATGAACTCTGGAGAAATGCCTTTACCCCTCTGTACTTTGGTTTTTCCTTATCTTTTATCCTACCAAGTGGACTAGATGATTATCTGTGTTTCATCCAGCCTCAAGATAATACAAGTTGCTATTGAGTAACAAACCTAAATCCTCAAATTTTTAATTTTCAGTTTTCCCTGGGCCCAACCTTGGGATGTGACCAGAAGCCCCATTTCCTTTGTAGGTTTTTGCTTTTTAATAGAAAGACAAAACCCCAAAACCTGTATAGCTTCATCGAGAGGTTCCAAGTTACTGAGCCAGCAGTCACACTAATAGCACAAACTCCAATAAATGTTTTATAATTGATGGGCAGTGGTGTACTGTAGTCTTCAAGGGCCTTGCGGTTTAGTTGAGGGTTAAACAAAGAGTCATGTGTGCTTCAAAGTGAAGTGCACCAGGAGTTTAGGAGTGGGCCGAAATAGTCAAGGAAGAGTTCCTTAGGGAGTTAGAACCTGAGATGGGCTGAGAAAGAGCAGATAGGGAGAGAACTCTAGGAGCCAAGGCCACGTGGTCAAGGGAGGGGGCATGGGTTGGAAGACACTCCTGGGTTGAACCCCGCTGAGCCAAGACGGCAGGAGACTTACCATTTTGTGAGCCCTCATATTCTCTCTGGCGAGTGAAGAAACATAGCCCACCTCACAGGCTTGTGAAGTGCCAGGCACGGTGTCTAGTTCTGAGTGGCAGCTGTGGTGGCGGCTGCTCCTGCCGTTACTCATGGGTAGGGGAGTAGTTCCGCCTCGTGGATGAACTGACTCTCAAGGAGCCAGAGGTGACACCTGCCCTTTAGCTCTTGTAGCTTCAGAAAGAGCCATTGCTTAATGTTAACACCTTTGGGTTTGGGGTTTGAAGGCCTGGGTTCCCAGGCTGCTTTTGCTAGCTCGGGCTGTGATTGTGGACAAGTCACAGACACTCTGGATATCTAAAGCACTTGTATGCTGGGTGGGAGGTGGGGGGCAGGTGCTTTATACCCTGCCCTGAGAGGCTGGCATTAAAGTCAAGTGAAGTAAGGTGGTTGACATTGTTGAAAATTGAAGATAGTATCCTTTTTATACTCTTCCATTGAAGAAAGTAGACTGATTTTGAATAGAATTGTCAAGTTTTAAAAATTCTACATAAAGCAGATACAACTGCATTTCTCTAAGTACACCTAAGACGCTATTAAATGCAATTGAGTAAATTCTAAAACACCAGCAAAAATACGACTTGTATCTTTTGGCTACTGCTTTGTTTGGAATCCGTCCATATTTGTGCTGGGGTAGCCAGTACATTGTCCGCGTTAGGCTAGGAAATGCCATGGGTTTTTAGAGATGGATACCAGAATTAGAATGCTGAAGAGGAGCCTTACACGTGCTGCCCAGCTTCCCATCTAATGCTGAGCACCTCCTGAGAGGCCAGCGCAGCCTCTGCAGCATCTCCAGGACAGCAGGACACACCACCTCCTGGGCTCTCAGCCGCTCTTTCCACTTCTTCTCATCGTTTGCCCCGTTGACCCTAATTCTACCGCTTAGAGTAGAACAGAATAAATCTCCCACCTAAGAGCCTGACCACATTTGAAGATATCCATTGTGTTGCCCTGAATCTACTTTTCCAGGCAAGGATGTGATGACTGTCTTGTTAGAGGTCATTTCATATAGACACTACTCCTCAGGCTCTTCACAGTTCCTTGGAATTTTGCACATGCACATTTTTCAGGGGAAAAGAGTCATCAGGTAGAGTTGGCTGATAAGATGTTATAATCTGAAATACCTTTAAAATAATTGATTTAGGTTCTCCCTTTCATTTTACTGATGAGGAAAACCGAGGCATAGAAAAATGAAGAAATTTACCCCAAGCTCACTTGGCTAGTTGATGCTAGAACCAGAGCCAGAACTCAGGTCTCCAGACTTATAGCCTGGAACTTTTATTTCCCCTCCCTCTGGTACTGAGCCTAGCTAAGTGAGGACTCTCGTCCCAGGTTCAGGGCCATGCTGGCACTCTGTTGTAAATCCCAGGACCATGTCAATGCCAGTCTGGGACACTGGTCGTTTTTCCCCAGTCTGCTGGTGGATACCTAAACTCATGGTCAATCCAATTTTTTACGGTCTTTCTGGCCTTTCCCAGAAGGTGGCGCTAAACTCTTCCTTAGCTTCCACAGGATTGAGGAGCTAAGCTCAGGACATCTACTATGAGGAGTTCTTTGATTCCAGCCACTGTTGTTCCTGGACCTTTGCTTTTTTTTTTTTTTTTTTTTTTTTTTTTTTTTGACTCAACCAGTTATTCTGGTGTGTCTGTGACAGAGCCAGATCACAACCTTGTGAACCTAAAACATGCAGTCCAAATTTTGAAAACTTTATGTGCTAAAAGAAAGAAACCTTTCAGCAAACACTCACCAGTATTCTGAGTAATAATCCCATTTTTAAAAAGCTAGATGTGAAAATTATGCTTTTCTTAGCTAGACACTATTACTTCACTGACTCTGAAAGGGGAAGGAGTCCTGTGTTTCTAATGAGACTGTAGCAGAATTGGAACAGTTTTTGATGACTTCAAGGCAGATTATAACCCAGAAGTCTTTTTGATCCTGTCCTCTTTGAATAGTCCCTCACCTCTTTCTAAATCCTTGCCACTTCTGGCCACCTTGTGTACTAAGTGGTATTATCTTCCTTTGTTTCTGCTGCCCATGTTGACTTTTGCTCTCTGTTTGCTTACATTTATAATCTTTGCTTCTTATGTTACATAGAACACAGGGGCAAAACCTAAAGTTCACCCTGATTCAGGCAGCTTGCCAAAGCCAGGGGTTTGGCATATAGAGGGAAGTTGAGAGCACCTACCTGCCTTGCCAAAACCAGCGTCTGTCTTGGGAAACTTGCTCTAACTCCAGCGAAAAAGAGGGCCTGAAACTACCCATCTTAATGTGCAGCTTCTGACTTTATTTTCAGACATTTTAGAACCAAAGCCCTCATCCACGTTAGATACATTTGATCATCCGGGCGTGGTGGCTCACGCCTATAATCCCAGCACTTTGGGAGGCCGAGGTGGGCAGATCATTTGAGGTCAGGAATTTGAGACCAGCCTGGCCAACATGGTGAAACCCTGTCTCTACTAAAAATACAAAAAAAAATTACCCAGGCATGGTGGTGTGCACCTGTAGTCCCAGCTACTTGGAGGCTGAGGCAGGAGAATCGCTTGAACCAGGAGGCTTCCACCAAGATGGCACCACTGCACTCCAGCCTGGGCAACAGAGCAAGACTCTGTCTCAAAATAAAATAAAATAATAGATAAATTTCACCAAATGCTTCCTGCAGGCCGCATCCAGAATTCCTGGATTTTTGTAAGATGAAGGGCTCCTTGGGTTTGGGTTTCAGCACAGCAGATCTGAAACAGCCTTTTTTCCCAGCAGCTGCCTGTAGGGTAATTCACTTTAACCTGAATGGCAATAGAGTGCGGGAGATGGGGAGGAGAGAAGGAAAACCGCGAGTTCTCACCATGAACCCGATAGTCGATTGCCTGGTCTCACTAATCCTCGTTGCAACCCCAAAGAGCACCAGGAGGCCTTAGCTTGCTCCTGTCAAGCCTGGAAAGCAACGCTGCCAACTCTTCAATCCTGTCTCCAGAGCCGTGTTCTTTCCACCCACTGAGCTGTTTCCCACCTCCCGGGGGACCTCAGATACTGACTCCTGTGCATCAGGGCTTTCTAACTTTGATACGCTACAGAATCATCCAGTGTTGCCTGACCTTTTATTGCTTTTTCCAGGTTTAAAAACAGAGGCCTAAAAGTTCCTCAGCTTTCAGGCTCGTGTGTTAGGATACTTGTGCAGTGATTTCTTACAGTGGAAAGCCAGCAGTTTCTGAGCATGGTTTCATAGCTGGGCCAGATTAGAAAAAAGAGGGACTGTCTCCTTCCACTTTCACCATCCACTCGGCCGTGTGTAACTCAGCCACATAGGCGCACAGCCACGTGCTTGGCTCTCCCAAACACACACAGGTTCAGAGAAGCCCTCGGGACCCGCACAAATGGAGGAGGAGGAAGAGCACCCTGCCTGAGGTAACCCATTACCTGACGGAGCTCTTCCAAGAAACACGCCAGTCCTCCTCAGACAACTGGTGACTGGAAAACCTGAGCGGAAGTCTCTTTTCCAAAGAACTAGTCTGTTGCTTTTCCAGTGTGTCACCTGGAGTGGCACTCTCTGGGCCTTGTAGAGTTGATTTTTCCACAGCCCAAGTCGATCATTTGTAGATAACCTGCTGTGCTCCTAGTTTTCTCTGCTAGCTCCTTAGGAAAAATGTAAATTCAAGTCAGTGCGGCATGCTCCAGATGTGACTTTGTGAGTCATGAGCATTAAAAATATGTACGCTGGGCTGAGTGTAGTGGCTCATGCCTGTAATCCCAGCATTTTGGGAGGCTGAGGTGGGCAGATCATTTGAAACCAGTTTGGGTAACATAGCGAGACCCCATCTCACATACTGAGACCCCTACAAAAAACTTAAAATATTATGCGTGCCTGTAATCCCACCTACTTGGAAGCTAAGGTAGGAGGATCTCTTGAGCCCAGGAGATCGAGCTGCAGTGAGCCATGATTACACTATTGCACTCCAGCCTGGGCAACAGAGCAAGACCGTGTGTGTGTGTGTGTGTGTGTGTGTGTGTGTGTGTGTGTGTGTGTCTGTCTGTCCCACGCTATGGGGAAAGTAGTTCAACAGCTATTTATTGAGCACCTGGTATATACTAGACATTGTGCCAGGCATGGGGATAGAAAGATGGCTGAGATGGGATCTTGCCTTCAAGGAACTTTTAGTCTAGTGGGAGGGAAAATTTCAGCAAAATATTTACCTGCAGTGATAATATAAAGTGTACACATGATGAGGCTTCCTGGGAGTTGTGTTGCAGTAAGTCCTCAGGGTGACTTGGCCAGGGGCATAGAGATGTGGCTGGGCAGGGTGTGGGCAAGGAGAGGAGGCACCACATAGGCAGGAAGGAGCCAAGCCTTGCTGAGGAACCTCTGGCATCTTAGAGGTCATTGGAGAGGGCAGACCCATCATGATGTTGGCACTGGACCCCAGGGAAGGAGCTGACTTACCAGTGTTACCCATTCTTAGAACATTCAGTGTGATGACTGGCTCTCTGTGGGATCTCGGGGTCCCAGAGCTCTGCCTCCCTCACCTCCCATCCCCAGCAACTTGGGAGCTCCCGGCTCAGCTGCTGTGCCTTCTGGTGGCGCCTCTGCTGCTCAGCTCCACTCTGGTGTCATTCCTCCACCAACACCTAGCTTGTGTTTTGTTTTTGTTTGCGATGGGGTTTCTCCATGTTGCCCGGGCTAGTCTCAAATTCCTGGGCCCAAGCGATCCACCCAGCACAGCCTTCCAAGTAGCTGGGGTTATTGGCGGGAGCCTCCATGTCTGGCTTAGCCATCATGTGTTTTGTAGCTGAAATATACCAAGCTGGTTCACATCTTGTCTCTTAATTCAGATAACTGTCAAAGTAGATACTTTAAAATCCTCCTTTTAGTCTGGGCGCTGTGGCTCACGCCTGTAATCCCAGCACTTTGGGAGGCCGAGGTGGGTGGATCACTTGAGGCCAGGAGTTTGAGACCAGCCTGATCAACATGGTGAAACCCCATCTCTACTAAAAGTACAAAAACTGGCCAGGTGTGGTGGTGGGCACCTGTAATCCCAGCTACTTGGGAGGCTGAGGCATGAGAATCGCTTGAACCTGGAGGCAGAGGTTGCGGTGAGCCGAGATGACTCCATTGCACTGCAGCCTGAATGATAGAGTGAGACTCTGTCTCAAAAAAATAAAAATAAAATCCTCATTTTAGGAGTTTTTAATTAAAAAATGGAAGCTCAGACCAGGGAGGTTTTTTGCCAGAGGATTGAACTAAGGTTTGTCTCCTGTACTTCTCTCAGAGGCTGAGAATGTGCTCATCTAACTCTGGAGGCTGCCCTTGTCGGGGCAAAAAAGTTAAAGGTCATGTGTACACACCAGGGTCCAAAAAGTACTCTGCTTTCAGGTGACCTGTATGGAGAAAGCTCCCTTTGGCAGGAGTTTGAATTGGCAAGAAAAAGAAATCACAATGGGCTTCCTTCAAATAGGCTCCTTCCTGTACGTTTGTGGCATGGAGTGAATGCCATCAGTGTTGAGTCTAACACTTTGGCTGGCAAGGGAAGGCCTGCTCACTGAGGTGCCTGGATGAGGCAGAGGCAAGGTAGGCTGGCCGTGAATGGCCGAGGGCCCTTGAGCTGGAGGAAGGCCGGCAGAACACCAAAGAAGCCTTCTGCACACATCCATTCTCCTTCCTCCTCCCGTCTAATCCTGGCCACCCACAGGAAGTGCATCAGATAGCAGGTCCCCGCCATCTGGTTCCTTCCTGGGTCTCCGCACCTTCGTGCTGCCCCTCTGCATAGACTACCTTCACTCTGCCCTGAACCACCAGAGCATGGCCCAGTCATCAGCTCTGTGGCCAGAGCTCTGAGCTCAGTCTCTGACGCACAGGAGGCCCCTGGTCAGTGCTGGGTGAACAAACGTCCACACAGAGCACAAATGAGAGGAAAGAATCTTATCAGGTGCTTGAGAGTTGGACATGACTTTTAAAATAAAATTGCCTCTCTACAGTGCTTTGTCCTCGAGCCTGACCTTCACATATGTAGTGAGCACAGGCGAATCTTGGGTGTTCTGACCTGTATGCAGTACTTACCCTTAAGCCATGCTGACCCGGGGCTCCATCAGGGATTCATCCATAATCCCGGTGTAGGCTCCAGAGGTGGCTGCAGTGTGTTCACTCTAGGGTGCCGGCTACATGGTGATGGATGTGGTCATCTTATTTCATGAGACTCCTAGCCTTTCCTCCATGCTGCAAGGAGTTAGCGTGTCCTCCCAGGAAAAGTACAAAAGGCCTCCAACAAGAAAGACTTGAGGGAGGTAGGGCTTCTTTAAGTGGGACATAGTCTCAGACAGCCAGGAGAATGAATTCTCAGTCCCTCAGTAAGTACTAAACTCCTGGTAAATGCCCAGTTTAGTGGGTACTTAGGTACAACAGAAACATTTCAGTTCCTAGCTGTTTGGTAAGAAGAAACACACACAGAAATGCCACCAAAAATACAAAGCCGTCTACATATGGTGCCATGTGAGTGTCACAGACAGAAGAACAGAAGTTGGGGGAAAAGTGTCACCGGTCTGATAGGCCTAGGCAGGGGCTGCGACGTGTGTGTCAGCCACATCTGAGGGACAGTGAGTTTTGTAGTTCAGCGGACGGGCTTTATGGAGAGAGTGGGAGGTCAGCAGGAACAGTCATGATCATGGTGCTGGCTGCACCACGGAGCACCTCCCGTATGCCGGGGTGGGGTTCCCTTCAGGAATCCAATGAGGTGCAGCCTGCTCCTCAAGTGCACCGCCCTGCCACCTTCCACCCTGAGCCAGAGCTGGGCTGCCAGCTTTCCCTGGCCTCAGACAATTCAGGTAGATTTTCTGGAATACATTTTCCTTGCTACCAAGGTTGTATTGTAATGGTAAAAACCGCAACTAATTTTGCACCAGCCTAATGTTCATTGCAATTTTTCTATCTAAAAAGTATGAAGAGGAAAACAAAGTTACCTATAATCTTACCACCCTGAGAAAGAGCATTAACCTTTGGTGCACTTTCTTCCAGGTGTTTTGTAGTGATAAGTGTCAGGTAGTGGGTGTGAGTAGCCACAGCTCAAATGGGGCTGCATAATGAAAAACCCACTGTCAGCAGCACGGCCGGCCCCAAACATGTCCGTTGTGAATGGGATGGACTCAGCTGTCTAGTGTTGGAAAAATTTCCCTTTACCACTCCACAGAGCAGAGCTGACAACATGGACTCACGCCCACTCCCTGAAGTGAGCCCCGTTCATGTGGTAGTGTAGCCCTGGGCCGAAGGCGAAGCCGAGCCTCTTCTGGAGCCACAGTCTCTTCCCAGAGCCCCAGGAGAGCCTCAGTGAGGGCCCCAAAGTGACCCAAAGCAGCTTGTATGGCCTCTGAGCCCAGCCCTGGGCCTGTCTGCTACACAGCTCAGGTGGCCTCTCTGTGGGCCTCCTGTCCGTTTGCCACGCTCCCTGACTTGTACAGACGTCTTCACCCCCCTCGTGCCCGTAACGAGAAGCAGCTTTCCAGGTGATCCGTGTGCTGTTTCTATGGGCCTGTCTTGCTTCAGTCACAAGGGCTGGGATGACTGAAGCTGTGGCTGGTAGTCTTCACCTTTTTGTTGTATGAAGTTAGAGCTGAGTTATTTTGAGTAGCAGAACATAATGCAGAGAGGAATCTGCATGGAATGACCAGCCCGGCCAGGGTTGGCAGTAAGTGAAAAGTATTTGAGTTCGGTTGTACTTTGTAAGAAAATGCATGTGCGTATAACCTAGTGCCTGTCTTTATCTGTCATTTATGTAATGTGGACTCTGTGCCGTTGATAGTAGGAAGCATCCTTTACTAACTACTGTATCTTGAGTACTGCTTACCATTCATCTCTGTGACATCCCTGTTTTACAGATGAGGACATGGAGTTTTAGCATTTGGGACTAGCGTGACAGGGACTTGCTCCCTGAGCCCAAAGCCCAGGCTCTTTCCACCAGGCCTTCTGCTGTCCTCTTTCTTCCTCACTGGGTTTTGCATTTAGCTTCCATCTTTATGACAAGAGGGTCTTGTGGCCCTCCAGAGGTCAGAGGCTGCTCCTTTGACCATGAGACGGCCATTTCACGTACCTCCCTAAAAAATGGAAGGCAAAGGGGTCATCGTGCACAGAGTCCTAGAAAAGCAACTTTCCAGAAGAGATTCCTCAGGAAAACCCTTTCAGGGGCTTCTCTCTGTGCCTTCCCAACTGTCTGGCAAGTGGGCCTCTTCTAGGAAGTGCCAGCATTGAAGTCACTGATTTCCTCCAGGCTTCTTTCCAGATGCTCCAGTTGTAGGTGTCGCACAAGCCTTTGGGAAGCATTTCTGTATTCAGGTCCTAGTCTTCTAGGCCAGAGGTTCTCCAGTTTTAGTGTGTCTAGAAATCACCTGGTGCTTACCAACACAGCTTGCTGCACCCCCTCCCCCAGTTGGGGCCCACCTCTGAGTGAGCAGGTCTGGGTGGGCCTGAGAAGTTGCATTTCTAACAGGCTCCCAGCACTGCTGCTGGCGCTGAGGGGGACTGCACTTGGACTACCACTTTTCTAAGGTTTTTGCCAGAATCCCCCAGACCTGCCTTTCCGTGGCCCACACTTCCCTTTAAAATCACCCTGCAGACCACTCTGTTTACTTTAACAATTGAGCCAGGCGAAGCAATGGCTGTCGTCTGACATTGAGTGAGGTCGTTGTCCTTTGGCCTCTGAAATCAGAAGCAATGTTTGATCTTTCGCTTCGTGTGGCCTGTGGAGCTCACTCTGGGGGGAACTGGGTGTTTCAGGTGGTGAGAGCAGCTGAGGAGGCTGCGTCCACACTGGCCAGTTCCATCCACCCGGAGCAGTGCATCAAGGTGCTCTGCCCCATCATCCAGACGGCCGACTACCCCATCAACCTTGCCGCCATCAAGATGCAGACCAAAGTCGTCGAGAGGATCGCCAAGGAGTCGTTGCTGCAGCTCCTCGCGGACATCATCCCGGGCTTGCTGCAGGTGGGCCCGCGTGTGGGTGGGGCTGCCCCCGGCCTGGGTGGGGCTGCCTAACTGAACTAATGTTTAAGCGCTTTGTGCTCCTTCACCGGCAACCAGGCAGGACCTGTGAGGCCATGCGGCAGGGACGCTTCACAGCCTCCTCTGTCGGCTTCCAGCTCACCCGCTCTCCTGAATGCACTAAGAAGACTTTCCTGGCGGCTCACAGAATGAACTTTCTGTTTACTATAAACATATTTTGATC
Source organism: Rhinopithecus roxellana (assembly GCF_007565055.1). Taxonomy (NCBI): domain Eukaryota; kingdom Metazoa; phylum Chordata; class Mammalia; order Primates; family Cercopithecidae; genus Rhinopithecus; species Rhinopithecus roxellana. The sequence continues at coordinate 11,897,200 of NC_044562.1, read as the reverse complement.
TTTTTTTTTTTTGTCCATTCCTTCAACAAACCCTTGTTGCACACCTGCTGTAGCCCCAGCCCTGGGTGAGGTGGGCCATTGAGTGTAAATCAAACAACAGTCCTTGGTCTCATGCAGCGCACAAATACTTACTGAAACTCTTGTAAGCATGAGACAGTGAGTGAGACAGACTGGCATAAAGCAGCTGTGTTCCACTGTGTGGACTGCCTCAGAAGATGTTCAGCCTACTGTGCAGCCACACAGACGACGACAGGTGTCACCATGGGCTCCATGATAGTAGAGAAGTGGTTCCGGGTTGGGGTGGGGGAGAGAGGGTTCATAGAAGAGGTGGTTTCAAGTTGGCCTTTGGCGAGGGAGTTTCACTGGGGAAAGGTAGAGAAGAGTAAGCAGCACTTTTAATCATTGCTGCTGTTTGCTGGGTGCTTGGCTTGGGGATGAAACACTTAACTGTTGAGGACTAGATTATGCCAAACAAAGGGAAAGGCACAGAGGCTGAAGAGTCCCAGGCTGTTTGGAGAACAGCAGCAGGTAGCCCCAGCTGGGTGTGGGCCAGGATGAGGCCGACAGGTAGATGGAGGCCCAGCTGCACAGGGACACGGACATCAGGCTGTGGGGCCAGACGGTCCCAGCAGTTACTGGAGGCAGAAGGGTCTGCTCACAAGAACGAGTGACGTTGTTCTCATTTCTTTAAAGGCGTTTTCACAGGGAGATTTGCTTGCCCTTTGGGAGAAATGGGAACAAAGCAAGTGCTCTTTCCCCTTCGTTGCCTTTTCTCATTTTCTCTCCCCTGCAATGTTTCTTGGGTGGCAGCTTGTTACACCGTGCTGCCTGTGTAGACGCAGAGACCAGTCTGGGGCTCGCCACCCTCCTGCTTCCCCACCCCAGAAACCAAGTTTCTCTTGATGCTAAGTTGTGACCTCTTTGGGGTGAAAGCTGTCTGGATTCCATTGTGGGGCTGAGGTCTATCCTGGTTGTTACTGATAAGTCCAAGGTTGAACTCGGAGGGCATTTGTGGAAACGTTGATGAGATGTTGGCTAGGGACTGAATCTTTGATCTGGTTTCCTTTTCGTGTTCCCTCCTGGCTCTCTAGGGTTATGACAACACCGAAAGTAGTGTGCGTAAGGCCAGCGTGTTTTGCTTGGTGGCAATTTATTCCGTAATTGGAGAAGACCTGAAACCTCACCTTGCACAGCTCACAGGGAGCAAGGTATGTATAGTGTTACCTGGGCTGATAAGCACACCTGGGCTCTGCCAGCTTGTCCTAAACCCATTTGACTGCAGCTCTGGATTCCAGACAGGTTTTGTTCATTGTGTTTTAGCTGGGCCTTATTTCTCCAGTAGCATTTTTCTCAATATAAAAATGAACTATACAGTGGCATCAGTTTAAGGTAACACTAACATTATACAACATAGTCGGCCCCAACTCCTAGTTATGAAATGCTGATTTTGAGCTGCTGGTTTATTTCCAAAAGAAAAACAGCTTTAATTAGAAACCATCCGCTTTTTCATGGAAACACTAAAGAAATTTACCTGCTTGCTTAGCAGTTGCTGAATCAGAGCTGAGTCCCTCGTGGGCATCAGTCGTGGCAACAGCTGGCTCTTACCCTGAGCCTGCGGGGCAGCCCTGCGCACTTTGCATGTATTGACTCATGTTTACAGCAACATCCCTGTGGGCATGGTCATCCCCTTTAACCTGCGCCAGGCACAGACCTGACTCCAGGAGGCAGACTTCTTACTCACACTGCTGCCTCTCATGTTCCTTTAAGGGTGTCTGGAATTAGGGGAAGAAAATGGACCAAAATGGATGTCACTGAAAATGAGAGTGGCTAGACTGCTTATTGGTTTTAGTTAAAAGAACAACAACGACATCACTCAAATCTGACATGCTAGGCTGGGAAGAGCAGATTAAAAACCCGGCCTCATGCTGTAGCAGGAGAGGCATGGTGAAGAGGTGAGGCCTTGGCTCCCGGAGAGGCGGCCAGCTGTGCCTGGGGCCTCAGGACCTGCCTGTGGAGAAGGCACATCTCTGTGGAGTTTAAAATCCCCACCTTTTTATACAAACCACTCTGTCAAACGAAGCCAGTGGAAAGCATGAAACCAGAAGCGCCTGCTCTTGTGAGAGGAGGAATTGGCAAGTGGGGCCCATTTCATTTCAGATTGAGCTGTTGCTTTGATACAGCTGGTGAACATTACAGCTGGAGCCTTGCTTCTCCAGAGTTCTGGGGCAGCGAAGCTCTGGCTGGGGTGTTCAGAGCAGGGTTTCTCCACCTTGGCTCTGTTGACACTCTGGGCCACCTTGTTGAGGTGGGCCGTCCTGTGTGTGGTAGGAAGTTTAAGCAGCATCTCCTACCACCACCGTCTATACCGACATGTGCCAATAGCACCCCCTGCCATTGTAACCATCACTGCTGTCTCACACCTGCCCAAATACCCTCTGAGGGGCAGAATCACCCCTGGTTGAGAACAGGTGGTCCAGAGGAGACACTTTCCTCTTTTTGTAATCAGGAATCAGCAGATAGGCTGGAAGAGGTGTATGAGGCAGGTGTGCAGTGCATGGTTTGGGGGTGACCTGATTCTGTTCTCCAGTTCCTTCTCCTCGCCCTCCTGCTGCACAGGCTCCTCATCAGATCCCCTTGCTGATTATCTGAACGGTCCTGAGCAAAAGTCCCCCAGCTCTCCTACCTCCATCAGGGATTTGTAGGTGATTCCTGCTGCCCGGGAGGACCTTCGATGTACAGTTCACAAAGGAAATTAGATTTAGAAAATGGAAAATTCATCCAAAGATAACATGAGTCACACCTTGGTTTTGTCTGGCACTTTTTACTTTCCTGAGTAAGAGAGTTGCCCCATCAACTCATTTGACCCTTTGGATAAGGGACAGAAAATCCAGGTGTTTTCTCCTCCCCGTTTGGCAATGGACCCACTGCTGCCACTCTTGGTGAAGCTTTGGGTCTAGAACCCACGTTCCTGACCAGGAGCCAGCAACTTCCCTCCCCGAGTTACAACCTTAGTTCCTCAGAGGTTTGGAGAGACTGGCCTTCACATCTTTCTGCTTTGGTAGCCCAGTTCATCCAGCCATTAAGTTTTTTATTGTTATTATTTTTTTTATATATGGAGCCTCGTTCTGTCACCCAGGCTGGAGTGCAGTGGCACAGTCTCAGCTCACTGCAACCTCTGTCTCCCAGGTTCAAGCGATTCTCCTGCTTCAGCCTCCCAAGTAGCTGGGATTACAGGCATGTGCCACCACGCCTTGTTAAGTTTTTGTATTTTTAGTTGAGGTGGGGTTTTGCCCGGTTGACCAGGCTGGTCTCGAACTCCTGACCTCAGGAGATCCTCCCGCCTTGGCTTCCCAAAGTGCTGAGTGTACAGATGTGAACCACCATGTCTGGCCTAAATGTTTTTTTAATGTAATAGCTCTGGTATATTCGTATGAACTTCGTAGACTCAGGTACACATCTCCTAATACAAACTCCCTCCCTTCCTCAACCAGATGGTGGCTGGCAGAACCTGGTGCTAAGTCTGTCTCAGTTTCCTTGACTAGAAACAAAGAGAATCAAGCCATGGCTGCTTGTGTTCCAGTGTTACAGGCCTATGGGAACACCCTCTCCTTTTGCTTAAAATGAGGTTAATAAATGAAGGCCGGGCGCAGCGGCTCACGCCTGTGAGCCCAGCACTTTGGGAGGCCGAGGCAGGCGGATCATCTGAGGTCAGGAGTTCAAGACCAGCCTGACCAACATGGTGAAACCCCATCTCTACTAAAAATACAAAATAAGCTGGGTGTGGTGGTGCATGCCTGTAATCCCAGCTATTCAAGAGGCTGAGGCAGGAGAATTGCTTGAACCCGGGAGGTGGAGGTTGCAGTTAGCCGAGAACGCACCACTACACTCCAGCCTGGGCAACAGAGCAAAACTCTGTCTCAAAATAAATGTTTTTTTCAAAGAAAAAGAAAAAATAAATGATACCAGCGTCTGTAGGAAGAGGTCTGATGGAGGGAAGGAACCTGTGGAGTACATTTGGAGAGGTGCCTTGTTGCTAGGGCAGCAGCACTAGCTTTGGGGTCAGCTTGCCTTCTGGTCTCTGTTCTCCACTTACGAGTTTTATGATCTTGAATAAGCATTCTTTTCTTCCCCCCCGCCCCCAATCCTTTTATTGTGGTATAATAAAATTTACCATTGTAACTTTCTTTTTTTGAGATGGAGTCTCACTCTGTCACCCAGGCTGGAGTGCAGTGATGTGATCTCGGCGCACTGCAACTGCCGCTTCCCAGGTTCAAACGATTGTCCTGCCTCAGCCTCCCAAGTAGCTGGGATTACAGGCACCTGCCACCATGCCCAGCTAATTTTTGTGTTTTTATTAGAGACAAGGTTTCACCATGTTGGTCAGGCTGGTCTCGAACTCTTGACCTCAAGCAACCCCCCCCCCCCCCACCTCCACCTCCCAAAATGCTGGGATTACAGGTGTGAGCCACCGCACCCAGCCCATTGTAACTATTTTTAAGTGTGTGGTTCATATTGTTGTATAACTATCACTACCATCCATCTTCGAAACTTTTTTCATTTTGCAAAACTGAACCTTTGCACCCATTAAACAATAATTTCCTATTTCCTTCTTTCCCAACCCCTGGCATCCACCATTCTACTTTCCGTCTCCATGAATTTGACTACCCCAGGTATCTCATATAAGTGGAATTACATCATATGTGTCCTTTGTGACTGGCTTATTTCACTTAGCATAATGTCCTCAGGGCTTATCCATGTTGCAGCATTTGTCAGAATTTCCTTCCTTTTCCAGACTGACTGTCCATTGTGTGTAGATAGCACGGTTGGTTTATCTGCTCGTCTATTGATAGACCCTGGGTTGCTTCCACTTGCTGGCTCTTGTGAATAATGCTGCTGTGAACACTGGTGCATCTGTTCAAGTCCTTAATGTTTCCAGCAACCTCCCTGCTGTTTTCCACAGAGGTTGCACCATTTTACATTCTGAGCAGCAGTGCACGCGTGTTCGAATTTCCCCACATCCTCACCAACACACGTTATTTTGTTTTTATTTTTCATTTTTCTTTTTTTTTTTTTTGAGACGGAGGCTTGCTCTGCCGCCCAGGCTGGAGTGCAGTGGCCGGATCTCAGCTCACTGCAAGCTCCGCCTCCCGGGTTTACGCCATTCTCCTGGCTCAGCCTCCCGAGTAGCTGGGACTACAGGCGCCCGCCTCGTCGCCCGGCTAGTTTTTTGTATTTTTTAGTAGAGATGGGGTTTCACCGTATTAGCCAGGATGGTCTCGATCTCCTGACCTCATGATCCGCCCATCTCGGCCTCCCAAAGTGCTGGGATTACAGGCTTGAGCCACCGTGCCCGGCTATTTTTCATTTTTCTAATTTATTTCTAATTGTTTCTAATAGTCATCCTCTATGAGATGAGGATGGGTATTTCGTTTGTTGAAAAGACATACCTGACGGCGATTTCTCATCTGTTAAAAATGATCCTCTCCCCATTGAATGGTCTTGGTGCGTTTGTTGGAAATTATTTGATTGGGCCAGGAGTGGGTGGCTCACGCCTGTAATTCCAGCACCATGGCAGGGTCACTTGAGGCCAGAATCTCCAAACCAGCCTGGGCAACAGCAAGACCATGTCTGCGCAAAAATAAATAAATAAATAAATAAATAAACATATATATTTTTTTTTGGTCACCCAGGCTGGAGTGCAGTGGCACAATCATGACTAACTGGCACCCCTGACCTCCTGGACTCAAGCCATCCTCCCATCTCAGTCCCCTCCCCAAGTAGCTGGGACTACAGGCACACATAATCCAAGCTAATTGTTTAATTTTTTGTAGAGATAGCGTCTCGCTGTGTTGCCCGCCTGGTCTTGAACTGGTTCCAAACGATTCTCCCACCTCAGCCTCCTACAGTGCTGAGATCATAGGCGTGACCGTGCCCAGCCAGTTTTCTCTATTTTTCTATTCTCTGTTTTGTTGTCTCTGCTGTAATCTTTATTGTTTGCTCCTGCTAGCTCTAGATTTACTTCTTTTTTCTAGTTCCTTAAGGTAAAGTCTAGGTTGTTGACTAGAGAGCTGTCTTTTTTAATGTAAGCCTTTATAACTCTAAACTTCCCTCTTCAGTGCTGCTTTGCTGCATCCCCCAAAATTGTCTTTTCATTTTCATTTGTCTCAAGATGTTTTCTAAGGCCAGGTGCGGTGGCTTATGCTAGTAATCCCAGCACTTTGGGAGGCCGAGGCAGGAGGATCACTTGAGCCCAGGAGTTCAAGACCAGCCTGGTCAACATGGCAAAACCCCATCACACAAAATACAGAAATTAGCTGGGCATGGTGGCTTGCACCTGTGGCCCCAGCTAGTCAGGAAGCTGAGGTGGGAGGATCACCTGATCCTGGAAGATTAAGGCTGCAGTAAGCTGAGGTGGTGCCGCTGCACTCCAGCCGGGGCTTCCAAGTGAGACCCTGTCTCAACAACAACAACAAAAAATTCTATTTTAAATATGTTTTCTAGTTTACCTTATGATCTTTTCTTTACTTATTGGTTGTTTAAGAATATGTTACTCAATTATTACTAATTTATGAATGTTTTAGTTTTCCTCCTATTATTGATTTCTTACTTCATCCCATTATGGTTGGAGAAGATACTTTGGTATCTTTTTAAATCTGTTGAAACTTAATTTGTGATTTAACATGTGGTCTATCCTGGAGAATAGGATAAACCATATGTTAAATCACAAATTAAGTTTCAATAGATTTGAAACTTAATGTGTCCTTTGAGAAGGACATGTGTTCTGTTGTTGAGTTACATATACATCTGTTAGATCAAGTTGCTTTAGGGTTAAGTCCTCTATTTGCTTGCTTATCATCTGTCTGGTTCTTTTATCCATATTGAGGGTGGGGTATCGAAGTCTTACCTCCAGAAGCTTTTTTGATGACAAGTCTGTTTTGTCTGATGTTAGTATAGCCAGCCTTGCTCTCTTTGATTATTGTTTCATGGAATATCTTTTTATATCCTTTCATTTTCAATCCATTGATGTCTGTGGATCTAAAGTGAATTTCTTATAGACAGCATATAATTGGATCAAATGTTTATCCATTCCACCCATTACTATCTTTTGATTGAAGAGTTTAATCTATTTACATTTAAAGTACTGCCAGGCATAGTGTCACACGCCTGTAGTCCCAGCTCCTCAAGAAGCTAAAGGTGTGAAGGTTAGAGGATTTGCCCTCTGACCTTGGCCCAGCCACTTCACCCCTGTGGAGCGGGATTCTCACCCTACTTTTCCCGTGGCTCTGATGGAGCCTTTGGGCTGCAGTCGCCCTTGAGATGAATGGCCCTGCCCCCATACCCCTTCCTCCATGAGCTGCTGCGGCCCACCTCGTTGTGACACCTGGTGTTCTTGTCATTGCTCACTGCTTTTCCCTGTCCTCCTCTGTGTCCCTCTGTGTCCCTCTGTGTCCCTAGCACCTGGCAGATACATTGGATGAGCAGCAGGCACTCAGAACATGTTTTTATAATGAATTCCTCAACCAAGGGAATGAAAGGACTTGCTGTTTTCTTACTGTCACCTGGGATTCTTTTTCCTGTTTTCTACTTTCTGATTGCTTTTCTTCCTGCTAATTCAGTTTCATCTTCTCTTTTCAGATGAAGCTACTAAACTTATATATCAAGAGGGCCCAGACCACCAACAGCAACAGCAGCTCCTCCTCCGATGTCTCCACGCACAGCTAATGGCAGCACCTGTCTCTTGTGTAGACCTAGAAGCAATCGGTGGTGCCTCTCAGAGACCTCTCCCCACCCCCTTCATCGGCTGCCCAGTCAGTACAAGGAGGCCCACAAATATTTATTACAATCAGTATTTTGGTCCCTTCCAGCTTTTCTGTAGAATCTTACTGGTATTGAATGTAAAGGAAGCAAGGCCTGTATTGCAGTCTTCATACAAAATGAAAGGAATAAGAACAGAAAAGAGCCATACTGAAACATGTCTTGTACAGCCTGCTGAGATGGCGAAACCATGTGTGTGGGGTGCAGTTTTTAAAAATCAGAGCGCTGTAGCCACTACTTGGTAGAAAGTAGCAATTTTTTTTTTTTCCAGTTAATAACGGATTTGGGGGTGGGGTGGGGTGTTACTTTGTGTTCCTCCTCCTCAGCCTGTTTTCTTGTGAGTATGGTCTGTGTGGGCCTTTCACAGCTGACACCATGAAAGGTGGCACATCTTTAAGTTGTGTTCTGAGACCTACTAAAAGTGGGAATCAAGTCTTGGCAAGAACAGTCTGAAGATGGCCTTTTAACAAATGCTGGGAATTTTTCTTGTCATATCCGGACTGGAGGCCGACTGCCCTGGCTTTCAGCATAGAATTGGGAGTGCACCCCAGCAGTCTCCTTCCAGCCCTCCCTAATCAACTCCACAGACAAGGTCCTCACCCCACAGCTTCCATGCAAAGGAATTCTTCAAATTTAAATCTGGACACAAAAATAAGATAAATGTATGGCATCATTTAGGGATGCCTGAGATGGCAGTTCATGAAGCACAGAAGATAAAAGAGAAGTCTTTCATCTTTACTGCTGAGGTCCTTGGGAGCACTGTTGTCGTGGGGGTTCTGCCAAGACCTTCATCCCTGGGCTACTTGGTGATTCGGATTTAGCAGCAACCTCTTTCCTCTCCCTAAAGTTCTGCTGCAGCTGTTCAGTTCTAACATGGTCTCAATCTGGTAAATGCCATCTTTACCATCTTAGTTCTGACTTCTCCGTTTAATGTGGGATTAAGAGCAAAGAAAAGCCTAGAGAGACTGGATATCACAATTTTCTTAATGTTACAAACTGAAGTAGTTCCTTGAATGTCTGTTGATGAAATAGTCACTGTTTAAGGAAAAAGTAATTATGAGGTGTAGCAGATTGCAGAAAAACAGGACTAGAAACACACTCAAAAAGAACACACATTTAGAGTCTCTCTTCCTCCTCAAGGAACCACTAGACCCCCTTCTTAGAAACACCTTTAGAGCCTAATTACTCCAATAAAAGCAATTCGAGGTTTGCAGTCTGTTTAAATAAATTTTGACTAAAATTCTTAAGCCAAATGGAAATTCTTAATGCAATCATGAGGACTTCTATTGTCTCTTCCTGTTGTATTAGATCCTATACATTGAACTGATATTTCCATAAGGAAAACGCTTCTTTTGAGATTAATTCTAATAATGTATTTGCTATTCCAGTGCAGAGCCCACTGCAACTGCTAGGACTGAAAGCAGACGCTGGGTGCCAGAGCACGTGGTTCTCACCATCATTTCCACAGACCCCTCTGCCCTGACTGACCCTCCAGATTGGATGTAGGAAGCTGGGAAAGACTGATGTATTTGGAAGCGCTGAAAATGAAGGCCTCATAGTGCGTAGGAACAGTGAAGCCAGGGTGCTGACCGTGGGTGTGTGTGTGTGTGTGTGTGGCGTGTGGGGTATGTGTGTGGCGTGTGGTTGTGTGTGTGGCGTGTGGTGTGTGTTTGTGCATGCACCCTACACGTGTGGTACCTCACTGCTGCTGTTTAGGGAACTTGAGGGATGCATTTCAAGGGGTTGGGTATTCCTGACTAGCTTTGGCTTAAAATACAGCAGGACCAGGTCTTTTGTTGATAAATACTGTTGGTTTATTAAAATGTCATTAATGGCATTTCTTTTTTACACTCTACAAGTGAATTAGGGAGTCTTTTGTTGACCCGTCTGTTGTAGGAATGTGCGTCGGGCTAGGTTATCCATGAGTGTCTTTATGCCTAATGCAGTTAGAAAGACCTTCCTCCTTGAGCTGTTTGTCTCCCAGAAGGTCCTCCAGTCCCCGGTGTACTTAGAAAGGATCTTGAACATTGCTGGACGTCCTCATAGTACTCACAAAGGGCTAGCCTTGAATGTCACTTGCCCAGTCTTCAGTCTCCTGACAGATACAATCACGTCACAGGTCTCTTGGCCTCAATCTGAAAACTGCTGCCGCCGCGCCGAGGAGACTCGCATGCCGCCACCACCTCACTGGGAGGGCGCCGAGGCCACCGTCGCCCCCTAGACCCTGACAGCTGCAGCTGCCTTGCCTTGCCGCCGCCTCCCTGCAGGGCCCCTGTTCCAGTGAAAAACAGAACACGAAAGAGCAGAGCACCTAGGCCTGTCTCTGCCTCCCCGTCTACCTGACTGGCCAGGGCCGGAGAGCCCTGCTGCTCCACTTCGGGGCCGGGAGGGCTGACTCCCTGCTTCCTCCGAGCTGCTGCCTCCCCTGCAGCCAGGGTCTGGGCAGGGTGCGGCCAGTCCTTGGGGCACGCAGCTTCCTTCAAGTGCACTGTGTGTGCTTCCCGGACCTGCGGCGACGCCACGGGCCTGCCTTTTCTACGCGCCTCACTAGCTTACCACCCTGTGCAGGTAATGCAACTGACTTTGTCTCATCAGCCTTTTTCTTTCCCTGCCACCCTTTATTTATCAAGCATAATGTTACACTTTAAAGGACAGCAAGTAAGAACTTGGTAGAATCCCACCAGGACTTTGCTAACAATAATGTTTGGAAATAAAGAAATGCTCTGAAAAATATCAGCCACCAAAATAGTTTTGTTGGCACTGTGTTCACACGCATGGTCCCCACACCCCCAGGTTGGGTGGGTTTTTTGGTTTTTTTGGGTTTTTTTGTTTTTGGGCTTTTTCATGTTACATCCATATCTGTATTTATATCTTATTTGTTTCACTTTCAAGTGTATCATGGCAAATGTACAGATTTTTTTTGTTAATAATGTGCTAGGATTTGCTAAAAAAGAAAACAAACAGAAAAAAACCCCTTTTGAGTTTGCCCTAGAATAAATGAGACTTAATTCAATGTTCCGCTTGATGATGTCTTTTTTTTTTTTTTTTTTTTTTTTTGAGACGGAGTCTCGCTCTGTCGCCCAGGCTGGAGTGCAGTGGCCGGATCTCAGCTCACTGCAAGCTCCGCCTCCCGGGTTCACGCCATTCTCCTGCCTCAGCCTCCCGAGTAGCTGGGACTACAGGCGCCCGCCACCTCGCCCGGCTAGTTTTTTGTATTTTTTTAGTAGAGACGGGGTTTCACCATGTTAGCCAGGATGGTCTCGATCTCCTGACCTCGTGATCCGCCCGCCTCGGCCTCCCAAAGTGCTGGGATTACAGGCTTGAGCCACCGCGCCCGGCCGATGATGTCTTTATCACCGCCATGCCCTGCAGATAGCTGATCCCCTCCCCCTGCCATCAGAACACAGCCATTTCAATAAAGGACCCGGGAGGACTCATACATCAGGAGAGCTCTTCCCCTCGTGACATCAAGAGGTCAACCTGTGTAATCCCAGCATTCTGGGAGGCCGAGGCAGGCAGATCACTTGAGCTCAGGAGTTTAAGACCAGCCTGGGCAACATGGCAAAACCCCGTCTCTACTAAAAATACAAAAATTAGCCGGGTGTGGTGGTGTGCCTGTAATCCCAGCTACCCAGGAGGCTGAGATGGGAGAATCACTTGAGCCCGCGAGGCAGAGGCTACAATAAGCCGAGATCGCGCCACTGCAATCCAGTCTGGGTGACAGAGTGATACTCCATCTGAAAAAAATATAAATACAATTTTTTACTTAAAAAGGTCAACCTGGGGAAATGTCACACCTGATGGAGTCGCCTGGGAGCGGGTTACTGTGCCGTGTGTGCAGTGACAAGGTGGGAGATGAGACGCATGGGCTGGAATCCCAGCCACGCTCCTGGAGGCCACATGAGCAGGGGCCTCCCTCATTGGCTCCATTTCCTTAACTGAGCAGTGAGAACAGTAGCTCCCGGAAAAGGTGGAAGCAGGAGAAAGCCTCAGCCTCGAATCCTGAGATGAGCTAGAGAGCCGCTGAGAGCAAGTCAGGCTCCACTGAGAGCAGCCGGGCTCCCCCGCATGCCTGCAGTTCTTGTCTGCCCATCACTGGGGCCTGGAGCAGGCTGGGCAGGGCAGGAGCGGAGCCTCTGGGAGCAAATGCACATCACGGTCTCCACAGCCACTTCTTTGAAGCCCTTTTTCCCTTCAATTCTTAAAATTGTGGCAAGATACACATAACACAAGATTTACCATCTTAACCATTTGCAAGTGCGCTGTTCAGCAGTGGTAAATATATTCAGGTCATTGTGCAACCATCACCATCATGGTGTTCTGGAATCCCTCTATAGGGCTCTCAGCTTGTGAAACTAAACCCAGTCCCCATTAAGCATAACTTCTCCATTCCTCCCTCCCGCCAGCCCCTTGGCAACCAGCATCCTACTTTGTCTCTCTGAATTTGACTATTCTGGGCACCTCACATAAGTGGATCATACAGTATTCGGCTTTCTGTGACTGGCTTATTTTGCTTAACATGTCAATGTTCATCCATGTTGTATGTATCAGAATTTATTTTTTTTAATTTTTCTTTAAAAACATGTTCACCTGCATTTTTTCACATTTTTAATTTCTTCCTAAGGCTGAATAATATTCTATTGTATGGATAGACCACATTTTGAAGCTTTACTTTTTACTAAAAAGTTGTTTTCCATCGTGTTCCATGATACATCCCGAGTGCCACTATCCAGGGACTCTGTGCTCCTTTCTCCTGTGGCCCGCCACCTTGCACCCCTGCCTGAGACGCCACAGGGTGCTCCGGATCGCAGATACGTGGATTGGAATCCCAGCTTCACTGCTGCTCGCCTTGGGCACGTCATTTCCTGCCTCAGTCTTTTCACTTATGAATCGGGTTAAGAACTGCCTGGCTATGTTCAAAACTATAGAAAAAAATAAAAAGTAACTGCCTAGCAGAGGTGCCATGAGAGTTCATGGAGATGATGTAAGTGAAGCAGCTGGTCTGAAATAAACGCTTCCGATGGTCACCTGCCCTGCCTCCTGTGGACCCGGAAATGCACAAGAGGGTGATGTCACCCCCCTTCCCTCCCCACAGGCACACCTGCGTGTGCAGTCAGAGCCCATTATTCATTAGCGAAAGAGACACCCCGGGGGGTGGGACCAGGTTCAGGCACAGCAGCCTGTTCAGCTTTCTATATGTGGTTCTCCCACTCTGGTGCCATTGCCCTGCCTTACCAAAGGCTGCCAGGAAGTCCTTGCATTTTTCAGAGGGTCACAGGCCGCCCGTGAAGAGTGGGGTACTGAGGGTGCTGAGGCTCTTAGCATTCCTGACTGATGAACTTCACACTTTGCAAGATTCTGGTCTGTAGCATCTTGCTGGTTTTCACACCAGCCTGAAATGCGATGGAAGGACACACTGTCGTGTTCCGTTTCCAAATGAGGAAACAGGCACGGGAGGAGTCCCGGCTAAACAGTGACTGATGGAGTTGGGGCCAGGCCCCGCTCTGCTTCTGGTCCGGCAGTGCTCCCCCGCCCTCGTCAGGCCTCGCACCCTTCCATCTCCCCTGGAGTAACCAGGACTCTCCTCAGAGTGCACATCAGAACCCCTGAGCCAGTAGGGCTGGGGCAGCCTGAAAACGTGCATCTCCACAGAGCGCCCAGGCAATGCCGCCCCTACAGGGCTGGGGACCCCACTTGGGGTACCACGGTGGAGCATTTTGCTTACAATGTGACAGGTGGTTTGACCCCAAGGTTGGGGACGATCCTGCAGGCTGTGGCTGAAAACAAGGCATGGCCTCAGGAATGTCAGGCCATCCCTGTCATTACAGGTAAGTCTAGTGACCAGCTAACTCAGCGCGGGAGGACCAGGACTTTTGAAAGTGAAATGGGAGGCCATTAGCAGAGGAGACCATGAGGGCCTAGGCCGCCTGGGCCTGAGCTCCCTCCTCAGGGCACAGCTCTTCCCCCGCAGGCTCAGCCCACCTCCTCCAGTATTTATTAACTCACTTCAGCGGCTCCAGGCAGGAACGGCTAAAGGCCGTGTGAATGGGTGTCTCATCCCAGCTATCGTATTTAAGACATTAAAATGCTTCGTGCTGTGCCCTCCTCAGCTGCAGGGGCCCGGCCTCCAGGTGGACTTGCCGGGCCCTGGAGCTCCGGGAGGCACACTGTTCCTGGGCCACTTCCCAGCAGCTCCAGGATGCCCTGCCTCCCCCTGTGCCCTGCCAAGGGAACAGTCTGGGTGGGGCGGGCAGTGCGGCCTCCTACAGCGGTGGTTCAGGCTCTGCACCACCGTGGCCTCTGCTCCCCCACCGTGAGGACTTGGAAGGGTCCAGAGGTATGTCCAGGGCCAGCACCCAGGCCATGCCTCTCCTCTGGTCTGCTTTCCTGTCTGCTGTCCTGCCATTCCCACTGCACACTGGCTCATTCTTCAGTGGGGACAAGAGCTGGGACCTGTGAGTGCTTACTACTGCCAAGCTGGCCGGGTGCAGTGGCTCATGCCTGTCATCCCAGCACTTCAGGAGGTTCAGGCGGGAAGATCAATTGAACCCAGGAATTCAAGACCGGTGTGGGTAACAGAGGGAGACCTCCGTCTCTACAAAAAGTTTTACAAATTAGCTGGGTGTAATGGCAAATACCTGAAGTCCCAGGTACTCAGGAGGTGGAGGCGGGGGGATCGCTTGAGCCCAGGAGATCGAGGCTGCAGTGAACCTTGACTGCACCATTGCTCTCCAGCCTGGGTGACAGCGAGAGACCCTGTTTCAAAATGACAAAACAGAAACCAAACTCTGTTCCGATGCTGTGCTGAGCTTTCTGATGTCATCCTCACAACAGCCGCACGAGGCAGTTCCTATGATAATTCGCATTTTGTACATGGGAAACAGTGGCACAGAGACTCTGAGTAACTCACCTGGGGTCACAGGTGTCTCTCGTAAGGGAACTGGGATTCAAACCCAGGAAGTCTGGCTCTAGACTGAACCGGAGCCTTTTGCTTTGTAACTCTGCCCCTTCCCTGAGCCTCTGTTCCATTCCCATCCACCTGACTCTTGTTAGCAAGTTCAGATGGGCTGTGGTGACAGGCAGGCCCGCCCAGCGGTCTGACACCAAGCTCATGGTAAACATCTCCACAGCACTGCCCGGGGACTGCTCACTGGGCCTGGGTGGGGAAAGGCCCACCTGGGTGCTGGAATCTGGGGCTTAAATCCAATCCTGAGTGTTCTGAAGCCTGTGACTTTAGCCAAATGACTCCAGCTTATGACGACCTCAGTTTCTTCCTCTGTAAAACCCTAGGCGATGGGAATTGGGGAGGTAGGGCTGGGGTGTGTGTGTGTGAGGGTGTGAGGATTAGCACACTGTGTTAAAGTCCCTGACACCCTTCCAGAAGCCTGAGCAAATGTCAGCCATCATTATTCCTGTATTATTACTATCATCGAGGTCCCTGCCCCCATTTCTGACACATGACGCTCCACAAAGTTCTGGACAAATGAACAACCGATGTAGTCTCTGCCCCATCACCCCCCGAGTCCACGTGAAAGATTCACACGACAACTGTGGGCTTTCAGGCGCCTTTCCCTACCTCAGGGGGTGATGGGGCTGGGGACAGGACGGGGCCAGCATCCCCTCCCATTCACCCCTCACCCCCATGCCTGCCAGGAGCCTCCTCCACGCCGTCCCTGGCCTCCTCAAACCTAGCGCAGCCCGGCCCGGCTTCCCTGCCCGTCTCCCACTGCTTGCTGCTCTCTAGTCTGTGGATGCTGATGCCAGGCTCTCCCCACCCTGCACTCCCCCTTCAGCACACCCGCAGCCCCCCACAACCCGCCTCCCATTGAACAGATGCTGCTGGGACCCTCTCCTACCCAGCCCTTCACTCCCAATTCCCTACATCCTCCACCCCTTCTATCCTATTCCCCAAAGCTGCATGGCTGCTGCGTTTTTCTTTTGTATTTGTATTTTTTTGTTGTTTTGTTTTGTATTTATTATTTATTTATTTTGAGATGAAGTCTCACTCTGTCGCCCAGGCTGGAGTGCAGTGGCGCGATCTCAGCTCACTGCAACCTCCTCCTCCCGGGTTCACGCCATTCTCCTGCCTCAGCCTCCCTCGTAAGCTGGGACTAAAGGCATGTGCCACCACGTCCGGCGTGTATTTTTAGTAGAGACGGGGTTTCACCGTATTAGCCAGGATGCTCTTGATCTCCTGACCTCATGATCCACCCGCCCCAGCCTCCCAAGGCGCTGGGATTACAGGCGTGAGCCACCGTGCCCAGCCTTTGTTTTTTGTTTTTTAGAGACAGGGTCTCACTCTGTTGTCCAGGCTGGAGTGCAGTGGCGCCATCATAGCTCACTGAAACCTCAACCTCCTGGATTGCAGCACTCTTCCTGCCTCAGCCTCTTGAACTCCTGGCCTCAAGTGATGCTGCTGCCTCTGCCTCCCAGAGTGCTGGGATTACAGGCCCATGCTGTTTCAAAAAAAAAAAAAAAATGCTCCTCTGATGTATCATTCTGTCATGTCAAACCTTGCAATGCCTACCTCCTACCCGTCACTGCCATACACACTCTATGGGATAAAATTCCAAAATCGGCCGGGCGCGGTGGCTCAAGCCTGTAATCCCAGCACTTTGGGAGGCCGAGACGGGCGGATCACAAGGTCAGGAGATCGAGACCATCCTGGCGAACACAGTGAAACCCCGTCTCTACTAAAAATACAAAAAACTAGCCAGGCGCCGTGGCGGGCGCCTGTGGTTCCAGCTACTTGGGAGGCTGAGGCAGGAGAATGGCGGGAACCCGGGAGGCGGAGCTTGCAGTGAGCTGAGATCCGGCCACTGCCACTGCACTCCAGCCTGGGCGACAGAGCAAGACTACGCCTCAAAAAAAAAAAAAAAAAAAAAAAAAAAATTCCAAAATCTTGAACATGGCCTACAGGGCTTGCCACCTGGCCCCTGCCTTCTCCGCCACCCCATCTTGTGCCACTGTGCCCCAGGCACTGCCTTCCGGCCTTGGGGCCTTTGCATTGCTGTTGGCTGTGTCTGGCTCCTGTCTACACACACACACATGCACTCACCTACACAAGCACTCCTCTGGCTAACATCACAGATCCTTCAGGTCCCAGCTTCAGTGCCAAGCCCCCTTCCTTTTTTGGAAAATATTCTAAATTAGACCCTTTTGCTTTGCCTTCCTAACACTTGTTACGCATTTTGTATCTATTTGTGCATTTATTTGTCATCTTAGTCATCTCTGTGGCTAAGAACTGGACCTGCGTCCTTTACCTCTGTATTCCTAACTCTTAGCCTGGCCCATGGTAGGTGGGGGATGGATGGATGGATGGATAGATGGATGGATGGATGACTGGTTTATGGTTCCCCAACTAGGATGTGGTCTCAGGACGTGACTTGGGGCTTAGAGTGTTTTCTATTTAGCTGGGAGCCCTGCCACGGTACTTGAGAACACAGTGGCTGCTACTAAACTGCCTGGGCTCAATCCTAGCTCTTGTGTGACTGTGGCAAGTTACTTCACTCTTTGTGCCTCAGTTTCTTCCTCTGCATGGAAAAAGTGCCAATGGCAGCAGTATCTACCTTATGGGATATTTGTAAATCACTGAAATATAACAGCACATGGCCAGGCGCGGTGGCTCACACCTGTAATCCCAGCACTTTGGGAGGCCGAGGTGGGCAGGAGTTCAAGACCAGCCTGGCCAATATGGTGAAACCCTATCTCTACTAAAAATACAAAAAATTAACCAGGCATGGTGGCTCACGCCTGTAATCCCAGCTACTCAGGAGGCTGAGGCACAAGAATCACTGGAACCCGAGAGGTGGAGATTGCTGTGAACCGAGATTGCGCCATTGCACTCCAGCCTGGGCGACAGTGAGATTCCATCTCAAAAAAAAAAAAAAAAAAGAGCAAATATGGCTGGGCACAATGGTTCATGCCTGTAATGCTATCACTTTGGGAGGCTGAGGTGGGAGGATCACTTGATCCCAGGAGTTTGAGAGCAACCTGGGCAACATAGCAGGACTCCCACCTCAAAAAATAAAAAACAAAAGTAAATGAAATATAAGAGCACGCGGCCACCGCCCGCACATCCTGGCAGCCACTGTACTTTGTCTGGTGGGCAGTTGAGGCAGTTCAGCGGGGGCGCATGCTTGGCTGTGGAGCTGGCCTGGGGTCCAACCCCGCTTCCCCATTTTTATCTGCAAACTCAGTGAGTCTTTTGGCTTCTGTTAGCCCTAAAGTTGTAAGCAGCATGACCAGTGTGGAAAACAGTCTGTAAAGTAGAAGATGTACGTACCTTACAACCCGCAGTTCTGCTTCTGGGACACACCCTGGAGCAAGGGTGTGCGAAACAAGACACAGCCCAAAGGCCCCTGGGGAGGAGAAGGGATCAAGAAACTGTGGACTCCCCACATAAGCCATACCATGAAGGGAAAAGGAAGGACCTGCCGCTGCGTTTATCACATGGGGAATTGAAAACGCCATTTTGGGGGGAAAGAGAAAGTCACAGAAGAAAGCATAGAGCATCTTGCCTTTTTTTCTTTGTCTTTTTTTTTTTTTTTTTTTTTTTGACGGAGTTTTCATTCTTGTTGCCCAGGCTGGAGGGCAATGGCGTGATTTTGACTCACAGCAACCTCCGACTCCCGGGTTCAAGCAATTCTCCTGCCTCAGCCTCCCAAGCAGCTAGGCTTACAGGCGCCCGCCACCACGCCCGGCTAATTTTTTGTGTTTGGTAGAGACAGGGTTTCACCATGTTGATCAGGCTGGTCTTGAACTCCTGAGCTCAGGTGATCTGCCAGCCTCGGCCTCTCAAAGTGCTGGGATTAGAAGCATGAGCCACCGCGCCCAACTGCATCTTGCCTTTTTTTAAGGTCAAAATAACTGAAACAAAGCCATGTATTTTCTTAGAGACACACGTGTGTGGTAAAACTCTACAAAATGAGTGGTTAGGAAACAAATTCAGGAGAGTAACTGCCTGTTTGGGGGAGATGGGACTGAGATCGGGCGAGCCTGTCGTCAGTTTCAATGACCAGATGATGTTCTGCTTCCTAATTTGGAGGTGGGTTCACAGGTGTGTGTTTTATTGTTATATAGCCCATAACTCTCATTTATGCTCTATGCTTTCTTTGGCATTATCAAATGTTTCATAATTTAAAGACTAAAATTGTGTGAGAATCCCAAGTTATAAGGTGGTCATTTAGGTGAGTCTCCTGTTGATTCTTTAGACAATCACAGACATGAAAACCCCCAAATGTAAAATTCCTGTAGAGAATTTACAGAGCCTTGAGAGTACCTGTGTGGAACTCCCATACAAGGAAAACCACCCCGCGTGAGACTGCCCAGTGTCCTAACAGGCCTGTATCCACATACAGGATATTGTCAGCCTTTGTGGGACACTTTCTGCACATGGCAGTGGGGCAGGGCTGGGCATTGCCCCTCCGGCCCGAGCATTAATGGGCTCTGTCTCCTTCGCCACCTGCTCCTCCTTGACTCCTCTCTGCCTGGTTTTGCCTCCTAACAAAAGCCAAAGGGATTTGAAATGGTCCTGATGCCTTCCAAATTAGCACTAATCACACAGGCTCCTGCTTTTCCAGCCAAGTCTGAGGTCCCTTATTCTCTGGGAGACATTTTCCGAAAGTATAGGAAAGAGGACCCAAGAGAGACACACTCAGAGAGGCAGGTGCACGTGGGGTGGGGGCTACTCTCGAAGTGTCAGGTTGCAGCGGGGAGAGATTGAGTCTCAGGGCCATCCCCCCATCATGCCTTCCTCTATGGTGGGACCCAGCTCCCTCTCCCTCAACACTAGGGCTTTGTGTATGGCCAGGTTCTGCCAAGGAGATAGCTGCACCTCACAAGATAAGAAGCAGCTTTTGTTGAGGATGGACACAGTGGTGGTGACATTTGGTTTTTGTGGGGCATCTCAGGTGCAGGTTCTAGCTTGTCCTCAGTCTCAAAGCTACCAAGCTGCAAGTGGCAGCCACTAAGATTTGGAAAGAAATTTTCCCTGTCTCTTGTTGTTCCTGGTTGAGTGGCACCCAGCCCTGGCACCCTGGCCCTCCCAATGATGATGTCCACTACCTAACTGTCTGTAAGAAGTCCCATTCTGCTTAAACTAGCTGGAGGGGGGCTGGGCACGGTGACTTACACCTGTAATCCCAGCACTTTGGGAGGCAGAGGCTGGCAGATCACTTGAGCTCAGGGGTGTGAGACCAGCCTGGGCAACATGGCGAAACCTCATCTCTACCAAAAAAAAATAATAATAATAACCAGGCATGGTGGCACATGCCAGTATGCCTATAGTCCCAGATGATACTCCAGGAGGCTGAGGTATAAGGATCACCTGAGCCCAAGAGGCGGAAGTTGCAATGAGCTGAGGTTGCACCACTGCACTCCAGCCTGGGTAACAGGATGAGATCATATAAACTAGCTGGAGGAGGCGCCATCATCTGTAATAGAGAACTCTGAGCCATGGAGAGACAAGACTACTAAAGCATCCAACCGAAGAGAAAACATCTCAATAAATGATGGCTTAGCCTTTTGGTGGAAGACCATCCAGCCAGTTAAAAGTATATGTCCTAGGCATAGGCAAAGATTTTATGAAGAAAACACCAAAAGCAATGGCAGCAAAAGCAACCATTGAGAAATGAGATCTAATTAAGGAGCCTCTGCACAGCGTAAGAAACTATCATCAGAGTGAACAAACAACCTATCAGAATTAGGGAAAATTTCTGTAATGTATCCATCTGACAAAGTCCTAATGTCCAGAGTCTACAAGGAGCTTTAACAAATTTACAAGAAAAAAAAAAAAGACCCCATTAAAAAGTGGGCAAAGGACATGAACAGACACTTCTCAAAAGAAGACATTCATGTGGCCAACAAACATGAAAAGAAGCTCAACATCACTCATCATTAGAGAAATACAGATCAAAACCACAATGAGATACCATCTCACACAAGCCAGAATGGTGAATATTATTAATAAAAAGTCAAAAACCAACAGATGCTGAGGTTGTGGAGAAAAAGAAATGCTTTTACACTGTTGGTGGGAATGTAAATTAGCTCAACCATTATGAAAGACAGTGTGGCAATTCCTCAAAGATGTAGAGGCAGAAATACCATTTGACCCAGAAATCCCATTGCTGGGTATATACACAAAGGAAGGTAGATTATTCTATTATAAAGATACATGCACACATATGTTCATTGCAGCACTATTCACTATAGCAAAGACATGGAATCAACCTAAATGCCCATCAGTGATAGACTGGATAAAGAAAATGTGGTACATATGCACCATGGAATACTATGGAGACATAAAAAGGAAGAAGATCATGTCCTTTTCAGGGACATGGATGGAGCCAGAAGCCATTATCTTCAGCAAACTAACACAGGAACAGAAAACCAAACACAGCATATTCTCACTTATAAGTGGGAGCTGAATTATGAGGACATATGGAGGAGAACAAAACACACTGAGGCCTGCCAGAGGGGAGGGGGGAGGGAGAGCATCAGGAAGAACAGCTAATGCATGAGGGGGCTTAATACCTAGGTGATGGGATGATCTGGGCAGCAAACCACCACGGCACACGTTTACTTATGCAACAAATCTGCACTTCCTGGACAGGTACCCCTGAACTTAAAATAAAATTTGAAGAAAAAAAGTGTATGTCCAAAAAAGTATTCAAGACATGGGGATTACTGACAGTTAATATTAAGTGGAAAGTAGAAAGGTAGGGAGGATTTCCTCTTCTGATAATGGTATGCTAGATGATTTTGGGTAAAGCCTCCTGCAGAGGGTAACTAGAAAAGCTGGATTTTGTACTATTTTGTACATTTATTGACAGTATTAGAGAGTTAACAAGGTAGTAAACAATTTCCAGGAACTTGCAGGAGAGAATGAGAGGATGACAATCTGGAGAGATGAGCCTAGCAGTTAGGACAACTTGTGTCCCAGGGGTGTTCACTGCTCCAGAAGAGACAATTGAGATGTCAGGCAAGGCTTTTGACAGCCACATTACCTTTAATAGAAACAACTGGATCCAAGTTGTTAACGCCCCAAGTTCCTGGCAGAAACAAACCTAAAGCTTCTCTGGAGGAGGATAACATCACTCAGGCCACAAGATACTTATACGATTTTCAGGTACACTGTTTAGCCCACCACATGAGGAGATAGCGTGCACAAAGACCCA
Source organism: Rhinopithecus roxellana (assembly GCF_007565055.1). Lineage (NCBI taxonomy): Eukaryota > Metazoa > Chordata > Mammalia > Primates > Cercopithecidae > Rhinopithecus > Rhinopithecus roxellana. The sequence continues at coordinate 11,875,208 of NC_044562.1, read as the reverse complement.
CGGAAAAACACACAATGGATGAAGACCCACAAAAGGCTCCAACTATCTGAGTTATCAAACAGACTTTAAAATAACGTTAACATGTTCAAAGAGATAAATGACAAGATTGAGGGTTTCTGCAGAAGACTGACTAGAAATTTAAAAATTTGTCATACTATACTAAAAAAAGAATATGACAGAATTTAAAAATTTTTACAATTGAAAGACAAAATAGGCCAGGCACGGTGACTCACGCCTGTAATCCCAGCACTTTGGGAGGCCAAAGCAGGTGGATCATGAGGTCAGGAGATGGAGACCATCCTGGCTAACACGGTGAAACCCAGTCTCTACTAAAAACACAAAAAATTAGCTGGGCATGGTGGTGGATGCCTGTAGTCCCAGCTACTTGGGAGGCTGAGGCAGGAGAATGGCGTGAACCCAGGAGGCAGAGATTGCAGTGAGCCGAGATCACAGCACTGTACTCCAGCCTGGGCAACAGAGAGAAACTCCGTCTCGAAAAAAAAGAAAAGAAAAGAAAAATAAAATAGTTGAAATTAAGAACTCAAAGGATAACTTTACCAGTAGATTAGATATAGCTGAAAAGATTAATGAACTGGAAGACAAGTTGGAAGATGATACCAAGAGGGAAGCACAGAAAAACAGAAAGATGGAAATACAGAAGCCATGGGAGGAAGCATAGCAATAAAAGGTATACTCAACTCCACATAATGGGAGTCCCAGAGCCAGGGAGAAACAGAGTGCAGCAGAAGCAGTATGTTAAAAGATAATGGCAGCTGGGCACGGTGGCTCATGCCTGTAAACCCAACACTTTGGGAGACAGAGGCAGGTGGATCACCTGAGGTCAGGAGTTCAAGACCAGCCTGACCAACATGGTGAAAACCCGACTTTACTAAAAATACCAAAAAAATGAGACAGGCATGGTGGTGCAAGACTGTAATCTCAGCTACTCGGGAGGTTGAGGCAGGAGAATCATTTGAACCCAGGAGGGCAGAGGTTGCAGTGAGCTGAGATTGCACCACTGCACTCCAGCCTGGGTGACAGAGCGAGACTCTGTCTCAAAAAAAAAAAAAAAAAAAAGGACAGAATACACCAGTGAAATGACCGACATTTTTAGATTGGATTTTAAAAAACCACAACTACATTCTGTGGCACATCTAAATATAAAGATATGGGTAAGCTGAAAACAGATTGGAAAAAGATATATGATGAAAACACTAACCAAAAGAAAGCTTTGTAGCTGCAGGAAAACTCATAAAATTAGGGAAAGTAGAGTTAAGCAAAAAGCAGTATTAGAACTAAAGGATAAATTTCAAAATGGTAAAAGGTTTGATTCATCAGGGAGCTAACACAATTCTAAAGTTGATGTACCTGATACATCAGCTTCAAAGTGCATGGAGAAGAGAGCTAACAGAACTAAAAGGAGAAATAGACAAAAACCTCAATCATAGTGGGAGATTTTAATATAACTCTCTCAAATACTAATAGCAAAAGCAGCCCGGCCCCCTTACCAAATTAGTAAGGATATAGAAAATGTGAACAATACAATTAATAAAGTTGACCTAAATGGCAAATATATCAAACTCCAACCAGCAACGGTATAGTCCACATCCTTTTCATGCACACAGGAACAATTTATAAAAATTAAGCACATACTGGGCAAAAAAGTCTCAATATATTTCAAAGAACTGAAATTATGGCTGGATGCAGTGGCTCACACATGTAATCACTTTGGGAGGCTCAGGTGGGCGGATCACTTGAGTTCAGGAGTTTGAGACCAGCCTGGGCAACATGGCAAAACCCCTGTCTCTACCAAAATACAAAAATTAGCCTGGTGTGGTGGTGCACACCTGTAGTTCCAGCTACTTGGGAGGCTGAGGTGGGAGGATCACTTGAGTGCAGGAGATTGAGGTTGCAGCAAGCCAAGATCATGCCACTACACTCCAGTCTAGGTGACAGAGTGAGACCCCCATCTCGAAAATACAAATCAATAAACCTGACCAGGTGTGGTGACTCATGTTTATAATCTTTTCATTTTCAGATGCTGAGGCAGGAGTTTGAGACCAGTGTGGGCAACCTAGTGAGACTGTCTCTACACATTTTCTTTAAATCAATAAACTTTTGGCAAGATTAATTGAGACAGAAAGGAAAAGGCATGAATTGTCAGTATCAGGAATGAAATGAGGAACATTATCAGACATCCTATAGATGTTAAAAACATAATTGGGAGCAACTGGAATTCACATGCAAAAGAGTACATTTGGAACCCTACCCCACACCATATACAAAAAGAGTACATTTGGAACCCTACCCCACACCATATACAAAAAGAGTACATTTGGAACCCTACCCCACACCATATACAAAAATTAACTCAAAATGAACCAAAGACCCCCAACATGAGAACTAAAACTATAAGCCAGGCATGGTGGCATGCCTGTAGTCCCAGCTACTCAGCAAGCTAGAGAAGGAGCATTTTTTTTGTTTTGTTTTGTTTTTTGACAGTATTTTTGTCTGTCACCCAGGCTGGAGGGCAGTGGTGCAAACACAGCTCACTGCAGCCTCGGCCTCCTGGGCTCAAGTGATCCTCCCACTTCAGCCTTCTGAGTAACTGGGACTACAGGTTTGTGTCATCATGCCCTACTAATTTTTTTTATTTTTTGTAGAGACAGGGTCTCACTATGTTGTCCAGGCTAAGGGAGGATAGCTTGAGCCCAGGAATTCAAGGCCAGCCTGGGCAAAATACTGAGACCTCCATCTCTAAAATAAAGAAACGAATAAACAAAAACTATAATACTCTTAGAAGAAAGCATATGTTAAATCTCTGTAACCTTGTATTAGGCAATATGACACCAAAAGCACATGCAAACAAATAAAAAATGGATAAATTAGACTTCATCAGAATTAAAATTTTTTTTGCTTCAAAAAGCAAAAAACAGACTGGGCACAGTGACTCATACCTCTAATCCCAGCACTTTGGTAGGCCAAGGCAGGAGGATCACTTGAGCCCAGGAGTTAGAGACCAGTGTGGGCAACATGGCAAGATCCTGTCTCTACTAAAAATTAAAACTTTATATGACTTCACATTATAGATTGAAAAAAATTAAAAATCAAAATAAAAAATTTAGCCAGGTATGGTGGTACATGCCTGTAGTCCCAGCTACTGGGGAGGCTGAGGGAGGAGGACCTATTGAGCCCAGATGGTGGAGGTTGCACTCCAGCCTGTGCAACAGAGTAAAACTCCATCACAAAAAAAAAAAGTGAGGCTGGGTGTGGTGGCTCATGCCTATAATCTCAGCACTTTGTGAGGCCAAGGCGAGAGGATCACCTGAGGTCAGGAGTTCGAGATCAGCCTGGTCAACATGATGAAACCCTGTCTCTACTAAAAACACACACAAAAAAATTAGCCGTGGTTGTACACACCTTTAATCCCAGCTACTCAGGAAGCAGAGGCAGGAGAATTGCTTGAACCCGGGAGACGGAGGTTGTAGTGAGCTGAGATCGCCCCACTGCACTCTAGCCTAGGTGACAGAGTGAGACTTGATCTCAAACAAACAAACAAACAAAAAAGTGAGAAAAAAACCCACAGAATAGAAGAAAATATTTGCAAATCACAAGTCTGATAAGGGACTTGTGTCCAGAATATCTAAGAACTCTTACAAGTCAACAATAAAAAGATGAACCAATTTAAAAATGGGCAAAAGATCTGAATAGACATTTCTCCCAAAAGACACATAAATAGCCAACAAGCACATGAAAAATGATCAACATCATAAGTCATTAAAGAAATGCAAATCAAAGCCACAATGAAATACAACTTCGCACCCACTAGAATGGCTAGAATCAAAAAGACAGACAGTAACAAGTGTTGACAAAGATGTGAAGAAATTGGATCTTTCATATATTGCTGGTGAGACTGTAAAATGGTACAACTACTTTGGAAAAGAGTTTGGCAGATCCTAAAAAAGTAAAACATAGCGTTTCCATATGACCAGCAATTTCAAGCCAAGATATTTACTTAAGATAATTTAAAATATATGTTACACAAAAATGTATGCAAGAATGTTTGTAGCAACATTATAAAAGTCAAAAAGTGCAAACACAAATGTTCATCAAGTGCTGAACAGAGAAACAAAATATATAGCTATACAATGGAATATTATTTGGCCATAAAAGGGAATGAGGTACTGATATACACTGTAACGTGGATGAACAATGAAAACATTACACTACGTGAAAGAAGCCAATCTCTAAAGACTATATATTATATAATCCCACTTATATGAAATGTCCAAAATAGGCAAACGTATAGAGACATAAGATAGGTTAGTAGTTAACAGGAGCTGGGGGAAGGGGAGAATGGTGAGTAAGTGCTAGTGGATGTAGTTTCTTAGGAGAATTATTAAAATATTCTGGAATTTAAATAATGGCGATGGTTTCACGACTCTGTGGCTATAACAAACACTACTATATTGTACACTTAAAGATAAAAAAGGCCAAGCACAATGGCTCACGCCTGTAATCCCAGCACTTTGGGAGGCCGAGGCGGGCAGATCACAAGGTCAAGAGATCAAGAACATTCTGGCCAACATGGTGAAATCCCATCTCTACTAAAAATACAAAAATTAACTGGGCATGCTGGTGTGTGCCTGAAATCCCTGCTACTTGGGAGGCTGAGGCAGGAGAATCACTTGAACCTGGGAGGCGGAGGTTGCAGTGAGCCGAGATCGCGCCACTGCACTCCAGCCTGGCAACAGAGCGAGACTCTGTCTCAAAAAACAAACAAACAAAACAAGAAAGATAAGTATATACAATATAGCAATAACAATATTATGCCAAAATGTAGATGAAATGGATGAATTATAGAAAAATAGAATCCAAGACTAATACAAGAAAAAAGCAATTGTTAATAGTCTTACTACTATTTTTTTTTTTTTGAAATGAAGTCTCACTTTGTTGCCCAGGCTGGAGTGCAGTGGCACGATCTTGGCTCACTGCAACCTCTGCCTCCCAGGTTGAAGTGATTCTCCTGCCTCAGCCTCCCAAGTAGCTGGGACTACAGGTGTACACTACCACACCAGGCTAACTTCTGTATTTTTAGTAGAGATGGGATTTTACCATGTTGGCCAGGCTGGTCTCGAGCTCCTGAGATCAAGTGATCTGCCCACCTCAGCCTCCCAAAGTGCTGAGATTACAGGCGTGAGCCACCGTGCCTGGCCAGTCTTATTACTATTAAGGGAATTTAATAGATAATTTAAAACTTCCACATGAAGAAAACTCCAAACCCAGATGCCTGCACTTGTACATTGACCAAACATTCAAGGAAGAAAATAATTCCAATTCCATGCAAACTCCTCCAGAGCACAGAAGAGAAGAAACACTACCTTATCAGGTCAGCATAACCTTGATACCAAACCTCATGAAGACATTATAAGAAAGGAAAATTACAGGCCATCTACTCATTAAACATAGATACAAAAATCCTGCACAAAACATTAGCGAATGGAATCTTGTAACATATAATGATCAAATAGTGTTTACTCTGAAGTGGGTTTAAATTAGAAATCAAGGTTGGGCATGGTGGCTCACACCTGTAATCCCAGCACTTTGGGAGGCTGAGGCAGATCATGAGGTTAGGAGTTCGAGACCAGCCTGACCAACATGGTGAAACCCCGTCTCTACTAAAAGTACAAAAATTAGCCAGGCAAGGTGGCATACACCTGTAATCCCAGCTACTCAGGAGGCTGAGGCAGGAGAATCACTTGAACCTGGGAGGCAGAGGTTGCAGTGAGCAGAAATCATGCCACTGCACTCCAGCCTGGGCGACAGAGTGAGACTCCGTCTCAAAAAAAAAAAAGAAAAAAAAAAGAAAAGAAAATCAGTTAGTGGAATTTATCACATGAACAGAGTATAAGAGAAAAATCATAATCATCAGACACATAGAAACAGCATTTTATAAAATTCAACATCCATTTATGATTTTTAAAAATACTTTTAGCAAACTCAGAATAGTAGAAAATTGTGTTAATCTGATAAAATGAACTTATGAAAAAACCTAGAGCAAATATCATACTTAATGAGGAGATGTTGAAACTTTCCCTCTGAGATCTGAACAAGGCAAGGATGCATATTATCACCACTTCCACAGAACGCTGTGGTGCGGTGTGAAGGGCCAGAAGAAAGGTTAAAGGCGGAAGCATCGGAATGAAAGAAGTAAAACTGTCATAATTTGTGACTGAAATGACCATGCAAATAGGAACCCCCAAAATATCTAAAGATAATTTTGAGAATTCATAGTAAGTTTAGCAAAGTTGCTGACTAAAACTCAGTTAAAACTCTCTATAAACACAAGAAGAAAGTGAAATTTTTAAGCAAATAATGTTTACACAGAATAAAAATTTTGAGTATCTAGAAATAAATATTTTAAAAATGGGCAAGACTTTGAAAAAAACTATTAGAAAAATTTTTGCAGTAAATTAAAGGTTTAAGTAAATGGAGAGATATGTTCATGGATCGGAAGACACAGTATTGTAAAGTCAGTAGTTCTCCCCAAATGATCTGTATATTTAATGCAATTCTAATAAATATCCCAATGGGAATTATTATACAGCTTGGTAAGCTGATTTTACACTTTGTATGGAAGTGCAAAGGAATAACAATAGCCAGAACACCCTTAAGGAAGAGGAAAATATAGGTGGGAGGATTTGTTCCATCAAAATCAATAATTTTGGAGGCCAAGGTGGGCAGATCACCTGAGGCCAGGAGATCAAGACCAGCCTGTCCAACTTGATGAAACCTCATCTCTACTAAAAATACAAAGGTTAGCAGTGGTGGCGGGTGCCTGCAATCCCAGCTACTTGGGAGGCTGAGGCAGAAGAATCCCTTGAACCTAAGAGGTGGAGGTTTCAGTGAGCTGAGATTGTGCCACTGCACTCCAGCCTGGGCAATAGAGTGAGACTGTCTCAAAAACAAACAAACAAAAATCAATAATTTTTACAAACTTCAAAATAATGATGGTAGTGTGGTATGCGTCAGTAATAGACAAATAGATGAAGAGAAAATAGACCCATGCCTGCTTTGGTTTAAAACAAACGTGGCACTGCAAACAAGTGGGAAGAGGAGAGCATTTTCAATAATAATCTGGGCCAACTAGATACACATGGGAAAAAAAAGAAAAGAAAAATGTGACCCCTACCTCACATCATGCACAAAATTAATTCCAGGAGGATTATAGGCCTGAACATGAAAGACAAAACAAATAATTTAGAAGATAATTAAGGCAGATATCATCATGCTCCCAGGGTAGAAAAGATTTATTAAATAGAAAACAAAGAGCAATATTCATTAAGGAAGGGATCAATACATTGACTCATTAAAATGAATAATTTCAGTCCAGGCATGGTGACTGAAATCTGTAATCCCAGTATTTTGGGAGGTTGAGGTGGGAGGATCACTTGCACCCGGGAGTTCAAGACCAGGCTGGGCAAAACTTCATCTCTATGAAAAAGTCTAAAATTAGCCAAGCATGGTGGCATGTGCCTAGGCTGAGGCTGGAGGATTGCTTGAGCCCAGGAGGCCAACGCTGTAGTGAGTCATGATCACACCACTGCCCTCCAACCTGGGCAACAGAGAGAGACCATGTTTCAAAAATAAAATAAAATACATAAAATATATAGTTTCCTGTCATCAAATGAGTTATTAAAAGAGTGAAAAAGTAACCTAATGTAAATGACGAGTTAATGGGTGCAGCACACCAACATGGCACATGTATACATATGTTACAAACCTGCACATTGTGCACATGTACCCTAGAACATAAAGTATAATAAATCCAAAAAAAAGAAAAAGTAACCTGGATAATGGAAAAATACATTCGCAATATATTTAACCAATAAAGCATTCAATATCAAAATATATAAAAGAAAAACTCTTTTAAATCAATAAGAAGGAAAGATGATTTAGAACAGTGGGCTATAGAGTAGTGGTGTTCACAAAACTAGAATCCAAATGAGAGTATAAGAAAAGGTGCCCGCCGGACACGGTGGCTCATGCCTGTAAGGCCAGCACTTTGGGAAGCCAAGACGGGCGGATCACCTGAGGTCAGGAGTTCGAGACCAGCCTGGCCAACATGGTGAAACCCTGTTTCTACTAGAAATACAAAAAAAATTAGCCGGGCTTGGTGGCACACACCTGTAGTCCCAGCTACTCAGGAGGCTGAGGCAGGAGAATTGCTTGAACAGCACTTTTTTTTTTTTTTTTTTTGAGACAGAGTCTAACTCTGTCACCCAGGCTGGAGTGCAGTGGCCAGATCTCAGCTCACTGCAAGCTCCACCTCCCGGGTTCACGCCATTCTCCTGCCTCAGCCTCCCGAGTAGCTGGGACTACAGGCGCCGCCACCTTGCCCGGCTAGTTTTTTGTATTTTTAGTAGAGACGGGGTTTCACCGTGTTAGCCAGGACGGTCTCGATCTCCTGACCTTGTGAACCGCCCGTCTCGGCCTCCCAAAGTGCTGGGATTACAGGCTTGAGCCACCGCGCCCAGCCATGAACAGCACTTTTAAACGATAAATTATTAACCAAGTGTATTACAGAATCTCAACTATAAAATATATGAAGAAAGGCACCATAAGATGATTTGTAGTTGTTTTTGGATGGTGGGAACATGGGTGATTTTTCTGTTTCATTATATTGGCCTGTATGGTCTAAGTTTTCTTCACTGAGTCTACATTCCTTTCTTTTTTTTTTTTTAAACAGTCTTCCTCTGTCACCCAGGCTGGAGTGCAGTGGTGTGATCTTGGCTCATGGCAGCTTTGACCTCTCAGGGTCAAGTAGTCTTCCCACCTCAGCCTCCTGAGTAGCTGGGACAACAGACACACGTCACCACACCCAGGCAAGTTTTGTGTGTTTTGAGGAGACAGGGTTTTGCTGTGCTGCCCAGGCTGGTCTTGAACTCCTTGTTCAAGTGTTCCACCCGCCTTGACCTCCCAAAATGCTAGGATAACAGACATGAGCCAGTGCCAGCCAGTATGTATGACATTTTTTTTTTTTTTGCGAGTCTTGCTCTGCGCCCAGGCTGGAGTGCAGTGCGGATTCGCTCTGCCAGTCATCCGGGTTCGCATTTGCTCAGCCTCCAAGTAGCTGGGACTACAATGCCGGCTGTTTGATTTTGAAGACGGGGTTTACTGGTTGCAGGATGGTCTTGATACTGACTTGTGAGCCGTTCGGCTCCCAAAGTTGGAGCTTGAGCACCGCGCCGGCCTGTATTACATTTGTAAGTATAAATAAAATTAACATTAATAAGAAGCTACCCAGATTCAGCCAAAAAGAAAAGAAAAGGTGACACAGAAAGGTAGGTAAGGCAAATATGGCAAACTGCTAACCATTTCCGCTTAGGAAGTGTCTATAAGGGTACTCTATATTTTTGTTTAAACTTTTTTTGTTTATTAAAAATTTGTTTTAATAAAAAGTTAAAAATTAAAAGATGTGTAAAAGCCTGTGCCGGAGGATGCCTGCGGGTGGGAGGCGGTATCAGCCCTCACATGGATGAAAACCCCAGGGGACCTTCTGTCTTCCTCAAATCCTAAGGGAAAGGTAAGGGGCCTAGAGGTCCCCAACAAGAAGCTGTTTTTGGAACCCAGATGGTTTAGATCCTTTTTCTTTGTATATTTAGTTCTCAGTTGGCCTCCTTTGGAGTTTCATGTCAGATTTTGGGAAGCCCAAGTCTTCCTAGAGAAGGCAGCATTTCCCTGCAAAGCTCCGCTCCCTTCCCAGGTGACTGCAGGACTGACCTCCACATTATTTGCCCACTGTCAATGACAAGACCCTGAATCCACCTTGATCTAGTGTTATGGCTGAACTGTGTCCACCTCCAAATTAATATGTTGAAGTCCTAACCCCCAGTACCTTGAATGTGACTTTATTTGGAGACAGGGCCCTTAAAGAGTTAATTAGACCACGCGCGGTGGCTCACGCCTGTAATCCCAGCACTTTGGGAGGCCGAGGCAGGCGGATCACCTGAGGTCAGGAGTTCGAGACCAGCCTGGACAAAATGGTGAAACCCTTTCTCTACTAAAAATAGAAAAATTAGCCAGGCATGGTGGTGTGCACCTGTAATCCTAGCTACTCAGGAGGCTGAGGTGGGAGAATCGCTTGAACCCGGGAGGCGGAGATTACAGTGAGCTGAGATCACACCACTACACTCCAGCCTGGGCGCAACAGAGCAAGACTCCATCTCAAAACAAACAAACAAAAAGTTAATTAAGTTAAATTGTTTTTTTCAGGTGGGCCTTAATCAATATGACTGGTGTCCTGATAAGAAAAAGAAATGTGGATACGCAAAGAGTTACCAGGGATGCATGTTGCTATGGTTTGAATGCTTGTTCTTTCTAAAACTCACGTTGAAATTTAATTGCCACTATAACCGAATTAAAAGGTGGTTTTTTTTGTTTTTTCTTTTTGACGGAGTCTTGCTCCGTCGCCAGGCTGAAGTGAGGTGGCATGATCTCGGCTCACTGCAACCTCCACCTCCCAGGTTCAAGCAATTCCCCTGCCTCAGCCTCCTGAGTAGCTGGGACTACAGATGCATGCCACCACACCCAGCTAATTTTCTGTATTTTAGTAGAGACAAGGTTTCACCACATTGACCAGGATGGTCTCTATCTCCTGACCTCATGATCTACCTGCCTCGGCCTCCCAAACGCTGGGATTACAGGCGTGAGCCACCATGCCTGGCATTTTTTGTTTGATTTTTGAGAGGGAGTCTCACTCTGTCACCCAGGCTGGAGCACAGTGGCGTGTTCTTGGCTCACTGCAGCCTTGACCTCCCAGGCTCAGGTGATTCTCCCACCTCAGTCTCCCAAGTAGGTGGGACTATAGGCGTGTGCCACCATGCCTGGCTAATTTTTTCTATTTTTAGTAAAGACGAGGTTTCACCATGTTGGTCAGGCCAGTCTTGAACTCCTGACCTCAAGCAATCTGCCCACCTCAGCCTCCCAGAGTGTTGGGGTTACAGGTGTGACCCACTGTAGCTGGCCAGGTGGGGCCTTTAAGAGGTGATTAGGCTCCACTCTCATGGGTGGGCTTAATGTCTTTTAAAAAATGACTTCCAAGGCTGAGCATGGTGGTTCACGCCTGTAACCCTTACACTTTGGAAGGTGGAGGCAGGAGGATCACTTGAGTCCAGGAGTACAAGACCAGCCTGGGCAACATAGGGAGACCTCATCTCTACAAAAAATAAAAGCCGGGCTTAGTTAGCATGTGCCTGTAATCCCAGCTACTCTTGGGAGACTGAGGTGAGGGGACTGCTTGAGTCCAGGAGGTTGAGACTGCAGTGACACATGATTGTGCCACTGCACTCCAGCTTGGGTGACAAAGTGAGACCCTGTCTTGGGGGGTGGAAAAAAGGCCTCCAGGAGTGGATTTTTGCTCTTGCCCTTCTGGCTTGGACCATGGGATGATGCAGCATGAAAGCCCTCACCAGATGCTGACACCATGCTCTTAAACTGTCCAGGCTCCAGAACTGTTTGGCAAATAAATTTCTGTTTATTGTAAATTGCCCAGTCTGTGCTATTTTGTTATAGTAACATAAAATGGATGAAGACACACATGCATTGAGGAAAGGTCATGTGAGGACACAGAAGAGAATAATCATCCACAAGATTAGGACAGAGGCCTCAGAAGAAACCAACCTTGCTGACACCTTGATCTTAAACCTCTAGCCTCTAGAACTGTGAGAAAATAAATTTCTGTTTTTTAAGTCACTCAGTCTGTGCCATTTGTTATGGCAACTCTAGTAAACTAACACACCTCAACAGATGATATAGTTTGGCTCTGTGTCCCCACCCATATTTCATCTTGAATTGTAATCCCCGCGTGTCGAGGGAGGGAGGTGATTGAATCATGGGGGCAGTTTCTCCCCATGCTGTCCTCATAATAGTGAGTGAGTCTCGCGAGATCTGATGTTTTTATGTTTTTGGTTTTTTTTCGAGATGGAGTTTCATTCTTGTTGCCGAGGCTGGAGTGCAGTGGTGCAATCTTGGCTCATCACAACCTCTGCCTCCTGGGTTCAAGTGATTCTCCTGTCTCAGCCTCTGGAGTAGCTGGGATTACAGGCATGTGCCACTGCACCAGGCTAATTTTGTATTTTTAGTAAAGACGGCATTTCACCATGTTGGTCATGGAGTCCTGACCTCAGGTCTCAAACTCCCAACCTCAGGTGATTCACTCACCTTGGGCTCCCAAAGTGCTGGGATTATAGGCATGAGCCACCGCGTCCAGCCAAGATCTGATGGTTTTATAAGAATCTGCCATTTTCCCCTGCTTACGCTTTCCTCTCCTGCCACTACATGAAGAAGGTCCTTGCTTCCCCTTCACCTTCCACCATGATGTAAGCTTCCTGAGGCCTCCCCAGCCATATGGAACTGTGAGTTAATTAAAGCTCTTTCCTTTATAAATTACCCAGCCTTGGAATGTCTTTATAGCAGTGTGAGAACAGACTAATACAACAGGGTTCTTAAGGTCAGGCCATTCTGGGCCAGAAACAAGAGGATTAGCACCTGGAATGGCCACAGGACATTTTTCTCACCATCAACATGCCACAGCTTTATCAAGGGAGCTCAGCACTGAATTAATTCCCAAGAAGAATCAACAGGAATAGAAGCCATACATCTGGCTCTCAAAGAGTTTACAGTGTTATTGAGAAAAGAGATGGGATTTACTGAAATAGTTACTGTGTTCCCACCAAAAGGAAATGAAAGTCCAGTTCCTAAAGGAGAACTCTCCTGTTTTGAAGGGTCTGACCTCACTGTAGAGCCCAAGTATGCCCCACTGCACACACAGACACACACAAGTTTCATTTTTAAAAACCAAACTATCAAAATGGTAACCAATGCTTATGACATGTTAAGAGACAAAAGCCATTTGCAAAAGTATATATATAATATAAACCCAATTTTATTTTTTATTTTTATTTTTTTGACACAGGGTCTTGCTCTGTTGCCCAGGCTGGAGTGCAGTGGTGCAATCTTGGCTCACTGCAGCCTCTACCTCCCAGACTCAAGTAATCCTTGCACTTCAGCCTCCTGAGTAACTGGGACTACAGGCATGTGCCGCTATACCCATCTAATTTTTGTATTTTTAGTGGAGATGGGGTTCACTATGTTGCCCAGGCTGGTCTTGAACTCAAGACCAGATTGCTTGGGCTCAAGCAATCTGCCCACCTCAGTCTCCCAAAATCCTGGGATTACAGGTGTGAGCCACTGCACCCAGCTCCCCCAATTTTATTTTATATATGTGCCTATATGAAAGAAAATATACAAACATGTTTCTGTGCATTCTGTAATAATTTCTATTGCTACATAAAAATTTACCATAAAGTTAGCAGCTCAAAAAACACAAATGTGTGATTTCATAGTTTCCATAGTCAGGAGTCCAACCTTGGGTTCTCTAACTGACTCCTTTGCTCAAAGTCTTCTAAGACTGAAATCAAGATATTTACTTTGGCTGGGCGTGTTGGCTCATGCCTGTAATCCTAGCACTTTGGGAGGCCGAGGTGTGAGGATCACCTGAGGTCAGGAGTTCGAGACCAGCCTGGCCAACATGGTGAAACCCTGTTTCTACTAAAAATACAAAAATTAGCTGGGTGTGGTGGTGGGCACCTGTAATCCCAGCTACTCGGGAGGCTGAGGCAGGAGAATCGCTTGAACCCAGGGAACGGAGGTTGCAGTGAGCCGAGATTGCGCCACTGCATTCCAGCCTGGGTGAAAGGGTAAAACTCTGTCAACAAAGAGAGAGAGAGAGAGAGTGAGAGAGAGAGAGAGAGAGAGAGAGAGAGAGAGAGAGAGAGAGAGAGAGAAGAAGAAGAGGAGAAGAAAGAGAAGAGAAAAAGAAAGAAAGAAGGAAAGATGAAGAAAAAGAAAGAAAGAGAGAGAAAGAAAAGAAGGAAGGAAGGAAGGAAGGAAGGAAGGAAGGAAGGAAGGAAGGAAGGAAGGAAGGAAGGAAGGAAGGAAGGAAGGAAGGAAGGAAGGAAGGAAGAAGGAAGGAAGGAAGGGAGAAAGAAAAAAAGGAAGGAAGAAAGAAAAAGATGTTGGCTGAGCCGAGTTCCTTTCTGGAGCTCGGGATCCTCTTGCAGGCTCACATGGTTGTTAGCAGAATTCAGTTCTTTGTGGTTGTAGAACTAACGTCCCTGGACTCTTGCCAGCCATCAGCCAGGATATGCCCTTACCTCCTAGGGGCTGCCTTTTCTGTCACTGTCTTCTGCCCTGTGACTCTCTCCACACGTGATGGCTTGCCTCCTCCTCTTGGTCCATGCCGGCTGCCATAATATCATAGAGTACCATAACCTGGGAGCTTGTTAACAACAGAAATTGATTTCTCACCGTTCTGGAGCCTGGAAGTACAAGATCACAGCACCAGCAGACTCAGTGTCTGATCAGGGCCTATTCCTTATGGACAGTGCCTTCTCACTCTGTCCTCCTTAGTGGGAGGGGTGATGGCTCTCTCTTGGGCTTCTTGTTCTAAGGGCACTAGTCCCATTCATGAAGGCTCCACTGTCATGACTTAATCACCTCCACAAAGCCCCACCTCCGGATACCGTTACCTCAGGTAAGGATTTCAACACAGGAATTTTGGGAGACACAGTCAGACCACAGCACTCTTTAAGGCCAACAGAAAAGCATCTGTTGCAGCTTCATCTCTCTCTGACTTCATCCCTGACCTCTAGACCTGGAGGTAAAGGGCTCAGGTGATCTGGTCAGGCCTGCCCGCAGGCAAGGGAAGGAGATTTTACCGCCACCTGGCCAGTGGGGCAGGAAATGTGGAACCCACATTGAATTCTGCCTATTTACCCTGAGTAGCAGAATTAGGGGGTGATCTTTATTAACTTATTTTACATTTTTTTTTAACTTAGTTGCATTTTATAAAATATTAACTTAGTTTATATTTACCTTTAAAAATAATAGTAGGCCAGGCACAGTGGCTTATGCCTATAATCCCAGCACTTTGGGAGGCCAAGGCAGGTGGATCACTTGAGTCTACAAGTTTGACAACATCCTGGGAGACATGGCAAAACCTCATCTCTACCAAAAATACAAAAATTTCACAGGTGTGGTGGCGGACATCTGTAATCCCAGCTATTCAGGAGGCTGAGGTGGGAGGATCTCTTGAGCCTAGGAGGCAGAGGTGGCAGTGAGCCAAGATCATGCCACTGCACTCCAGCCTGGGTGACAGTGAGATCCCATCTCACAAATAAAAATAATAATTATATTAACTTATTTTATATTTAAAATTTTGCATTTTGATCTTTTGACACTTATTAACTTACAGTACTAAATGTTTTACAATAAATACATCATTTTTCATCAAATTGTCATTTCAAAAATTCATTACTTGCTCCTTAGTACAGTGAGGAGAGAGGGGCGCTTTAGCTGTCACCATCCTACCAATGACTGTGGTCCAATTTTCCAGTGACATTCTGAATGACATGGGCTCTGGGTAACATCCTGGGATAACCTCTCCACCACTGGGTCTAGGGTAAATAACGTTGCTTGCACTCCATTAACGAATGTTTAGGCCACAAACCATGTGAATATTTGGCACTGCCAGTGTTGTGATTTCTTACTGAGATCCAGTGTGCAGTACTGGTTTTAAACACGGTAGGCACACGGTTGTGTTTTATGTAATCATTTACTGGTTCATTCAACCGTCTGTTGTCCATTCATTCAGCCATGTTGATCGAGAATCTGTGTAGCAGGCCTTGTGATAGTGACAGGTGAAGCCAGCTGGACTTTCTGGGTTGAGTGGGGACTTGGAGAATTTTTCTGTCTAGCTAGAGGATTGTAAACACACCAATCAGCGCTCTGTGTCTAGCTAAAGGATTGTAAATGCGCCAATCAGCACTTTGTAAAAATGCACCAATCAGCATTCTGTGTCTAGCTAGTGGATTGTAAATGCACCAGTCAGCACTCTGTGTCTAGCTAAAGGATTGTAAAATCACCAATCAGCACTCTGTAAAAATGCACCAATCAGTACTCTGTGTCTAGCTAAAGGATTGTAAACACACCAATCAGCACTCTGTAAAATGGACCAGTCAGCACTCTGTAAAATGGACCAATCAGCACTCTGTAAAATGGACCAATCAGCAGGATGTGGGTGGGGACAAATAAGGGAATAAAAGCTGGCCACCCCAGCCAGCGGGTCCCCTTCCATGCTGTTGAAGCGTTGTTCTTTCACTCTTCATAATAAATCTTACTGCTGCTCACTCTTTGGGTCCGCACCACCTTTAAGAGCTGGAACACTTATGGCAAGGGAGAATCCACCAGAAGGAAGAAACTCCGGCCACATCTGAAGGAACAAACTCCGGACACACCATCTTTAAGAGCTGTAACACTCACTACGAGGGTCTGCAACTTCATTCTTGAAGTCAGTGAGAGCAAGAACCCACCGGAAGGAATAAATTCCAGACACAATAGGCCCTCGATTGTCCAATGAAGACCCCATCTGAATCCCACCCCAGTCCCTAGCAGTCCTACTAGTGCTGGAACTGGGTGTCTGGCAGTTTAGATCCATGAGGCAGTCTGGAGAGAGAGAAGCCACAGGGAAAAGAAATGGAAACAATGGCTCAGGAAGACAAATACAGGCACAAGTCCGAGAAACGGGAGACGAGTTGCAAACTGGGGTGGAGCCCATGAAGAAGACAGAGGAGGCCAGAGGAGAGGTGGAAGTTCAGAGTGGATCAGAGGAGAGGCGGAAGTGCCCAGTGGATTAGATGAGAAGTGGAAGTGCCCAGTGGATCAGGAGAGATGTGGGGTGGGTCCTGGGCCTCTGCCAAGCAGGCCTGAGGGTCTGCAACTCGTTTTGAGAAGGTATCCATGGTAAATGGATAGCCAGACCAATATGAAGCAGGAGGGGCAGACAGAATGTTGAGCACCCTGGGAAGGGTGTTAGCCCCAGAAGCGGTTTACGTTTGTATTTGCTGCACGTGACAGAAGTGGCAGGAACAAATTATGCAAGGTAGAGCCGATGTCTTCTCCTGTGCAAGTCCTGCCCCAGGGCTCGGTGCTGGAGCGGTGGTGGCACAGTCATCCGAAGCAAGGCTGCTTCCCTCCCTGCCTTCTTCTGCATCACCCCTCGACTCTGGACTCCAGAGTCCAGAGGGAGTGCTGGCCAACCACCCAGGCTCCAAGAAAGGCACAAAGGCAGGCGGCGAGTACCCCTGGATTTCAGGCCATGTCCCGGTACTGAGACAGGTCACTTCCCCTCATGTCCCATTGGCCAGAACTCAGTCACATGGGTTCGCTCACCACAAGGGAAGTGGGGTCTGCCTTCTGAACATCCACCCATGTGTCCGGCAAAAGGTTGGGGTTCATGGTAGAACGGAAGAGCAGATATTAGGGGCAATTAGGAGTCTCTGCTACCACATTCTTGGCAGCCTTCCTTTCTCTGGACTACCTTCCAGTGGCATGGGGAGCTCCAAAGGTGAGAGTCCCCATTTCTAATTTAATTTAAATCTTCTAGTGGATACATTCATCCTTTAAGTTATCAAGACCACTTAAATAATAGAGCCCAACATAGTGGGGATGTAAAACAGGTGTCAATCAAAACCACAATGAGATACCGTCTCACACCAGTTAGAATGGTGATTATTAAAAAGTCAGGAAACAACAGATGCTGGTGAGGCTGTGGAGAAATAGGAATACTTTTACACTGTTGGTGGGAGTGTAAATTAGTTCAACCGTAGTGGAAGACAGTGTGGTGATTCCTCAAGGATCTAGAACCAGAAATACCATTTGACCCAGCAATCCCATTACTGGGTGTATACCCAAAGAATTATAAATCTTTCTACTATAAAGACACATACACACGTATATTTATTGCAGCACTGTTCACAATAGCAAAGACTTGGATCATCCCAAATGCCCATCAGTGATAGACTGGATAAAGAAAATGTGGCACATATACACCATGGAATACCATGCAGCCATAAAAAAGAATGAGTTCATGTCCTTTGCAGGGACATGGATGAAGCTGGAAGCCATTATTCTCAGCAAACACAGGAACAGAAAACCAAACACCGCATGTTCTTACTCATAAGTGGGAGTTGAACAATGAGAACACATGGATACAGGGAAGGGAGCATCACACACCTGGGCCTGTCGTGGGGGCGTGGGGGGCAAGAGGAGGGAGAGCATTAGGACAAATACCAAATGCATGCGGGGCTTTAAACCTAGATGACAGATTGATAGGTGCAGCAAACCACCAAGGCACATGTATACCTATGTAACAAACCTGCACGTGCTGCACGTGTATCCCAGAACTTAAAGTAAAATTAAAACAAAACAAACAAACAAAAAAAAAAAACAGGTGTCTTGTGAGTCAGTTATTAGTTGTAGAGTGAGGTATACCTGGACCCTTTCGGGCTGAGAGGAAAAAAAAGGGCCAGATATTCAGATATTAATAAGGGATTCAGGGCATATGCCATGTTGTCTAGAAGAAGAACACAATTTTGAGAGGTGTCATCTCCTAACTGGTGCCGCAACTGAGTCTTCAACAGGCCATTCCACCATTCTACAGGACCAGCTGCTTCAGAAGGATCAGGTACATGGTTAAGCCTGTGAATCTGTGAATCCCATTGGTATTCTTAGCCCATTGCCTTACTTTTCTTCACGCTGGGAAAGACATTTCTTGATCAGTAGCAATGCTGAGTAAGGCCTCCAGCAAGTCCACAGGTGGTGCTAGCAGGAGAAACATGTCAAATAGGGAAGGAAAACTCACTTGCAGAATTTTACTTTATTTTATTTTTTGATGGAATTTCACACTTGTCGGCCAGGCTGGAGTGGAGTGGCACTAATCTCGGCGCACTGCAAACTCCGCCTCCCGGGTTCAAATGATTCTCCGGCCTCAGCCTCCTAAGTAGCGGGGATTGCAGAGGCACACCACCACACCCGGCTAATCTTTGTATTTTTAGTAGAGACGGGGTTTCGCCATGTTGGCCAGGCTGGTCTCGAACTCCTGACCTCAGGTGATCCTCCCGCCTCGGCCTCCCAAAGTGCTGGGATTACAGGTGTGAGCCACTGGGTCCGGCCTCACTTACAAAATTAATCACTACTTCAATAAGGAAAAAAATCACTGCCCCCTCAATAACGGAGGAGACTCAGTACAATCAACCCCCAGCAGGAGCCAGACTGGTCCCCCAGGGTATGATGCCATTTTGAAGGCTTAGGGTTGATTTTGGCGGTAGGCTGCTTGGGCACTCAGTAGTGGCCGTAGCTAAATTGGCTCTGGAATGGTCAATTTCATGCTGTTGAACCAATATATAATCTCCATCCCCTGCCACTGTTCCATTCTATCGATGAGTAGGTACTGGTTAGGAAAAGAGATTGTTTAAAAACTCCTCTGCAATGGGCACCCTTTGGGGAACATTCACAAAAGACACAAATATCCTCACATTCTGGGTTCATTCTACCTCTTTCTTTAAACTTCTCGTTACCAGTCTTTCCCCATCTTGCTTTTTCCAACTTTCTGACCACTAACCGTTAGCTACCACACACAAATTAGGGAGGTCCACACCTCATATCATCTCTCCTGGACAAGAGGATCATGCATGATGTAATCCTTGAGGTTCCGCGCCTTGGGGAGGATTTCCCATCTCCACTGTCCTCAGAAACCCACTGAGTAGGGCTGAGCTCCGCGGAAGTTCATCTTTTTTTTTTGAGACAGAGTCTCGCTCTGTCACTCAAGCTGGAGCTTGAGTGCAGTGGCGCAATCTTGGCTCACTGCAACCTCTGCCTCCTGGTTCAAGTGACTCTCCTGTCTCAACCTCCCAAGTAGCTGGGATTACAGGCACATGCCACCACATCCGGCTAATTTTTGTATTTTTAGTAGAGACAGAGTTTCACCATGTTGGCCAGGATGGTCTCAACCTCCTGACCTCAGGTGATGCACCCACCTCAGCCTCCCAAAGTGCTGGGATTACAGGCGTGAGCCACTGTGCACCGCTCTTTCTTTCTTGCTTGCTTGCTTTTTTTTTTTTTTTTTTGAGACAGGGTCACATTCTGGTTACCCAAGGTGTGGAGGGCAGTGGCATGATCTCGGCTCACCGCAGCCTTGACCTCCCGGGCTCAGGTGATTCTCCCACCTCAGCCTACCAAGTAGCTGGGATTACGAGTGTGTGCCACTATGCCCAGCTATTTCTTTTTGTATTTTTGGTACAGACATGCCCAGGCTGGTCTCAAACTCCTGGACTCATGTAATGAATCCACCTGCCTCAGCCTCCCAGAGTGCTGGGATTACAGACGTGAGCCACTGCGCCCGGCCCAGAAATCCATCTTCTGCTGGTGCCAGCATATTGTTCAGAGCCATCAGACACCAGACTTCATTGCTTTCCTCCCCTGTCCACTGCTTGTGGTGTGCTTGAGGGGAGGAAAGATGACAGGAGTAGGCATACAGGTGGGTGACCACCTGCTCATGCAACTTGCCTGTGCCCTCCAGGACTTGCATGAGCCTGCTCCCATCCATTCGAGGGTGGGGTGCTGCTGGCACACAAGACTCCATGGCTTGGTGGATCAGAAAACAGTTCAGTGCATGTTGGGGTGCTCAGTTTCACGGTCACAGTCATCTGGTATCCCATGGATATTCACTGTCAACCACAATGAAAGCTGTTTCTCAGGAGACTGGCTACTCACAGAACAGGGTATGGCTGACCGGGCACGGTGGCTCAGGCCTGTAATCCCAGCACTTTGGGAGACTGACGTAGGCGGATCATGAGGTCAGCAGTTTGAGACCATCCTGGCTAACACAGTGAAACCCCGTCTCTACTAAAGATACAAAAAATTAGCTGGGTGTGGTGGCGGGTGCCTGCAGTCCCAGGTACTCGGGAGGCTGAGGCAGGAGAATCGCTTGAACCCAGAGGCAGAGGTTGCAGTGAGCCAAGATCGTGCCTTTGCACTCCAGCCTAGGCAACAAAGCGAGACTCCATATCAAAAAAAAAAAAAAAAAAAAAAAAAAAAAGAAGAAGAAGAAAGAAGAAGAAAAAGGAGAAGGAGAAGGAGGAGAAGAAGGTATGGCTTTGCTCCAAAGCCACCACAGACACGTTGAGCACCACTGGATCCATTGAGGTGTAAGCGTGTCCTGTAGGATGGACAGTGAGATGGCACGGTTCTCTATGTCGTGGGCCACAACCAGAGAGGTGACATCATTCCAAGGCACAGTGCCAAAAGAATGTTTAGTTCCTTGTCAGGTACAAGTAAACTTCTGGATCTTTTTGGGGTCATAAAAATGTTCCAATGTAAGCATAGTGATAGTGGCACAACTTTGAGAATGTACTAAAAATCACTGAATTGTATACTTTAAAAGGGTAACTACTATGGTATATAAATTATGTATCAATTTAAAAGAAAACTCCTAGCCAGGTGCAGAGGCTCGCACCTGTAATCCCAGCACTTTGGGAGGCTGAAGCAGGTGAATAGCTTGAGTCCAGGAGTTTGAGACCAGCCTGGGCAACATAGGGAAACTCCATCACTACAAAAAAATACGAAAATTAGCTGGGTGTGGTGGTGCATGTCTGTATCCCAGCTACTTGGGAGGCTGAGATGGGAGGATTGATTGAGCCTTGGAGGTAGAGGCTGCTGTGAGCCGTGATAGTGCCACTGCACTTCCAATCTGGGTGACAGAGCAAGACTCTGTCTCGAAAAATAAAAATAAAATTCTTAGTGTTCCCTGTTCTATTAAGATCAACAGCTGAATACCAGGTACCAGGATCGATGATTTGTATCAGTGAGGAGAGAGTCTGTGGAAGAGCTGCATTTGAAGTCACCACCTGATTAAATTTTCCAGTACCCAAGACGCAGTGGCTCACGCCTGTCATCCCAGCACTTTGGGAGGCCGAGACAGGCAGATCACAAGGTCAGGAGATCGAGACCATCCTGGCTAGCACGGTGAAACCCCGTCTCTACTAAAAATACAAAAAATTAGCCAGGTGTGGTGGTGGGTGCCTGCAGTCCCAGCTACTCGGGAGGCTGAGGCAGGAGAATGGAGTGAACCCGGGAGGTGGAGCTTGCAGTGAGTGGAGATTGCGCCACTGCACTCCAGCCTGGGTGACAGAGTGAGACCCCGTCTCAAAAAATAAATAAATAAATGTATTTCCTCCTTCTTGTGATTTTCTTAATAACATTTTCTTTTCTCTGGCTTACTTTAAGAAAAAAAAAAAATCAGTTGTTTTGTCTACAGGCTAAATATGTGAAGTCTGTGAGGCCACGGTATGGATGACCTCTGCATCTTTGAAGGCTTTGATGGTGGTATTAATCTTTGAAGTTCAAACAGGGACGTGGTGCAGCTTTTAATAAATTATTTTCATAGACAGGAGGAACCCAGAGGTCTCTGTTTGGCTCTTCCAACAGTAGCAGCGCTCACTTCTGGGTCAAAGGGCCCCAGCGAAGATTCTGAAAGTTGTTAAGGGACAGTAGCCACAGGATGTGTTTACAGACCTACCTCACACAAGATGCCCGTGGGCCAAAATCCACCTATTATCACCTGATGCCCATAAACCCCCATTTGAGCAATGGACTGCAGTAACAAATTTTTTTTCTTCCTAAGAATTTGCATGAGCTCAGATTGTGTCCAGACCAAGTGCAGTAGCTCACACCACCTAGCACTTTGGGAGGCCAAGGTGGGAGAATGGTTTGCATCCAGGAGTTTGGGACTAGCCTGGGCAACAGAGCGAGACCCTATCTCTACAAAAATAAAAAATAAGCAATTAGTTGGGGGTGATGGTGTGCACCTATTGTACCACCTACTCAGGAGGCTGAGGTGAGAGGATTGCTTGAGTCCAGGAGGCGGAGACTGCAGTGAGCCACGATCGAACCACTGCCCTCCAGCCTGGGTGACAGAGTAAGACCCTGTCTCAAAACAAAAACAAACAAACAAAATAATTGAAAAAAAAGGTTGTGTCCAGTGCACAGTTACTCTGGTAAACATCCGCATGCAGCTTTAGGGAAGACCCAGAGGAGGACTGAGAGTCCATCCTCGTGATGATAGCATGGGGGTTCTTTCTCGAGACCTCCAGCCTCCCCTGCACTCTGCGGAACCCAGGCTGGAGCTCTGGGAATTGGGTGAGGGGCAGGGACTCTGTATCCTGCCTTCTCAGGTCACACATCCATCCTCAACACCTGGAGCTTCTCGGTTGCATAAATCAAGTAGGAGCTTAGCTGGGCTGCCACATCTCATTCAGTCCCAGAGACCCCAGGACTCAGACAACGTCACCAGAAGGCTCATGGACTTGCCTCTGGAGGAGCTGCTACATGGCCTCTGCCACCCATGATCAAACACAGGGCCCTTTCATGGCAGCATTGTCCATGTCACCACAGACTTTTTTTTCTTTTCCTTTTTGTTTTTTTTTTTTGAGACAGGGTCTCATTCTGTTACCCAGGTTGGAGTGCAGTGATGCAAACATGGCTCATTGCAGCCTCAACCTCCCAGATTCAAGGAATCCTCCCAACTCAGACTCCGGAGTAGCTGGAACTACAGGCACACACCACCACGCCCACCTAGTTACTTTATTTCTTGTAGAGATGGGGTCTCACTGTGTTGCCCAGGCCTGGTCTCGAACTCCTGGGTTCAATCAATCCTCCTGCCTCAGCCTCCCAAAGTGTTGCCATTACAGGCATGAGCCACCATGCTCAGCCTCAATATGGTTTTGAAATAGATCATGCAGATTGAATACAGAGCGAGAGAAAAAAAAAGAGCTCAGGTTGACTCCAACATTTTTGGCCTGAGATCTTAAAAGGCAGGATTAGGCAATTATAGTTTATCCTTGAACAACATGGTTTTGAGCTTATTCAAGTTTATCCTTGAACAACATGGATTTTCCTCTGCCTCTGCCAAACCCTCCTCTTCCTCCTTCTCCGGATCCTATTCAACGTGAAGATGACAAGGATGAAAATCTTTATGATGATCTACTTCCACAGACTGAATAATAAATGTATTTCCTCCTTCTTGTGATTTTCTTAATAACATTTTCCTTTCTCTGGCTTACTTTAAGAATACAGTATTATATATATATATACACACACACACACATACACAAAAAAATATGTGTTACCCAACTCTTTATCGTATTGGTAAGGCTTCCAGTCAATGGTAGGCTATTAGTAGCTATGTTTTGGGGGAGTCAAAAGTTATACGTTTATTTAGGCCGGGCACAGTGGCTCACGCCTGTAATCCCAGCACCTTGGGAGGTGGAGGTGGGTGGATCACTACTTGAGGTCAAGAGTTCGAGACCAGCCTGGCCAGTGTGGTGAAACCCCATCTCTACTAAAAACACAAAAATTAGCTGGGTGTGGTGGCGTGCGCCTATAATCCCAGCTACTCAGGAGGCTGCAACAGGAGAATCACTTGAACCCAGGAGGTGGGGGTTGCCGTGAGCCAAGATTGTGCCATTGCACTCTAGCCTGGGCAACAGAGCGAGACTCTGTCTCAAAAAAAGAAAAAAGTTATATGCACATTTTCAACTCAGGCAGGGTGGGGATCAGTGCCCTAACCCCTGCACTGCTAAAGGGGCAACTGTACAGAGATGGGGAGGGCTGTCAGGGGAGCAGATTCAGGAAGTCCAGTCAAGAGTTTTGAGAATCCCAAGATCTGAAGGAAGTACACCTGTTTTCAAAACAGATCCAGGTCCTGAAATTTTGTTCCTCCCAACTTCATCTTTCATTCTCAGAATCCACTCCCACGTTGACTCCCTGAGTGCTTTTTGGTCCTGATATAAAGTACCAAAATCTTACCATCACTTCTGTGTGTAAGCTTGTCCCCCCAGGCTTTCTTTGTAAGTATTGTCCTAAAGTATGCTGGGATTTGGAGGACACTGAAAGGTCAGGTAAGGATGGGCGTAAGGAGGATTGTCACACCTGTGCAAGGGTCTTCAAACAAGGCAGGAGCAGCCTCCTCCCATAGGGAAGTGAGTATCTCCACTGGCAGGACAGGGAGATGGAGAGGGCTCAAGACTGTGGGATCCTTTGTGTCCCTGAATCCTCCTAGGCAGTCCTCCGACACCTGAGGTCCTGCTTTTTTTCTATCCATGCCTTATTAAAAGAGGAACCTAGGCCGGGCGCGGTGGCTCACGCCTGTAATCCCAACACTTTGGGAGGCCGAAGCGAATAGATTACCTGAGGTTAGGAGTTCAAGACCAGCCTGACCAATATGGTGAAACCTCGTCTCTACTAAAATTAAAAAATTAACTGGGCGTAGTGGCATGCGCCTGTAGTCCCAGCTATTTGGGAGGCGGAGGCAGGAAAATTGCTTGAACCCGGGAGGTGGAGCTTGCAGTGAGCCAAGATAGTGCCACTGCACTCTAGCCTGGGCAACAGAGCAAGACTCTGTCTCAAAATAAATAAATAAATAAATAATTAAATAAATAAATAAATAATAATAAAGGAACCTAGTGAGGCTGGAAGTTCAACCTACACTGTGATTCAGTGGCCTATAGAGTCAAGTCTGCTCCGAAGTTCTGGCTACATCAGTCCCAAAGTTTTAATTCATAAAAGATTCTCAGTGGTTCTCTATTGGTGGTGACTTGGAGATGTGTGGTATTTTTGGTTGTCAAAAATTATCAGGGGTGGTAGCTCACGCTTGTAATCCCAACACTTTAGGAGACTGAGGTGAAAGGATTATCTGAGCCCAGGAGTTTGAGATCAGCCTAGGCAACATAGCGAGACCCCCATCTCTATGAAAAATTTAAAAATTAGCAAGGTGTGGTGGCACATGCCTGTAGTCCCAGCTACTTGGGACTGAGTCGGGAGGCTCACTTAAGCCCAGGAATTTGAGGCTGCAGTGAGCCTTGATTGTGACACTTAGGTGACAAAGCAAGACTCCAACTAAAAAAAAAAAAAAAAAGAAAAAATTACCTCTAAGACTTGCATACTTTTTGATGGTATAAAGGGAAATTATTTTAATTTAAATTTTTAATTATTTGCATACTAAACTGTATTGTGTGACCTTTCTAAATTCTCTTTTAAATTCTTGTAATTATTTTGCATAGTTCTCGAGAATAGAGACAATTTTAATTCTTTCTTCTGGTCTGTGTGCCTTTTTTTGTTTGTTTGTTTTTGAGACAGGGTCTTGCTCTGTCACCCAGGCTGGAGTGCAGTGGCACACTGAAGCCTTGACTTCCCAGGCTCAAGCAATCTTTTCACCTCAGCCTCCAGAGTAGCTGGGAATACAGGCGAACAATCAGCAGGACCCACTAATTTTTGCATTTTTTGTAGAGACAGGGTTTCCCCATGTTACCCAGGCTGGTCTTGAACTCCTGGACTCAAACAATCCATCCTCCTCACCCTCCCAAGGTGGTGGGATTTTAGGGGTGAACCACTGCACCTGGCCTGCCTTTTTCCCTCCCTTTTTCTTGCCTTCTTGCACTGGCTAGGGCCTCTAGCACAATGTTTAGGGAAAGCAGACATCCTTACCATGTTCTTGATATTAGGTGGAAAACAAGGTACATGTTTACACTGAAATAAACTAGATTCCAGGCCATAAAACAAATCTGAATACTTTTTTCTTTTTTGAGACGGAGTCTCACTGTTGCCCAGGCTGGAGTGCAGTGGTGTGATCTTGGCTCACTGCAACCTCCATCTCCCTGGTTCAAGTGATTCTCCTGCCTCAGTCTCCCCCAGTAGCTGAGATTACAGGCATGTGCCACCATGCCCAGCTTTTTTTTTTTTTTTTTTTTTTTTTGTATTTTTAGTAAAGACAGGGTTTCACCATGTTGGTCGGGCTAGTCTTGGTCTTGGCATCCTTGTCTAAAATAATTTGGCCATACATTCAGGGCAGATTTGTGGGCTCTTTGTTCTGTTGCATTGTTCTATGTGTATGTCTTTACATCAGTACCATGCTGTTTTGATTACTATAACTTTGTAGGAAGTTTTGAACTCAGGGAATGTGACACCTCCAAATTTGTTCTTTTTCAAGATTATTTTGACTGCTTAGAGTCTCACAGATTACATATGAATTTTTTTTTTTTTTTTTTTTGAGATGGAGTCTTGCTCTGTCACCCAGGCTGGAGTGCAATGGCACAATCTCAGCTCACTGCAAACTCCATCTCCTGGGTTCAAATGATTCTCCTGCCTCAGCCTCCCAGGTAGCTGGGATTACAGGTGCACACCACCACACCTGGCTAACTTTTGTATTTTTAGTAGAGTTTTACCATGTCAGCCAGGCTGGTCTTGAACTGCTGACCTCAAGAGATCTGCCTGCCTTAGCTTCCCAAAGTGCTGGGATTATAGGCGTGAGCCACCACACCCAGCCCCAGGATTTTTCTATTTCTGCCAAACACAATGTAGGGATTTCAATGTGAATTGCATTGAGTCTAGATCACTTTTAAGTAACATTGGCATCTTAACAGTATTAAGACTTCCAATTCATGAACATGGGATGTCATTCCACTTATTTATGTCTTCTTTAATTTCCTTCAGCAACATTTTGTAGTTTTCAGTATAAGTTTTTTGCCTCCTTGGTTAAGTTTATTCCTAAGGATTTTATTCTTTGTGATGCTGTTATAAATGGAATTGTTTGCTTAATTTCATTTTTGGATTCTTCATTGTTAGTGTATAGAAATTAACCAATTTTTGCATACTGATTATGTATCCTGCTACTTTGTTGAATGCATTTAGTAGTTTGTGTATATGTGTAATCTTTAGGGTTTCCTACATGTAAGATTATATTGTCTGCAAACAGAAATAATTTCCCTTCTTTCTTTCCAATTTTTATGCCTTTTACTTCTTTTTCTTGCCCAGTTTCTCTGGTTAGGACTCTTCCAGTACTATGTCCAATAGAAGTGGTGAAACCAGGCATCTTTGTCTTCTTTCTGATCTTAGAGGAAAAGCTTTCAGTCTTTTGCCATTCAGGATAAAGTTAGCTTTGGATTTTTCACATGTGGCCTTTAACATGTTGAGGTACTTTTCTTCTATTTCTAGTTTGTTGAATGTTTTTGTCATGAAAGGCTATTGAATTTTGTCAGGTGATTTTTCTTCATCAATTGAGATGGTCATGTTTTTTTTTTCATTCTGTTACTATGGTGTATTACATTAATCCATTTTCATATGTTAAACCATC
Organism: Rhinopithecus roxellana; assembly: GCF_007565055.1. Lineage (NCBI taxonomy): Eukaryota > Metazoa > Chordata > Mammalia > Primates > Cercopithecidae > Rhinopithecus > Rhinopithecus roxellana. Next base: position 11,847,121 of record NC_044562.1, on the reverse strand, counting down.
CTTGGAGTTTTTTATTCCAGAAGCAAATCCTATTTAGTCATGGTGTCCCTTTAATATGCTGTTGAATTTGGTATACTAGAATTTTGTGGAGGAATTTTGGATCAATACTGATAAGCAATATTGGTCTGAGGTTTTATTTTCTTGTAGTGTCTTTTGTGTCATGGTAATGTTGGCCTTACAGAATGAGTTTGAAAATCTTCCTTTCTCTTCAATTTTTTGGAAGACTTTGAGAAGAAGTGGTGTTAGTTCTTCTTTCAATGTCTGGTAGAATTCACCAGTGAAGCTATCCGGTCCCAGGCTTTTCTTCGTTGAGGAGTTTTTGGTTCTGAATCCAATCTCCTTCCTACTGATAGGTCTTTTCAGATTTTCTGTTTCTTCATCAGTAAGTCTTGGTATGTTGTGTGTTTCTATGAGTCTGTTCACTTCATCGAGGTTATCTAATATTTTTGGCATGCAATTATTCTAGTACTTTTTTTTTTTTTTGAGACAGGGTCTCACTCTGTTGCCCAGACTGGAGTGCAGTGGTGAGATCTTGGCTCACTGCAACTCTGCCTCCCAGGATCAAGCGATTCTCCTGCCTCAGCCTCCTGAATAGCTGGGATTACAGGCACACACTACCACACCCGGCTAATTTTTGTAATTTTAGTAGAGACGGGGTTTCACTATGTTGGCCATGCTAGTCTCGATCTCCTGACCTCAAATGATCCACCTGCCTCAGCTTCCCAAAGTGCTGAGATTATAGGGGTGAGCCACTGTGCCCAGCCCTCTAGTACTCTCTTATACTTTTTTTTTCTGTAAAGTTGAATGGCCCTTCTTTCATTCTGATATTATTTTACATTTCTCTTTTTTTCTTAAGTCTACTTAGTTAAAGGTTTGTTTTCGAGTTAAAGGTTTGTTTTCGATTTTGTTGATCTTGTCAAAGAACCAGCTCTTGGTTTTGTTGATTTTCTGTATTGTTTTTCTATTCTCTATTTTATTTATCTCTGCTTTAATCTTTATGATTTCTATCCTTCTGCTAGGTTTGGGATATTTTTCTAGCTCCTTAAGGTGTAAAATTAGGTTGTTGATTTCATATCCTTCTTCTTTTTTAACATAAGTGTTTATAGCTATGAATTATCTTAGTGCTATTTATACTGCATCCCATAAGTATTATTTTGTGCTTTTATTTATTTTTTGCTGTTGTCCCAGGCTTACTGAAAATATTATAACATTGCAGAAAGAGTCAAACAGCTCCATGTGGCATTTTAAAATTCATCCCAACTTCAGGCTGAGTGACCTGCAGGTTGGACAGACTGCCAATGTCCAAAAGCTTTAGCATTTCCTCAGTGTCAGAATTTACTTCAATGATCTCCTAATACAGGACTGAGACCTCAGGAACAGAATTGTCTCTCCTTTTTCTCTCCTCCTCCTGAAACGTGATGAAGATATTTCTCACTGGGACCCTCTGAATCCTCTGCATCAGATGTGTGACATAGCCTGCTATCTTGTTGCAGGGCTTCTTACTGGAGATAACAGCAATCTACACACACACATACACACACACACACACACACACACACACACACACGTTCATGTGGAAGTTGTTGCCCAGGCTCATGTAGGGCTTTTCTGTGATGACCCAGGCCACCTTATTCACGGCTTCGGTGTGAACATGGCTCATCTTGGTGGGTCCTTGGTGAAAGAGGAAACCTGTTGTTGTTGTTTTGGTTTGGTTTTTTAATGGTAGCCAACGGCCTTTATTGGCTGCAGCAGGAAGTGGAAGAGGGGATACGGTATCTGCAGATTAGATCACTGCTCTCCAAAACAGCAGAAACCTGTTTTCATTTTAATTTGTCTGAAGATATTTTCTATTTTCCCTTGTGATTTCTTCTTTGACCGATTGGTTGTTTAAGAGTGTGTTGTTTAATTTCCACATATTTGTGGATTTTCAAATTTTCCTCCTGCTATTGATTTCTAGTTTCATTCCATTGTGATCAGAAGAGACTCTGTGCATAATTTCAATCTTTTAAAATTTATTAAAACTTATTTTGTGCCCTAACATACAATTCTCCTGGATAATGTTCTTTTTTTCTTTTCTTTTCTTTCTTTCGTCTTTTCTTCTTTCGTTTTTCTTCTTTCTTTCTTTCTTTCTGCTTTCTTCTTTCTTTCTTTCTTTCTGTCCTCCGTCCTTGCCTCCTTCCTTTCTTCTTCTCCTCACTTCCTTATTCTCTCTCTTCCTTTCTTCTCTTCTTCCCTCACCTCCTTCCCTCTTCCTCTCCTTCTTCTTCCTTCTCTCCTTCCTTCCTTCCTTCCTTCCTCCTTCTTCTTCCTTCCTTCCTTCCTTCCTCCTTCCCTTCCTCCCTCTCTCCCAGACTCCCTCCCTCTTTCTTTCCTTCTTTCCTTCTTCTCTCTCTCTTTCTGTTTCTTTTTTTTTTTTTTAGAAAGGATTCTTGCTCTGTTGCCCAGGCTGAAATGCAGTGGCATGATCATGACTCACTGTAACCTTGACCTCCTGGGGTTAAGTAATTCTTCCTCTTTAGCCTTCTAAGTAGCTGGGACTACAGGCACTTACCACCACCACACCTGGCTAATTTTTTACATTTCTTTTTGTGGAGATGGGGTCTCTCTATGTTGCCCAAGCTGGCCTTGAACTCCCGGGCTCAAGTTATCCTCCCATCTCAGCCTCCCAAAGTTCTGGGATTACAGGTGTGAGCCACCCTCCCTGGCCTTTGTGCACTTGAGAAAATTGTGTGTTGTGATGTTGCTGGGTAGATGTTCTGTATATATCTTTTAAGTCAAACTTGTCTAAAGCATTGTTCAAATCCCCTATTTTCCTATTGATCTTCTGTCTGGTTGTTCTATCCATTATTGAAAATTGGGTTTTAAAGTCTTCTACTGTTATTGTAGAGCTATTTCTGTCTTTAATTCAGTTGATACTCATGCCATATAATTAGCAGCTCTGATGTGTGGTGCATATATGTTTATAATTGTTGTGTCTTCCTGGTGAATTGACCCTTTTATCATTAAAATCGATTTTGTCTAATATTAGCATAGTCATTCCTGCTTTGTTTATTACTATTTCCTTGGAATATCTTTTTCTATCCTTTCACATTTAACCAATGTATATCCTTCAACTTAAAGTGAGTCTCTTATGCTGTTAACATAGAGACACTGCTTTTTAAAGCCATTCTGCCTATCTATGTCTTATTATTGGGAAGTTTAGTTCATTCACTTTTAAAGTAATTACCCACAGGGAAGCATTTACTATTGCTATTTTGTTATTTATTTTCCGTATGTCTTGAATAATTTTTGTACATCATTTCATCCATTACTTCCTTTCTTTGTGTTTAGTTGATTTTTTGTTGTGAGATGTTTTGATTTCCTTCTTATTTTCTTTGTATGTATTATATATCTATTTTATATCTTTGTGGTTACCATGAGGATTGCAATCCCAAAGCTATAACAAGGTATTTTGAACTGCTATAACTTCACTTGAATTTCAAACAAAAACCCTTCCTTTATAGCCATGCCCCCTCCACTTTACATTATTGATGTCACAGATTATATCTGTATATATTGTATACCCATTAACATAGATTTATAATTATTTGTTACGCTTTTGTACTTAAATTACATAGAAGAATATAATGTGAAGTTCTAAAATAAAATTGCAGTAATACTGGTTTTACATTTGCCCATTTATTTACCTTTACCAGAGAACTATATACTTTCATACAGCTTTTAAGTCACTATCTGGTGTTCTTTCATTTTAACTTCAAGGATTCCCTTTAGCCATTTTTGTAGGGAAGTCTAGTGATAATAACCTCTCCCAACTTTTGCTTATCTAAAAATGTTGTAATTTTTTCCTCATTTTTGAAGGATGGTTTTGCCAGACATAGAATTCTCTACTGACAGGTTTTATTCTTCCAGTACTTTAAACACATTATCCCATTGCCTTCTGGCCTGCATGGTTTCTGCTGAGAAATTTGTTGGTAATATTGAGGACCGCTTGTGCTTGATGAGTTGCATTTCTCTTGCAGATCTGAAGATACCTTCTTTGTCTTTGGCTTTTTGACAGTTCGATTATCATGTATCTTGGTGTGGGTCTCTTTAGATGTATCCAGTTGAAGTTCATTAAGCTTCTCGAATTTCTATATTCATGTCTCAAATATGGGATGTTTGGGGCCATATCATTTCTTAAACTCTCTCTGACCCTTTCTCTCTCTCTTTTTCTGGGACTCTCATAGTGACTGTATTGGTCCACCTGATGGTGTCCCACAGGCCTCACAGGCTTTGATCACTTTTTCCTTCACTCTTTTTCTTTCTTGCCCATCAGACTCAAGAATTTCAAGTGACCTGTCTTCAAGTTTCTGATTTTTTTTCTGTCTTTTTGAATCTGTTGTTGAATACTGGTAGCAAAATTTCCAATTCAGTTATTGTATTCTTCAGCTTCAGAGTTTCTGTTTGGTTCTTTCTATGTATACATAATTTCTATCTCTTTGTTGATATTCTCATTTTGTTTATATACTGTTTTCCGGCCTTCTTTTAATTCTTTGTCCATGTTTACCATTAGTTCTTTGAATATATACAAGGCAATTGTTTTAAAGACTTTGCACAATAAGGCTGATGTCTGTGTTTATGAAGATTTATTTGGGTCCTTTGAATTAGCCATGTTTTGTTCTTTATTTGTATACTTTATGATCCTTTGTTAAAAATTGGGCATTTGACAAAACAGCCACCTTTCCCAGTCTTTGCAGACTGGTCTCATGCAGACCACTAGTCAGCCAGGCATGAAGGCATAAGGTGTTCCCAGGTCTTTTCATAGGTGCAATCGTAGCACACTACTGCCTCAAACTCCTGGGCTCAGACAATCCTCCTGCCTTAGCTTTCTGAGTAGCTGGGACTATAGGCATGTACCACCTACCTTTAAACGTCTTAAATTCCCTTTAGATTCTCCCCCTGCTTCCTCTCAAGGTCTTAGGTATTCTATTGTATTTCTCTTAATCAGTAATTTCTTAGCTCAGGGGTCTGCAGGTCAGTTTTCAGAAGCTATGACCATTGCGTCCCACAGGTTCCTCCAGCTCGAGATCTGAGCATTGTCACTTTTGGCTGTCTGAGCTCCAACTTAGACAATTACAGAGACCAATCCCTCAGGTAGCCCCTGAGGCTAGAATGTGGTATACTCGATTGGTTCTGCTCCCTCTGACTCGTGGAAAGAAGCTGGAAACCAGGACACTGCCTCTCCCAAAATGTACCATCTGGGGAGGGGATAGAGCACAGGCAAGTAAAAACCATCATGAAATTTTCTTGTTTGCTTTAAATCTTGACTGATTTCCAGAGCTTCCATAAAGGTATTTTAACCAGTCTCCAGTTGTTTATTTAATGTTTCCATGGGGAATAATGGCCTGGATATTCCTGGTCTGCCATCTTACTGATGACTGTCCTGCATCCATTTTTTGTTGTTGTTGTTTTTGAAATGGGGTCTCACGCTGTTGCCCAGGTTGGAGTACAGTGGTATGAACATGGCCTCCTGCTGCTCTCAACCTCCTGGGCTCAAGGGATTCTCACACCTCAACCTTCCAAGTAGCTGGAACCACAGGTGTGCACCGTCACACCTGGCTAATTTTTTAAAATTTTTTTGTAAAGATGGGCTCTCACTATGTTGCCCAGGCTGGTCTTGAACTCCTGGGCTCAAGCAACCTTCCCACTTCAGCCTCCCAAAGTGCTGGTATTACAGTCACGAGCCACTGTGCCCAGCCCATCCATGAGTTTTGATATGTCATGTTTTCATTTTTATTTGTCTCAAAGTATTTTCTAATTTTCCTTGGGATTTATTTAACCCATTCTTCATTTGACTGCTTAGGTATATGTTGCTTCATTTCCACATATTAGTGAATTTCCCAAATTTTCATTTTTTACTGATTTGTAATTTATTTTAATTTTTATTTATTTATTTATTTTGACACTGGGTTACGAGACTGGCTAATTTTTGTAATTTTGGTAGAGGCAGAGTTTTGCCATGTTGCCCAGGCTGGTCTGAAACTTCTGGCCTCAAGCAATCCACCCACCTTGGCCTCCCAAAGTCCTGGGATTACAAGCGTGAGCCACCACGCCTGACCTGATTTGTAATTTAATTCCATTGTGGTGAGAGAACAAATTTTATATGATTTCAATCTTTTTAAATTTATTGAGGCTCATTTTATGACCTAGCCTGTGGTCTATCCTGGAAACAGTTCCACGAGTGCTTGAGAAGAATGTGTATTCTACTGTTGTTGGGTGGAGTGTTCTGTAGATGTTTTTTTTTAGGACTAGTTGGTTTACAGTGTTGTTAAAGTCTTCTCTCTGCTCAGTTCTATCTAGTATTGAAAGTGAGGTTGAAGTCTCCAACGACTAGTATTGAATTATCTATTTCTTGGCTCCTTGATTCATCACAGAATTCTTCCATCTTTCTGTGCTACCATCTAATGATAACACATGATTTCTGTCCTAGTCAGCTTGGGCTGCCATAACAAAATACCATAGCCTAGTTGGCTTAAACAGCAGAAATTTATTTGCTCACAGTTCTGGAGGCTGAAAGTTCAACATCAAGTTTCTTGGCCAGGGTTTGGTTTCTGGTAAGGACCCTCTTCCTGGCTTGAAGACAGCCACTTTGTCTTCATATAGTCTTTCCTCTAAGCATGGAACGGGGGACACAGAGCCAGTGGGAGCAAGCAAGGGAGCTCTGGTTTCTCTTCTTCTAAGGTCACCTATCCTAGAGATCAGGTTCTACCTTTATGGTCTCATTCAACCTTCATTACTTCCCTACTCTAAATAGAGTCTCGCTGGGGTTTAGGGTTTCAACATATGAATTTGGCGGGAACACAGACATTCTGTCCATACTTCTATCACTAAGAATGCCTTAGCCAGGCACAGTGGCTCACGCCTGTAATCCCAGCACTTTGGGAGGCCGAGGCAGGTAGATCACCTAAGGTTGGGAGTTCGAGACCAGACTGACCAACATGGAGAAACCCTGTCTCCACTAAAAATACAGAATGAGCCAGGCGTGGTGATGCCTGCCTGTAATCCCAGCTACTTGGGAGGCTGAGGCAGGAGAACTGCTTGAACCCAGGAGGCGGAGGTTGCAGTGAGCCGAGATCGCACCGTTGTACTCAGCCTGGGCAACAAGAGTGAAACTCCGTTTCAAAAAAAAAAAAAAAAAAGAATGCCTTATGATGACAAGATTTCTACTGCTGTTCCAACATTCATGTCCATGTTCCAGACAACAGAAAGAAGGCAAAGGCAGAAGGGCACTTGTTAGCTGAGTTATATATATATATTTTAAGAAGTTTTCCCTGATGCGTCACTCAAATTTCACCTGATTTCATGGGTCAGGACCTTGTCACATGGTTGCCCAACTGCTAGGAAGACTGCTAAATACAGTTTTTGTGTTTGTTTTAGCTAAGCACATTGTTCCCCCAACAAAATCAGGGTTTGATTAATAAAGAAGAAAGGGGATGTTTATACTGGTGACCAAGAGCAGTCTCCGCTCTGTCTTCTCCCTGTTCCATCTACCACCCATCACGTGCTCTTCCCATCCACAGAACACATGTGGCCTGCCCACCTCTCATCTGGTGATTGTAACCAGCTCAAAGTCCAGGGTCCCTGGGTGGTGTGTCGTCCTCTCCATCAGGGTGGAAATATCTTGTTAGGGACCGGCAACTCATAATCTGAAAGGGAAATCATCTGTCTCAAACACATCTAAAATACAGTGGTAGAGAAAGAATGGGGTATCCACAACAAAAACTCATTCAAAAAAGAGACACTAGGAAATACATCACAATCACCACCCCAGAATGTGATCACATCTTGAAGCCTTGCTGCCTGGGCAGTGGAGTGAGTCCCGTGGCCAGCTCATGAGGCACTCCTGGGTGTGCCATCCATGGGGATCTTCCTGACCCATTATCCCTCTGGGCCACGGCTGGTGTGGGCATTGAGGAGGTGCCCCTCCCAGAAACCATAATTAGGGCTTTAGCAATGGCTTCCTCTTGGCATGAGTTCAGGGTCAGAGCCTTGTGGCCAGACTTTGATTTTCTATTTTTTTGTAATACAGTAACTTTGCTTGCAGGGTGTATTACTCTGGCCAAATCTATGTGCAAGTCACCACAGGCCAACAGCTTGCTTCTCCCAGGTTTCTTGTTTTGTTTTGATCATGACTGATTTTGTTTTGTTTTGATTGTTTTGTTTTGATTGTGAAACGCATCATACGTAAAAGAGTGCATATCATAGATATGGACATTTCCAAATGAAAACAAACCCCCATGTTCTCCCTTCACTCCCCACACTTAGGTTAAGAAGCGGAACATATAATTTAGAAGCCTGGGTCCCCTCTCCAGTCACAGCCTCTCTCTCTCCCCAGGGAGACTTAAATCCTGATTTTGTATGAACTATTCCTTTACATTTCATTTTCCCACATATTTACATATTTCTTTCTATTATATTGTTGAGTTTTTCCCCTTTTTGCCCTTTCTACAAATAGAAAAAAAATCATCTTACAACTTGAGTTCTTCCTTTCAACATTATGCTTCTCAGATTGAACCCTGTTGATGGATGTGGCTACGCTGATTCCATTTTCACGCTGAGAAACATTATGCCATTCTACAGTTAAGCATGGGTCCTTACTGCCCCTATTTTTCTTTTCTTTTCTTTCTTTCTTTTTTTTTTTTTTTTTTGAGACAGAAGGTCGCTCTGTCACCCAGACTGGAGTGCAGTGGTGCAATCTCGTCTCACTGCAGGCTTTGCCTCCCAGGTTCACGCCATTCTCCTGCCTCAGCCTCCCGAGTAGCTGGGAAGACAGGCGCCTGCCACCATGCCTGGCTTATTTTTTGTATTTTTAGTAGAGATGGGGTTTCACCGTGTTAGCCAGGATAGTCTCAATCTCCTGACCTTGTGATCTGCCCGCCTCGGCCTCCCAAAGTGCTGGGATTACAGGCGTGAGCCACCGCACCTGGCCAACTGCCCCTATTTTTACACGCACTGCTGCTCTGAAGATTTTTTGCAACTGATCCCTGTTTACATGTTCAAGTGTTTTTCCAGAAAATACAAACGTTTGTCAACTTAAAATGGGGTTACATCCTGATAAACCCATTGTTAGTTGGAAATACTGTAAGTTGAAAATGCATTTCATACACCTAAGCTACTGAGTATCATAGCTCAGCCTAACTTAAATGTGCTCAGAACACGTACATTAGCCTGCAGTTGGACAAAAACATGTAACATAGAGCTTATTTTATAAAGTATCAAATAGCTCATGTAACTTATTATTACTATTTTTTTTTTTAGATGGAGTCTTGCTTTGTCTCCAAGGCTGGAGTACAATGGCGCGATTATGGCTCACTGCAACCTCTGCCTCCCAGGCTCAAGCGATTCTCCTGTCACAGTCTCCCGAGTAGCTGGGATTACAGGCATGTGCCACTACGCCCAGCTAATTTTTGTATTTTTAGTAGAGACAGGGTTTCACCATGTTGGTCAGGCTGGTTTTGAACTCCTGACCTCAAGTGATCCACCTGCCTCAGCCTCCCAAAGTGCTGGGATTACAGGCATCAGCCACCATGCTCAGTCTTCATGCAACTTATTAAATACACTACTGAACATGAAAAACAGAATGGTTGTATGGATTCTTGAAGCACAGTTTCTACTGAATCTGTATCACTTTCGCAGCATCACAAAGTTGAAAAATCATATGTCAAATCACAGTAAGCATTAGCAGAGAAGGTCTGCATATTTAGGAGTGGAATCACTGGGTCATGAAGTATGTACATGTTCGACTGTTTCCCAATAGACTATTTTCCGCAGTGTTACATCAGTGTACACCATCACATCCTGGCCAATACTTGACATCTTCCGAAAATTTTTGCCAGTCTTCTGACTGTGAAATCTTATCTAATGGCCAGAATGTTCATTTTTCTGATTACTAATGAGGTTGAGCAATGTCTGATCTATTTATGGGCAATTTGTGTTCCTTCTTCTGAGCAATGTCCCTTCAATTCTGTTGCCCATTATGTGATTAGGTGGTTTATTGCATTCCCATTGATTTATGGATAGTCTTAATATATTCTGGACACTAATCCCATCACTATTATACTTACTGCCAAAATCTTTTTTTTCAGTCTGAAAATTTGGGGCTCTGTAACTGATTATCTCTGCCATTTGCCCATGCCCCTCTGCCCATGCCCCTCTGCCCATGCCCCTCTGCCCATGCCTTGAGGTCATTTGAAACATAATCCAGGTGGAAAGGCAACACCTTTAATTAGATCTTGCCGGTGGGCAGAAAACTCTCTTCCTTCCTTCCTTCCTTCCTTCCTTCCTTCCTTCCTTCCTTCCTTCCATCCCTTCCTCCTTTCCTTCCTTCCTCCTTTCCTTTTTCCTTTCCTTCCTTCTCTTTTCCCTTCTTCCCTTCCCTTTCCTTTCTAGCTCACCAAAACTTAACCTTTACAGCCCCAAACCCAAACCTCTCCATTCAGCCAATTCCCAAACTGCAGATTCTATAACTTGCAGCCCCGCTTTGAGATACCAAATTGGGATCAATTAGTATCAACTATGATCTGATGGGTAATCCAAGGCTGAAGTGATGGCTTCGTGATGTCTCCAGGGATTCAGGCTCCTTTTGTATTTCTGCTCAACCTTAGAATAGGCATCTAGCTTTCCCAAGATGGCTGCCTGAGCTCCAGCCTTCACATCAGCCTTCAAAGCAGGAGAGAAGCAGAAAAGGCAAGGGCAAAGGGAGGCTGGTCAACTGATTCAGCTCTCTCCCATCTTCCTTTGCTATAACATGTATTTGTATAAACTATTAGGAGCTTTTAGGTGGGAAGAATGCTACCAGATTTCACCACCAGGTTCAACAGAATATAACGAGCCAGTGCTGTATCCAGTGTTAAACAGGCGTGGCACATTGCAACAAATGCTACACAGGACCACCTAATCTGCAAAAAAAGTTATAATCATATTTTAAAGCTTCAGGAGGCAAAACTATTCCAATTTAAAACACTAAGAAACAGTGCCATCATGAAAACCAAAATCAACTTCTGATGGTACCAAAAGGGGTACAGGACAAACGTGAGGAAAATCAGCATTTGTTGAGTTACAAATACGGGTTTTCTGTAAGACAGACATTAAAGAATTCAATGGCAAAGATTGAAAATACAAAATAAAACCCAAGTCAGTGGTCATATAATTCAAAATTTACTTCAGAAAAGGCAAAGCAGGCCAGGTGTGGTGTCTCATGCCTGTAATCCCAGCACTTTGGGAGGCCGAGGCGGGATGATCACTTGAGTTCAGGAGTTTGAAACCAGCCTGGCCAACATGGTGAAATCCCATCTCTACTAAAAATACAAAAATTAGCCAGGCCTGGTGGTAGGTGCCTGTAATCCCAGCTACTTGGGAAGCGGGGGAAGGAGAATTGCTTGAACCCAGGTGAAGGTTGCAGTGAGCCGAAATCGTGCCAAAATCGTGCCACTGCACTCCAGCCTAGATGACAGAGCAAGACTCTGTCTCAAAAAAATAAAAAACGAAAAATAAAAGAATAAAAAGAAAAAAGAAAAGAAAAAAAGAAAAGGTAGGGCAAGGCAATAGAGTCAGCTTCTAGCCTGTCAAATCTTTCCTGCACTAACATTATCTACAGAAACACGTGGCCGATTTCTGCCTAGAGACTCCTATCATGCTGAATGGGAATCGGGTACAAACACGCTATGTACAAGCCTGTGTACAGAACCGAAAGAATGCCCCCTGTCTCCTGTGGGGGTTATCAATAAACAGCAGGAAACCTAAAGCTTCATATTTTTATTGCCTTACCAGAATTCCAAATTGAGTCATATGGTTAGCCCTCTCATGGAGGAGTCTGGGAAATACAGTTTTTTTTTTTTTAGCTGGGCACACACTGCTGACACCCCATAAAATCAGGGTTTTGTTAACAAGGAAAAAGGAAATAAAAGATCTCAAGTGGGCCTGGCACAGTGGCTCACGCCTGTAATTCCAGCACTTTGGGAGGCCAAGGCGAGTGGATCACCTGAGGTCAGGAGTTCCAGATCAGCCTGGCCAACATGATGAAACCCCGTCTCTACTAAAAATACAAAAATCAGCCGAGTGTGGTGGCGTGGGCCTGTACGTCTGGTCCACCCTCAGCCTCGCACAGAGCCACTGCCTAGAGCTGCCCTCCCTGCCACAGTTGGTGCCCCTGGCTGTGAGCAGTAGCCGGACTCCACACTCGCTTGCTCAAGCATCCCTCAACACTGAAAGGCTGTGCTCTTTCACTGGGGAGCCCCCAGTGTGTCGAATTCTTCAAGAAAATTCTTCCAACTTCTTGTCTGACCTGTCCTTTCAGCTTGGCACAGCAGATGAGGCCTGGGCCAGACCACCCTGGGAGCTGTCCTGGCTCTACCGTCCTCCAGCTGTGCAAGTTTGCACAAGTTGTCGAATCTCAGGGGCCCGGTGTTCTCATCAGTGAAGTGGGTGTGACGACATCTGCCTCCCTCGGATGTTGAGAGTGAAGTGGGCTAATGAATGGGGAGCATTTGCGTTTTCTCCTTCCTTGGCCTCAGCTGTGCCCCCAGCCAGAGTCTTTGTGTAGTCTCACTCCCTGTTTTCCTCCGTGTCTCTGGAGCCGCAGTCCCTGGGTTAGAGGTGCTCCCCGGGGCCCCTGCAGAGACTGGCACCTGTACCAGGGCGGTTTGCAGAAGGAGGTGTGAAGCAGATAACAGGGTGCTTGTTTGGCCCTAAAGGGAGGGCACCGTGCCAAAGTGTGTGTGGCCAGCTCCACCTAGGGCAATTCGCCGTGACTACTGAGTGGGGAGCGGGGCAGCCCTTGTCAGAATGAGAATACTTAACCTCTGTTGGAAGGACTGATGGCAGCAATCTAGGCCAGAGAGGGAGGAGGAGGAGAGGCAGAGCAGGGTCTTTGCATGGGAGGTTCATGCAATCCTTCTGCCTTGAACCCCTTGACTGGGGTTCAAGGCAGAAGGATTGCTTGAGGCCAGGAGTCAAGACCAGCCTGGGCAATGCAGTAAGACCCCACGATATGGCTTGGATCTGTGTGCCCACCAAATCTCATGTCAAATTGTAATTTCCCCCAACCCCAGTGTTGGAGGTGGAGCCTGGTGGGAGGTGATTGGATCATGGGGGTGGAGTTCTCAGGAGCGGGTCAGCACCAGCCTCTTGGTGTTGCTCTCGTGATAGTGAGTGAATGAGTTATCACGAGATCTGGTTGTTTAAAAGTGTGTAGCAACTCCCCCCTTTCTTTTCTCTTCCTCCTGCCCTGGCCACGTGAAACGTCTCACTCTCCTTTTGCCTTCCAGGATTGGAAGTTTCCTGAGGCCTCAGTGGAAGCCAAGAAGAAGCCGTTATGCTTCCTGTACAGGTACAGCCTGCAGAACCATGAGCTGATCAAACCTCTTTTCTTTATAAATTATCCAATCTCAGGTATTTCTTTATAGCAATGCAAGAATGGACTAATATACCCTATCTCTTTTGAAAAAAAAAAAATATATATATATATACACACACACAAATGTATGGCCAGGTGTAGGGGCTCATGCCCGTAATCCCAGCATTTTGGGAGGCTGAGGCAGGAGGATCACTTGACTCCTGTAGTTTGAGACCAGCCTGGACAACATAGTGAAACCCCATCTGTAAAAAATAAACAAAATTAGCCAGGTGTGGTGGTACGCACCTGTAATTTCAGCTGCTCAGGAGGCTGAGGTGTAGGGATTGCTTGAGCTGGGGAATTTGAGGGGGCAGTGAGCAAGCTCACACCACTGTACTTCACAATCCAGCGCTCGCTCTCTCTGTCTCTCTCTTTCTTTCTCTCTATTTTGTCATGCACCAAATAGCCCAGGTTGGATGGGGACTATCTATCTATCTATCTCCCACCCAGTCTGGGAGGAGTTGCTATACCCTCCCCGAGCAGGGGATGTATATATGTATACACAGGCGTGGTGGCTCATGCCTGTAATCCTAGCACTTTGGGAGGCCAAGGCAGGTGGATCACCTGAGGTCAGGAGTTCGAGACCAGCCAGCCAACATGGTGAAACTCCGTCTCTACTAAAAATACAAAAATTAGGCCGGGCGCGGTGGCTTAAGCCTGTAATCCCAGCACTTTGGGAGGCCGAGACAGGCGGATCATGAGGTCAGGAGATCGAGACCATCCTGGCTAACACCGTGAAACCCCGTCTCTACTAAAAAATACAAAAAACTAGCCGGGTGAGGTGGCGGGTGCCTGTGGTCCCAGCTACTCGGGAGGCTGAGGCAGGAGAATGGCGTAAACCCGGGAGGCGGAGCTTGCAGTGAGCTGAGATCCGGCCACTGCACTCCAGCCTGGGCGACAGAGCGAGACTCCGTCTCAAAAAAAAAAAAAAAAAAAAAAAAAAAATACAAAAATTAGCCAGGTGCAGTGACAGGTGCCTGTAATTCCAGCTACTCGGGAGGCTGAGGCAGGAGAATTGCTTGAGGGCGGTCGGTGGTGGTTGCAGTGAGCCTAGATTGCACGACTGCACTCCTGCCTGGGTGACAGAGTGAGATTCCATCTCAAAACAAAACAAAAAATATATATAAATAGTATGCCCCCACCCAGTCTCTACCCTGCCCCCATTTTGTCATGCACCAAATAGCCCAGACTATATACCCCCACCCAGTAGTAGCCCCACAGCAAGGCTACTTGGTGCACGACAAAATGACTAATGTCAATGATGCAGGTGAGTTTTGCTTTAGGAAAACCAAACCACACTTGCCCAAATTTTAAGTTGACCATTTGAATTCTGAAGAAAGATTTTTAAAAGAAATGTTTGTATTTTGGCATAACTCTAGATTTACAGAAAAGTTAACAATATAATAAACAGAACTCCCATATCCCCTTCCCCAGGTTTCCCCCTCTGTTAACATCTCATATGACCATGTAGATTTGCTAAAGTGTAGAAATTGAGCTTGGGGTGGTCCTCTGAAGGCCACATCGGACTTTATCTGAATTTGAAGAAACATCTTGGAAAAGTCATTCTCCTCTCTTGAGAAGCTAGGATCAGACATGAAGATGAACCACATCTGAGATGACAATATGGGACGTTGGCAAATGGGTCAAAGGACACAAACGTGATGGAGCCAAGTCTGCAGGACAGCAGGGTGTGATGAAGAGACAGTCAGGAGTGGGGAGGCCTCAGTTCCTACTTGGGTCTGCCATTCACTCTGTGTCTTGGCAAGTCCCCTCACCCAAGTGCCTCAGTTTCTTCATCTGTAAAATGGGAATAACATTCCTTGCCTGGTGCCCCTGGCAGAGTATGGCTGGTACTAGTTTCCCCCTCAAATCCATTCTCCCATCTTCCTCAGTAAGGACGTCTGCTTTTTGGCTGGGCACATGCCACTCCAACAAGCACTACATTCCCCAGCCTCCCATATAGCAAGGAGAGGCCAGGTGACTATGTTCTAGTCAATAGGAAAAAAGCAGAAGTGGTGTGTCCATCTTCCTCGAAGAGAGGTGTGCCTTTTTCTCCCATTCCTTCAGCCTGTGGCTGGCGGAAATACTGTTATAGTGGCTGGAGCTCCAGCAGCCATTTTAGACTGTGCCATGACCCGGCAAATGGAAGGTTCACCTGGCAAACAAACACGGCATCAGAAGGCTTCCCTGACATTGTAAAACCTATTACCTTTAGACCAGGGTTTCCCAACCTGAGTCCTATTGACACTGTGGGCTGGATAATTCTTTGTTGTGGGGGCTGTTCTATGCATTGTAGGACGTTGAGCAGCATCCCTGGCCTCCACCCACTATACACCAATAGCACTCCCACCCACCAGATTGCCATTGTCCTCTGGGAGCAAAACCACCTCTGGTTGAGAAACTGCTGCTCTGGGACAAATTGCATCCAATAAGAATATAATGCAAGTGGTTGCACACAGTGGCTCACGCCTGTAATCCCAGCACTTTGGGAGGCTGTGGCGGGCGGATCACCTGAGGTCAGGAGTTCAAGACCAGCCTGGCCAACATGGCAAAACCCCATCTCTACTAAAAAAAAAAAAAAAATTAATGGGGTGTGGTGGTGGGCACCTGTAATCCTAGCTACTCAGGAAGCTGAGGCAAGAGAATCGCTTGAACCCAGGAGGTGGGGGTTGCAGTGAGCCGAGATTGTGCCATTGTACTCCAGCCTGGGTGATAAGGGAGAAACTCTGTCTCAAAAAAAAAAAAAAAAAAGAAAAGAAAAGAAAGAAAGAATACAATGCAAGCCACAAATACTAGCCACGTATGTAAATGTTTAAAAAGTAAAAATAAGCCGGGCGCGATGGCTCACACCTGTAATCCCAGCACTTTGGGAGGCCGAGGTGGGTGGATGACCTGAGGTCAGGAGTTCGGGACCAGCCTTGCCAACATGGTGAAACCCTGTCTCTATTAAAAATACAAAAATAAGCCGGGTGTGGTGGCAGGGCACCTGTAATCCCAGCTACTCGGGAGGCTAAGGCAGGGAGAATTGCTTGAACTCAGGAGGCGGAGGTTGTGGAGAGCCGAGATCGCACCATTGCACTCCAGCCTGGGCGACAGAGCAATACACTGTCTCAAAAACAAAACAAAACAAAAACAACCAAAAATAAACAGGTAAAATTAATTTTCATAATAATATTGTATTTAACCAAATATATTCAAATTGTTATTTACTATATGATCGGTATAAGAATTACTGAGGGGCTAGGTTACACTCTTTTTTCATATACAGGTTTTACATTTCAAGCACATCTCGATGCAGACCAGCCAGATCTCAAGTGCTCAAAAGCCGTATGTGCCAAGTGGGTACCCTAGCAGGTGACATGAACTCTAGACTTCTGGTACTTGAGGAAGAAATAAGCCTCCATCTCTTCTAAGGCACTTCATTTTGGGGTTTCTGTTACTTACGGAGGATGTAATCCTTACCAGCACACAGGGTTTTTGATGAGCCACATGCTGTTGGACACTCAAGAAGAAATTAAAGCAAGACTGCTGATCCAGGGCTGAAAAGCAAAGTGCCTTAGAGAAGCCAGACGAGCCTGCCCTGCACACTCCGTCACTGTCTCGGTGCTCCCAACGACTCCATCAGGGAGGCATCATCATCTTCATTCCATAAACAAAGATTCTGAGCTTGGAGAGCGTGATAGGTGCTGTCATGTCCAGCCAAGCTGTCCCCTCTCCAGCCACGGCACTCAGGCCCCTGCTGCAGGGAGCCTTGGCAGGTGGTAGCCCTGATAGGTCCCTCTCCAGCCACGGCACTCAGGCCCCTGCTGCAGGGAGCCTTGGCAGGTGGTAGCCCTGATAGGTCCCTCTCCAGCCACGGCACTCAGGCCCCTGCTGCAGGGAGCCTTGGCAGGTGGTAGCCCTGATAGGTCCCTCTCCAGGACTCAACTCAGCCGCTTTGCCCAAAAGTGATATCTCTTCCCCAGGGTAACCCTATCTGTCCACGACTGGTCAAGGTGATGTATAAAGGCTTGAACCCCTGACCAAATTCTGGACAACCTGGAGTGCCAGCCTGGCCCCGGAGCTTACATAGGATCCACCGGGGCCACACAGCTTACCTCTGTCCTCTGCTCACTGCTTCTCTCGTTCACAGCTGCTGATCCCAAGATAAACTGTGATAAACCCTGTGATAAACATGTGTGCACTCGCTTTCCCTCTGGCTAAATCCCACCCTCTACCTTGGCCATCCTTCAACTTCTATTCATGCCTCAAAACCATCGGTCTGGCGCGGTGGCTCATGCCTGAAATCCCAGCACTTGGGAGGCCGAGGCGGGTGGATCACCTGAGGTTGGGAGTTCAAGACCAGCCTGACCAACATGGAGAAACCTTGTCTCTACTAAAAATACAAAATTAGCTGGGCATGGTTGCACATGCCTGTAATCTCAGCTACTAGGGAGGCTGAGGTAGGAGAATCGCTTGAACCTGGGAGGCAGAGGTTGCGGTGAGCCGAAATCACACCGTTGCACTCCAGCCCGGGCAACAAGAGCGAAACTCCGTCTCCAAAACAACAACAACAACAAAAAACCATCTTCTCAGACGTGAAGCCCCTAGTCTTCATCGTGACAACTTCTGAGAGCAGCTGGGAATCCCTTGTGGAGCTGCTAAGGGGGTGACTCCTGAGTACTCAGCAGGCCCCTTTCTGCTGTCTCTGCAGGAACCCTGGGGTGATCCTGGGAGTAGAGGACATCTGGTCTCAGCACCTTTGCCGAGTGTGGGGTGAAGAAAGGAATGCTGGGCCTTAAGACAGGAATGGATGAGAGCCAGAGTATGATTGTTGAATTTACAGGCCTGGCCTCAGATCCCAGCTGTGGCAGTTGGCCTCCCAAGCCCGTTTCTTCAATTGGAAGGTCAGATGATGTTTCTACTTCTCCGTGTCGGGAGATGACAGTGCATGGCTCCGGGTCTGGTGCACAGTAAAAATCAATGTTCCCACCACACGGGAATT
Organism: Rhinopithecus roxellana; assembly: GCF_007565055.1. Taxonomy (NCBI): domain Eukaryota; kingdom Metazoa; phylum Chordata; class Mammalia; order Primates; family Cercopithecidae; genus Rhinopithecus; species Rhinopithecus roxellana. Next base: position 11,828,705 of record NC_044562.1, on the reverse strand, counting down.
GTGAACATTCATAAAATAAAAAAGGAACTGGCAGGCCATCTCCTGCACATCTGCCTCCTCCTCCTCAGCAGACTGGAAGCCCCAGGGGTCCAGACTAGGCCTAATTGTGCCCTGTAACACCCAAGAGTCATGGGCAGAAATACGCACTTTTGTTCACACAGTGTGACTCAAATGCTCTCTCCGTAGGCATTGCTGAATTCTACCCTCCCATAGCTAAAAGCCTACAAAGAGAGAGAAGGTAGGCAGTGACCCAAAATACACAGAGTCATACTTAGGTCATGAGAGCCATGATCCCTGAGAAGCTAAACTCACCTGAACCTAAGCTTGACCACAACCATGGAATGAGGCCTTATTATTCCCATAGCAAAACCCAGATCCAAACGGCCCAGTGTATCATTTTTCCATTTGTATGAAACAAACCAGCCCACAACTTGGTGGTGTAAGGCCACAGCCATCCATTTGCTCACAAGCCTGCATTTTGGGCAGGGCTTGGGCGGGCAGGGCTTGCCTCAGTTCTATGAGGTGTGGTTGGAGGCAATCCATTGGGACATCTTAGATGGGCTCTGCGGGGTGGCTGGAGGGATTGGAGGCTGGCCAGGTCTCCCTCTCCAATAGTGCATTTGGACTCTACCTGGTGGCTCAGAGCTCTGGGAGAGTTAAGAGAAGCTGCCTATCATGACTGTAATCCCAGCACTCTGGGAGGCTGAGATGGGTGGATGACCTGAAGGTCACGAGACCAGCCTGGCCAACATGGTGAAACCCCGTCTCTAATTAAAATACAAAAAATTAGCTGGGTGTGGTGGCAGGCACCTGTAATCCCAGCTACTCAGGAGGCTAAGGCAGGAATATCACTTGAACCCAGGAGGCAGAGTTTGCAGTGAGCTGAGATCTTGCCATTGCACTCCAGCCTGGGCAACAAGAAACTTCATCTTAAAAAAAAAAAAAAAAAAAAAAAGAGAAGCTGCCTAGGGGCCAACCCAGAAGGGAACAGCATTACTTCCTCTGCATTCTATGGTTAAAGTAAGTCACAGGGTCAGCCCAGGCGGAAAGGGGGAGGAGAGGGAAACAGACACCACCTCTTGATGGGAGAAGCAGCATGAGGTCAATTTACTCCACCAAAGGTCACATATTCAGATGGAGCTAAGCAGTAAACCCAGGCCTAAGCCATCTAATAATATTGACTGCCCTTCCTCCAGGCTTTTGCAGGAGCGTCTACTGGGGGGGAGACCTCCCTCCATCTCCACAGATTGGTTTCATTTCCACTCACCCATCCATCAGGAGACATCACTTCACGCTGGAGCCTCTTCGGAGCTCCAGAGTCGTCCTCTGTGTTCCCAGGGCAGCCTCTACGTCCCTGACCACACTGTACTGTCACTGCTGCTTACCCATGGGCCTCTCCTGTTAGAACTCAAGGACAAGTCCAGCAAAGGACATGTTCTTTCCAGACCACCCCAGAGTGTCTCCCATTTAAACAACGGGTTTGGCATGGACCCTGATGGGCTGAGGTTTGTTGTGGGTGTTGGTGTTCAGGATGTTTCTTTGGAAGCTCCCATAAGAGTAACCCTTGGGCAAGGAACTGGAAGGAAGCAGGAGGGAGACCCTGAGCAGGACACAGGTCTTGTGACAGCTTCGACTGTCTTCATGGGGAGTCCTGGGGCTAAAATGCCCCATCAGCACTGTCCCCAATCGGGCAGAGATGGCCAGGCTTTTATACTCCTGCTGGGACAGTCCCTGGGATGTGGGCTATCCCAGGAGGGACATGACAGAGGGTAAGGCTGCTCTCTGAGCAGGGGCAGTTAGTTCCTGGAGAAGCCGACGGCTGGGGGACTGTCTGCTGACAGCACCACCTGTAGCCGGGGAACTATTCCTATTCTCCTAACAGGGCAGAGCAGTGGGGAGGTGGCAGTCCTTGAGGGCTGCACAGAGGAAGTGGTTTGCCAGTTGTGACCTGTGGCTGGAGGGAGGGGGGCAGGAACAGCAGAGGGAGGGAGGGTTTTACCCACATCCATGCTTGGGGAGCGGGGAGTTCTGGACCCAGGCCCCCAAGGGATGTCATTTGACTGCATTAATAATCAGGGACGGAATCCCCATCTCCTCTGTGCCAGGTGCTGTGCCATGTACTGGAGGACCAGACAGCACCTGGATGTGGGTCAGGGCTCCATGGAACTCCACTCCCTCCTAATGGCCCTCCACACCACCCCCTGACCCACTGTCTACACTGCTGCCAGACCGATCTTTCCAAAAGGCAAATCATACATGTGACTCCTCTGCTTAAAACACAGAATAAAATCCTAGCTCCTTGTCCTGGCCTGCCAGGCCCTCTGATCTTCCCCACCCTCCTCACCTCACCTCCTAAGCTCTCCCCAGGACCAGCCATGCCAAGTAGGTCTTCCTCAAGGCTTTGGCAGTCACTGTTGCCAAGGGGGTGGGGAACTATGCTTGGAACTATTTTTCTCTAGGTGTTGTTCACAGAGAACTTCCTCTGCATCCATCAGGTCTCAGCTCAATGTCACCTCCTCCAGGAAGCCTTCTCCGATTATTCTTTTGGTGCATTCCTTTTTTTTATTTTCATGTTTACTCAACAAGTATTTATCTTAACTATGTCCCATGCACCCTTCTATGCAGTGCAGGTAAGGGGGTGTTAAGAGAGCCAGGCCCTGTCCTCTTGGAGCTTACAGTCTAATGGGAAAGACAATCAGTACACAAGTAAAAATAAAAAATAAAAAAATGTTGGCCTGGCTCGGTAGCTCACGCCTGTAATCCCAGCACTTTGGGAGGCCGGGGTGGGCGGACCACCTGAGGTCAGGAGTTCGAGACCAGCCTGGCCAACATGGCGAAACTCCGTCCCTACTAACAATAAAAAAATTAGCCGGGCGTGATGGAGGGCGCTTGTAATCCCAGCTACTCGGGAGGCTGAAGCAGGAGAATCGCTTGAACCTGGGAGCGGAGGTTGCAGTGAGCCCCGAGATCGCGCCACTGCACTCCAGCCTGGGTGGCAGAGCGAGACCCTGTCTCAAAAAAAAGAAAAAAAAAAGCCATGATTTCAGAGCGTGAGCAAGGAAAGGAGACAGAGAGAGCCTAGGCTGGAAATCTCGGAGCCGCTCTGGAGACTGGCCTTGGGCGTAGAGTGGGGAGCAGAGGGCAGAGGGGCTGCGTGGCGCGGGTTGGGGGCGGCAAGGGTCACCTGAGCCCCACATCGGGGGTTGGGGGAGAGCGCCCAGCTGGCCGTAGGTCCCTGTGGTCAGGTCGCCCCGGAGGCGCGCTCGTTCGCCGGAAAGGCACGCGCGCCGGTCTGCCAGGTGCGGCGGCCGCGGGGAGCCGCCCTCCCGGCCGAGGTTCCTGGGGGGCGGGTCCCGGGGCGGGACCGCCCCTGGGCCGCCCATAAATGCGCCCAGCCGGCCGGCACCACGGGTTCGGAGCGTGAAGCAGCCCGTGGGACCTCCGCGCGGCCCGCGTCTGTGCTCGCTGCCGCGCCCAGGTGGGCGCGCTGGGAGCTCCAGCCATGCTCTTCTGGCACACGCAGCCCGAGCACTACAACCAGCACAACTCCGGCAGCTACCTGCGGTAAGGGCCGCACGCCGTCTCCGCGGGGCTCGGGCCGGGCCGGGCCGGCGGGCCGGGCGCCGTTGGACGTCCAGGGGCGGAGAGGGGGCGCCCCTGCTGGGCCCTGGCCTCCCCGCTGTCCGCCCCCTGGGGACTGAGAGACCCGCCCAGCGTCCCGCCTAGGGACTGACAGACGGACGCCGGCGGGACCCGACGTGCGGAGTTGGGGGCCCTCCGGGGAGGCGGGCGCGCAGAGCCCTATGCCTGCGAGGGCTCCTCCCCGACGGCAGAGAGGGTGCAGGGCGCGCACCTGCAGGTCCGCCGCCTTCCCTGGCCCATCCGCCTCCCGCGGCCCTCCTCTCCCCGCGCGTATCGGAGAAGTAGAGGAAACGTCCTGCCAGCAGCCTGGTGCCCGGCCCGGGGAAGTTCGTCCCCTGCTCTCTGTCCGTCTCCGCCGGGGCCCCTCTCCCAGCCTCGCGCCCTCTGCAGTGCCCTTCGTCGGACCAGGTGCTGGCGGCGGCCGGGGGCGGCGCGCTCCTAGGGGCCGGCCGCCCCCATCCCTGCGGTAGTCTTGCGCGTGTTCGCCCGAGGCCCGCGTGGTTATTGCCTTTGATGGAAATCTTTCTTCTTCTGCAGGGATTTGAGTAGTGCCCTTCAGAGGGGAAAGTCAGTCGTGCGTGTTTTGCACGGTTCCCCACAACCCCCTCTTAGCAGTAGGACCCCGTGTGCTCTGTCTCCCGGAGGATTGTTTTTCCTTGTTCTGCCGCTGGCCGGGACTAATGGGCAGTCATTTCACTTTGTGAACTCGCCTGAACCAGCTTTAGCCTGTCCTTATTTCCATCCTAGTCACAGTTTATGAAATGTGCCTAATTTAACCCAAAAGGCATTTGATATGAGCTCAGGGAAAATGAATTACTGAGGCTGAAGGAGTCACAGGCATTGACAGCCCCCATACCAGAGCTACATTTAGTACTAGTTTTGGCCCCAAGAAGTTCCCACTTAGTTCTTAAAACGTTATTTGTAATTCCTGGCTGCTGGTAGGTATTTGCCCTCCCTGAAGACATCCCCTTTTCCTGGAGGCGGGGGAATGATTGGGTTTAGCGGATGTATCTGCTGATTTTATTCATGGGCCAAAGTAGTTGGAGATGGCAAAGGTCTAGAGCCTTAAAGGCTGGCTGCCACCCGGCAGACCACGGTGATGTCACCAGATGGAAGCTGCTCTGGGGGCTGTTGGAAGCCCAGGAGGAGATGTTAATCACCCACAGATTAAGTGTCCGTTCACTTACAAGAAATGCTACAATGGAATACATTTTTACTGAAGTTTTAGTTGTAGCTTTGCCTGAATTTTAATTTGCAGCCATTAAGTATGTTGCCATATCTTAACAATGAGTTTGAAGGTGACCCTGAGTTGAAGGTGAGTGTACTTAGAACTTCTAGATACCTACAATGTCATCACCCCATTAGGGAACAGTTCTCCCTTGCCTGGGAGGTACAGTTCTGACATCTGCTACCGAGATGGCAATTTGTCCCGAGTAGCTCAGATACCTTTTAGGATTTGGTGAAAGGAGGAGGGTGAGCACTGGGAGTGGGTGGTGCTGTAAAGCCCTATTGGCTTCTGGGGTCATCGGGGGACCGTGGATAAAGAAGTCCATGCTCTTTTTTTATTTCACTTCTTGGAAGCTGGGAGTTTTTCCCTCAGTGAGGGCCAAGGTGGGGGTTTGTGCTTATGTCCTTGGTTTCCCCTGACTCTAGAGGGAAGGTCTTGTCCTCTTCCTTGCGTTTTTTGTATTTTATTTTTGGTCATCTCCTCACTTGGCCGAACTTCTGCAAGCTGTCTGACCTCACCAGGGTAGAGGCCTTTACTCCCTTCCCTTTTTCTGTTTGATGTTCTTGTGACTTTTATTCCTTGGCAAATAAGGATGCCAGGCTTGAAACAAGTTACTGTTGAGCGATGGTTCTTAACTTCCTCCGCCCTCCCGCCCCTTTTTAAAAAATTTAAAGGCAGCAGTCCATGGATTATTAACTTGACATGGTCTGGGCAAACATGAAATTATGCAATCCGCGGTGTTCCTAGAGAACCACCCGGGCTGGGAGTGTGCCCTGCCCTGACAAAAGGAAGACGCCCTGTGGGGGAAGCCAAGACGGCCTTGCACCCTTATTTTTCAGTAGTGGATAGTGACAGGGGAGGCCCACACAGGGCAGGTTTTCCAGGTGTGTGCTCAATGCCAGGCTTTTTCTTCTGAAAATTGATGAGATGTTGATGGAGTGTGTGCTGGGTTTGTGTTGTAGAGACGCTGGTTTATGATGTGCGAGGAACAGATTGTACCAGTGACTCTGTTTATACAGACAAGTTGGGTCAGCTAATTGGATTCCTAGTCAGGGACCCACGAAGGGAAGAGGGTTATCAAGATAATAGCATTGGTACTTTTTTGGCAACTGTTTCTGTGCTGCTTATAATTTAGAGGCCTTAAACAAGCCTTGCCTGCCTGTAGGTCATTCATGTTCTCAAGGAATTCTTTGTCCTTTGTAAGGGCATTTTTAAAATGCTAGGTTTTTTGTTTCTTTTTCCTTTTTTTTTTTTTTAATTTTTTTTTTTAGAGATGGTGAGGTCTCACTGTGTTGCCCAGACTGGTCTCAAACCCCTGGCTTCAAGCAGTCTTCTCACCTCAGCCTCGCAAAGTACTGGGATTTCAGGCATGGGCCACTGTGCCTGGCCTAAAAAATATATCCAGAAACAAGTTCCTCAGTAAGTGGCAGCACGATGACTTCATTTTTTTTTTTTTTTAATGTGGGGAGTTTTGTTAAGAGGTGGAGGAGAAGAAACTTACAGCAAGGATTTCAAGATTTCCCACTTGGATAAGAAAACGGACTGGGCCGGGCACGGTGGCTCACACCTGTAATCCCTGTAGTTTGGGAGGCCAAGGTGGGTGGATCACCTGAGGTCAGGAGTTCGCGACCAGCCTGACCAACATGGTGAAACCCCATCTCTACTAAAAATACAAAAATTAGCCAGACGTGGTGGCTCGTGCCTGTAATCCCAGCTACTCGGGAGGCTGAGGCAGGAGAATCACTTGAACCTGGGAGGTGGAGGTTGCAGTGAGCCGAGATTGTGCCACTGCACTCCAGCCTGGACAACAAGAGTGAAACTCCGTCCACCACCCCCCACCCTGCCGCCCAAAAACAAAACAAAACAAAACCACACACACACAGACTTGAAGCCAAGGTCCTTCCTTCCTGTTTGCCTTTTGGACAGATTAGAATGACCCTGAAAACAGTGTCCAGTTGTCCTCTCTTTAGAAGGGATGGAGGAATGTCTCAACCTGGGTACTCAGGGAGGGAAGGAAGTGGTTTGTTCATTTGCATAGTGTACAGAACCTGGAGGACAGGGTTGTATTGCTGTGAGAAGTGGCCAGTTAATGGAATTGTTGATAAAAAAATAAAAATGTTTGTTTAGATTTTTATTCTAAAAGTGAAATCTTTTTTTTTTTTTTTTTTTTTTTTTTGAGATGGAGTCTTGCTCTGTCGCCCGGGCTGGAGTGCCGAGGCCGGATCTCAGCTCACTGCAAGCTCCGCCTCCCGGGTTCCCGCCATTCTCCTGCCTCAGCCTCCGGAGTAGCTGGGACTACAGGCGCCGGCCACCTCGCCCGGCTAGTTTTTTGTATTTTTTAGTAGAGACGGGGTTTCACCGTGTTAGCCAGGATGGTCTCAATTTCCTGACCTCATGATCCACCCGTCTGGGCCTCCCAAAGTGCTGGGATTACAGGCTTGAGCCACCAAGCCTGGCCTAAAAGTGAAACCTTATGAGTGATCACTTGTGGATAGAAACCAAAGAAATGGAACTTTGCCCTTTTACCTCCTTGGTGGGCTGATTGAATCAGTGTTTTGGGCGGTCATTGAGTGAAATTAGAGTCATGAAGGAGTGGTTTCCTCTGTTTTAAAGTATCTGGAGTGTGCAAGGGTTGCAGGAGTGCAGCCAGCACCCTGCGATGTGCGTGCTGTGTCATCCTGGGCCCTGGTGGTCTGCGTCCTCTCTCCAGCTTCGCCCTGGCTCTGCAAGAGCCCCCTGGGGCTCTGTTCCTGACCTCTGCTTCCTGTGTGTTGCAGTGATGTGCTCGCTCTGCCCATCTTCAAGCAGGAGGAGCCCCAGCTGTCCCCTGAGAACGAGGCCCGCCTGCCACCCCTGCAGTACGTGTTGTGTGCTGCCACGTCCCCAGCCGTGAAGCTGCATGAAGAGACGTTGACCTACCTCAACCAAGGTAGTGGCCGGAGGCCCGGGCCAAGTGGAACCCAGAAGCAGTAGGGAGCTGATGTGAAAGGCCCACTTGGGCCTTGTGACTTTGTTACGGTGGGTGAGGTGGGGCTCGGGAAAGAGAACAGGTGCAGGTTCAGATTCCACTTCCCAGCTGCGTGACCCCTCCAGCCCCAGTGTCCTCATCTGAAAACTGGAAACATCAGATACCTTACGTGGGTAACAGGGTAGCACTCTGCATTCCTCCTAGAGCCCCTCCCCTCCCCTCCCCTCCCCTCCCCTTTTTTGAGACGGGGTCTTGCTGTGTGGCCCAGGCTGGCATGAAGTGGCATGATCATGGCTCACTGCACCCTTGACCTCCTCAATCCAAGTGACCCTCCCACCTCAACCTCCCAAGTAGCTGGGATCACAGGTATAGGCCACCATGCCCAGCTAATTTTTAAATTTTTTTGTAGAGCTTGGCGGGGGGGGGGTCTCACCATGTTGCCCAGGCTGGTCTCAAACTCCTGGGCTCAAGTGATCTACACCTGCCTGGACCTCCCAAAGTGCTGGGATTATAGGCCTAAGCCACTGTGCCTGGACACGTTGTGACTATTTATTGTGACCATGATCATGTCCTTTGAAGGCATAGACTGAGTACCGTCAGCATCCCAGGTCCTGGAGCCGCACCTGGCAGTGGTGGGACGGCTGGCCTGTGTCCTACGCAGCACCGGAGCAGGGTTCCATCTGTGCTAGACAAAAGCCCTCTGTGGCGATGGAGACAAGTTCCCTCACCATGTCCTGAGAGAAACGGGCTTTGGAGTTTGAATTCCAACTCTGCACTTCCTAGCTCTGTGACTTGGAGATGCCTTTTCTTTTTCTCTGAGCCTCAGTGTTTTCATGGGTAAAACAAGAAGTATAATTTTGTGGAGTTAGAAGAACGAAGGTCTGTGAGGTGCCTGGAATGATAGTGGTTGTTCAGTTGCTGGTTCCCTTTTTCAGAACACGTGGGCAAGTGTCCTGATGGATGGTGGTTTTGTGATTCTATCATGATTATGAGTATGCGTTTTTTGCACTTTCTTTCTGGGTCATCTCATGACCACCCTGGCATCATGTGGATTTGTCACCTTCTACTTTATCTTTTATTGTGTGTGTGCCCCAGACATGAAACAGTTCTTGGCCACCCACCCAGGCATCCAGCAAGGATGAGCAAAGGACTGTGTGTCTGCTCTACCCCTGACTGGTATGATACCCCTCTGCTTTCAATGGGCAGAGCAGACGAGCAGAGGAACGCTGGTTTCTGTGGGGTCACAGGGAATTGCGGGGGAGCTGCAGTGTCGTAGCAGTTTGTCTTACATATGCAGCTTCCTCTCTGCGAACTTTGATTCCTCAATTTGGGGAGCCAGCCAGGGTGGAAGTCCAACGTGGTCATCAGGCTCTCTGCTTACTACTGAACTTGCCAGCTTCTGGGCCAAGAAAGTAGCTCAGAAGCAGCAGCTGGCTCGGTCTGTCTCCCTCTGGGTAGAGGTAACCCCCTCTCATTGTGGAGGGGCCGCAGTGGAAGGTGATGCTTTATCCACAGGGGCAGCTCTGCTGGCCTCAGTTGGTCTTGCTCAGTTGAGCTCCCTCAGCTCTAGAGCTTCCTGCTCAGGCCCTGAGACCTGTGCACCATCTGCAGCGGACGGTGGCCATGGTTGGTGGGTGGTGTGGCCAAGTGTGCGCGTGTTCTGCTGTGTGGAAAGGTTTCTGCTATATGCCTTTCACTTTCATGGAGGGTCAAGTGCTACCAATTGGTTATGCACCTTTGAGCACTTTCTTTCCTCTGTGAGCCTCTGTTTTTGTTTTTTTTTTTTTTTGCTTAAATTTAGCAGGGAAAAATGAGATGTTTATAGCATTTGTTGAGCTTTGATGTGGTTCTTCTTGTTGGCTATGTCCTGTGGTGCTGAGGAGTGGGTCCAAGGTCTGAGGTCTTGGTCCTGGACCAAGATATTGTGTGTCTGTCCATGCCCTGGTCCCTGCTCCAGTTGGTAAGGCCATTAGCTGAGTTCCTTACCTTTCCTCCACCCCTGCCAACTCCTTTTTTTTGAGACAGAGTCTTGCTCTGTCTCCCAGGCTGGAGTACAATGACACGATCTCAGCTCACTGCAACCTCTGCCTGCCGGGTTCAAGTGATCTCCTGCTTCAGCCTCCCAAGTAGCTGGGATTACAGGCATGCGCCACCACACCAGGCTAATTTTTGTATTTTTAGTAGAGATGGGGTTTCACCATGTTGGCCAGGCTGGTTTCGAACTCCTGATCTCAGGTGATCCACCCGCCTCAGCCTCCCAAAATGCTGGGATTACAGGCGTGAGAGCCACTGTGCCTGGCCTACTAGGTTTTTCTTAAAAGAGTTTTAAAAGTTGATCCTCTCATAGATCAGTTAAAAGAGAGAAAAAGGAGTTACCCCTGTGGTCTCATCATCTTATGTTAATTTGGTATATTTAGATATTTTTAAAATTATATTTTGTAGGTTATTGAAATAATCTACTTTATAGAAAGTTTGAATAATTTGGAAAAGCAAAAGGAAGAAAATTAAAACAAAATTAAAATCCCCTCCAATTTCACCAGAAGCCACTGCTAACCTTATTTCTACATGTTTGTGTATGTATCTTTCTGTGATTATGCTACAGACATTTATCCTTTTTTTCCGTTTACTGTATTTGTCAGCCTTCTCATGTCATTGAAAATGATTTGAGGACTTACATTTGTGTAATGACTGCATAGTATTACATTGTATATTTCTATGACTTTAACCTGTTTCCTTTTATGGCTACTTAGTTTCTAGTTAGAAATTAAATACTGCAGTGATGAACAACATCCTTGTATATAAATCTTCCTGTGAAATGTTGATTATTTATGTATTTTAAAAATAAATGCTTAAGAAGTAGAATTTCTGGATCAAAGGGTTTGAACATTGAGGCTTTTGATGCATATCACCAAATTGCCTTCTCAGAAGAATGTACCAATTTATGTGCCAGCCAGCAGTATACATTTTATTGTCTCTTTTCCAATATTGGTTATTGTTTTTTGTCATCTGATTAGTGACACATGGAATTTAATACTAAACTAGCATTTCTTTTCTTTTTTGAGCTGGGGTCTGGCTTGGTTTCCCAGGCTGGACTCAAATTTCTGAGCTCAAGTCATCCTCCCTCCTCAGCTTCCTGAGTAGCTGGGATTAAAGGTGTGTACCAGCACCCCTGGCCTTAAATTAGCATTTCTGTGATTGTTAATGCAGTTAGATATTTTGAAATACATTTATTGATCTTTTTAATTTGTTGATTATATTCCTGTCCTTTGCACATTTCTCTATTTGGGTGTTTATGTCTTACGGATAAGGGCATACTATTTATGAAGAATACCAACCTTTTAGCTGCCATTTTTTGCAAGTATTTTTCTCTGATGGTGGCAGGCCATTTAACTTTTATTGTGTGATAACTATATTTATGGTGTAAGGTATATGTTGTGATTTTTTTTTTCTGTAGAAATCGATTTTAAATGTCTATAGTCAAATATTTCATTCTTTGAAAATTAACTTTTCTTTTATGCTTAAAAGAAAATGCCTGCTCATCCCAAAATCACTTAGCTGAGTAGTTTTCTGAATTTCATTGAGAGGTGTCTAAATTTTAACACTTACTGAAATGCATTTGGAATTTATGATGTGATATGAAGATCTGAGTGTTTATTTTCTAGTTACTGCCCGACTTTTCCTACCTTTATTTCACAAATTTAAAAACATCAATTCTGAAACATTTTTTGTTGGCTTTTTTTTTTTTTTTTTTTTGAGACAGGGTCTGGTTCTGTCACCCAGGCTGGGTGCAGTGGCTCCATCTCAGCTCACTGCAGCCTCTGCCTCCCGGGCTCAAGGAATCCTCCCACCTCAGCCTCCCGAGTAGCTGGGACTACAGGCATGCGCCACCACACCAGGCTAATTTTTGTAATTTTGGTAGAGATGGGGTTTCCCAGATGATGTTTCCCAGGCTGGTCTTGAACTCCTGGGCTCAAGCAGTCTTTCCACCTCGGCCTCTCAAAGTGCTGGGACACTCGTGAAACATTAAAAAACCCATCATCCTCAGCAAACTAACACAGGAACAGAAAACGAAACTCCACATGCTCTCACTCATAAGTGGGAGTTGAACAATGAGAATATACGGGTGCAGGGAGGGGAAATCACACACTGGGGCCTGTCGGGGGGTGGGGGGCAAGGGGAGGGATAGCATTAGGAGAAATACCTAATGTAGGTTATGGGTTCATGGGTGCAGCAGACCACCATGGCACATGTATGCCTATGTCACAAACCTACACGTTCTGCACATGTAATCCAGAACTGAAGTATGATTAAAAATATATATATTCTAAATTGGAAGGCAAGCAACAGACAGACTTGTCCTGTGCTACTGATGTTCTTGCTGAATTCCTCATTGAACTAATTTTTTAGCTTAGAAATATGTTTTTCTGTGTCAGAGAGGTTCCTTTCATTGTTCTTTTTAGCCACTCCCAATAATTTATTCTTACAGAGGGTTACGACCATTAAGACTTCCTTCTCGGCTGAGTGTGGTGGCTCATGCCTGTAATCCCAGCACTTTGGGAGGCTGAGGCTGTTGGATCATCTTAGGTCAGGAGTTCAAGACCAGCCTGGCCAATGTGGTGAAACCCTATCTTTACTAAAAATACAAAAATTAGCTGGACATGTTGGTGGGCACCTGTAATCCCAGCTACTTGGGAGGCTGAGGCAGGATGATTGCTTGAACCCGGAGGGCAGAGGTTGCAGTGAGCTGAGATCGAGCCACTGCACTCTAGCTTGGGTGATAGAGCGAGACTCCGTCTCAAAAAAAAAAAAAAAAAAAAAAAAAAAAAAAAACCCACTTCTTCTATACTTTTTCTTAAAAAAAAAAAATGGATGAGATTATATGCTTTATGCAGTTATTTCTTGCTTTTATTAAATATTGTTCTTATAATAATGTTTTCCATTATTATTAAAAGTATCCTAAACATGTAAAATGTCTACATGTTATTTCACTATTTCCTTTTGTTATTTAGGGCAGAATATTGTCATAACTGCTAGAAAGAATATACAACATAATTGTTTTAGTGTCTGCCTCCCGTAATAGAATGGAAGTTCTGTAGGGCTGAGCCATGGATTAAATAATTTTTTTTTTTTTTTTGAGACAGGGTCTTACTCTTTCACCCAGGCTGAATGCAGTGGCACAGTCATGGCTCACTGCAGCCTCCACCTCCTGGAACCATTAGTCCTCCTGCCTCAGCCTCTCAAGTAGCTGGGACAAACATGGGCTACCACGCCCAGCTAATTTTTCTACTTTTTTTTAGAGACAAGATCCCGCTATGTTGCCCAGGCTGATCTCAAACTTCTGAGCTCAAGCAATCCTCCTTGACCTCCCAAAGTGTTGGGATTACAGGCATAAGCCACTGCCTGGCCCCTAAAATTTTAAAGTACGGGCTGAGGAATAGTCCTTTTCCTAAATACTTAGAATTGGAAGTATTTTGGATTTTGGATTTTCAGATATTCGCATATCTGTAATGAGGTGTTTTGAGGCTTTGACCCACATCTAAACACAAAATTCACTTATGTTTCATATATACTTTAGGCACATAGCATTGAAGGTAATTTTATACAATATTTTAAATAATTTTGTTTATAAAACAAAGCTTGTGTACATTGAGTCATCAGAAAAGATGGTCCCAGCCACCTATGTGGACAATATGTGGGGTCACATCAGGACTCAAAAAGTTTCAGGTTTGGGATTTTTGGATTAGGGATGCTCAACCTGTATCCTCAGTATTAAGCTGTGGGTGCCTTGAGAGTATAGTAGGTGCTCTGTGAATATTTAGAAAATCTAAAAATAGGTGTGATTTTATCCCCTCCAGTCAGTAATGCTGCACTAGATATCTTTTTCAGCATACCCCATTTAAGTAGCCTGTTCTACATCATATGACCAAAAGGCATTGATGCAATTGGCCTGTTTTTTTCTTTTTTTTTTTTTTTTTTTTGAGACGAAGTCTCACTCTATTACCCAGGCTGGAGTGCAGTGGCACGATCTCGACTCACTGCAACCTCTGCCTCCTGGGTTCAAGCGATTCTCCTGCCTCAGCCTCTTGAGTAGCTGGGATTATAGGTGCCCACTGCCACACCAGGCTAATTTTTGTATTTTTAAATAGAGACTGGGTTTAGCCATGTTGACCAGGCTGGTCTTGAGCTCCAGACTTCAGTTGATCCGCCTGCCTTGGCCTCCCAAGATAAAATTCTTAAAAAGTAGTTTTGACACATCATTCAAGACATTTTTGGTTAATAGAAAAGCCTGCTATTAATATTTATAAGGCTTTGTGGTAGTTATTGTGTTATTCTTGTGAAGCCATCACAGGTCCTCTCCTCTTCCTTGTAATGATGTGTTTAAAGTTCTCTGAAAACATGGAAAAGATGCTATAGGCGTAAATCAAAAAGTCACTTAAACCACTGGATGCCCATTTCTCAGTGCAGTGTCAAACCAATGCCTTGAGGACATGTGGCTTGGACATGTGTGTTTCATAGGGATGTCCTATCGCCAAGCCCAGTGGCTAGTTTTAGATATGGTAGAAATGATTTGAAAAACAAAGTCTGTCCTCTTCCTCTGAAAAAATCCTTCCAAGGGGTGGATAGAGAGTTGAATAGAGGTTTGCAAACTTCCAGATAACCTCCTCTTTGTCAGTGGCCAAAGGTCATTGTAGACAGATCTTCCTGAAGGCTGGAGCCTGAGGGAAGGGATGATGAGGGTGTGGAGGGATGAGAAGGGGTGTGGAGGAGGAGGAGTCCGGGAGAGCAGAGAAGAGAGCACCCCAGGCAATCTGCGTAGGGATTTCTGGCTTTGAGATAAGAAATAACTTTGCAAGAATGACTTGCGGTGGGGAATGCTTTGATATTTTCCATCAAAACAACTCTTGAGTCTTAAGTATAGTAATGAATTTTCATAATATGCTTAGTTACATTCATTCATGGAGTAAAATTTCCTGTTGGTTGGAGGAGGATGGTGGCTTGGTGAGAAGAGAGAAAAGCCATGTGCAAAGGCAAGCATGGGGGTGCAGTTGAACACACTGTCTATCCCAGGAGTCCTAAGTGGTTGAGGATGACGAGGGTTTCAAACACAAGGGGAAATAGGAATGATATGGCTGGAGAGGTAGACCAGATATCTGACCTAGAACTCCACCTGTCTTGCTTAGGCCAAACTATCTGGCAACCATCTGGGCAAGTCAGTTAACCTTTCTTTACGTCCAATTCCTTACCTGTAAGATGGAGGAAGTAAACTCCCTACAAAGTAGGTGCTGCTATGTGGGTAAAATGAGCTAATGCATCTAGAACACTGAAATGCCGGGCACATAGCAAGCACTCACATGTCACCCACAGTTATTAATAAAGAGGAGACATCTCACCAGTCCTGTTTTGGAAGTTAACAAGGTCATCGAGTTGGGACTTGGATAACTTTTGCTGATTTTTATCCCTTCTTTTCCCAATTCAAAGATTAATACAGGGTTGGCTCTAAAGCTAAGAACTGCATCTCTTAGAGTTGAACAGCGGTAGCTTTGGGAAGGCCTGCTTCACTTTTCCATTCATTCTTCACTCGCTGTACAGCCACATGGTGGACATAACCCTGAGGAGAATTTCCTGTGCAAGGTGTTGAAATACCATTTTAGAAATAACGATCTCTTGGCCGGGCGCGATGGCTCACGCCTGTAATCCCAGCACTTTGGGAGGCCGAGGCGGGTGGATCACAAGGTCAGGAGATCGAGACCATCCTGGCTAACACGGTGAAACCCCATCTCTACGAAAAAAATACAAAAAATTAGCCGGGCATGGTGGCGGGCGCCTGTAGTCCCAGCTACTCTGGAGGCCGAGGCAGGAGAATGGCGTGAACCCGGGAGGCAGAGCTTGCAGTGAGCCGAGATTGCGCCACAGCACTCCAGCCTGGGCGACAGAGCGAGACTCCGTCTCAAAAAAAAAAAAAAAAAAAAAAAGAAAGAAATAAAAGATCTAAAAACGCACTGAACTCTTAAATGCCGTAAGCTGTCGTGTTAAGGAGGGTTTGCATTACCTTTGCATTACCTGGTAGGTGAGAACCTCAGGCTTTCGGGTGGTACTGCTTTGTTAGCACTTGAGAATTTGGAAAGCACTTTCTGATATTCTCTTCTGAGTTATTCCCCCAAGATGCATTGTTCCCATCTTACAGATGACCAGCTGAGAGGTGAAATCAGGCTCCCCTCCTATATCACGTAAGTTTGAAAGCCAGGGGAGTGATTGAACTGGGATGCAATAATAAAGGGAGCTCTGGGAGGGGAAGCACCTGTTTTTTCTGGCTGATTTTTCTTGGAGTTCCTGCAGGCAGGATTCTAGGCTAGGCACTTCGGTGCAGGGACTCTGCCACTTGGTACTCCTGATGCAGCTCTGAGGGGGAGGGTGGATGAAGCTTTGTGGGGGGAAGGAATGGAGTGGGGAGAAAATGCCTCCTTGGAGAGGAAAAAAACATCCATTATCAGTGGCTCCTACCCTACCCCAACCCTCCTGTTTTCCACCCACAGCAACCCCAGGGAGGGAGATAAGAGCTCCAGGGGAAAGTCCTGTCTTCCCTGCTCCTAGAACCAAACAGATTTGCAGTTCTGTCTTTTTGACCAGCTTCTGCTCCAGGGAAATCACTTGATCCTTTGGAGCCCGAGTTTCCTCATTTATGAAACCAGGACAGTTTCACTTTGTGGGTTTCACTTTGTGGGTTACATGAATAACAAATGTCTGGCAAACAATAAGTAGCCAGTTATATTTTTCCTTCTTACCAATTATATCAGTGACTTTGAATTTAAGGAATGAGGCAAAGGATTATTTTGTTTGTTATCTTTTCTCCATAGCTGAAGTTTTCTTTCCAGATTAAATTTTAGCCTGAAGTTTGGGAATATAAGCTGAATAAACCAAATGACTCTAAAATACATTACTTAAAAAAATGTTTTCCCCTTATTTTTTCCTGAGTATAAAGTAGTATTCTTTATTCCTGAGTATAAATAAGTATTTATTCCTGAGTATAAATAAGTGTTCTTATTATAAAATAGAACAGCCAAACCATATATACTCTAGAAAATGCGCAATAGTCCTACCTTTCAGAATTTTCTTAGTCATACCTTAACCCATATATATCTACTTCCATAGACAAACATGCACATAACCTTATATATGTTCCCAAGTGTACCTTTTGCTTTTTAAGAGAAATGGGATCATATTATATTCACTGTTTGACAACTTGCTTTTCTTTTTTTGAGATGGAGTCTCGCTCTATCTCCCAGGCTGGAGGGCAGTGGTGTGATCTCGGCTCACTGCAAACTCTGCCTCCCAGGTTCACGCCATTCTCCTGCCTCAGCCTCCTGAGTAGCTGGGACTACAGGCTTCCGCCACCATGCCTGGTTGATTTTAATTTTTATTTTTTGTGTTTTTAGTAGAGACAGGTTTGCACCTTGTTAGCCAGGATTGTCTAGATCTCCTGACCTCATGATCCGCCCACCTCGGTCTCCCAAAGTGAGCCACTGCGCCCAGCCTCAACTTGCTTTTTTTTTAAAAAAAAAAAAATTTTTAAATTTGTGTTTTAGAGACAGAGTCTCAGTCTGTTGCCCAGGCTGGAGTGCAGTGACACAGTCATAGCTCACTGCAGCCTGGAGCTTTTGGGCTCAAGCAGTTTCCCCCTCCTCAGCCTCCTAAAGTGTTGGGATTATAAGTATGAGCCACTGTGTTCCTGCTACTTTTTTTTTTCCCCCAAGCAAAATATTTTCAGTGTCTTTCCACGTGGGTACATTAAAAAATATAATAAGCAAAATCTGATCTTTACTGGTTATACTACGATCATTGTATGTCTGTTGTATAGCTTGTTCTGTTGAGGAACATTAGGCTTGTTTCCATTGTTTTCATAGTTATAACCCAGTGCTCTAGTAATCCATGAACATCTATGTATATCTTTGTGTTTCAGCAGGAGTGAAAATAGCTCTAGGATACACACCTAGAAATAGAATTGCCAGTACGACGTTTTGGTATATACTGCCATATTGCCTTCCAGTGAAGTTGTGCCAGTTTGTACTTTGTGAACAATAACTATCTGAATACTTGTTTATTTTCTCCTCCCTTATCTTTTTCCAATCTCTACCACACCTGAAATATAAACTTGAGGGCAGAGAACTTGGTCATCTTGTTCACTGCGAGGCCTAGCCCAGTGTCTAGCATACACAACTTCTTTAAATGACTGAAGAAAGTCTGTTTTTCTTTGCCTTTGCCAACACTAGTTTACCCTCTGGTAACTGCTGGGGAGAATATAGGGTCGTCTTCTTTTAATTCTCCTTTCCTTAGTGATATTAAATATTTTTTCGTTTTATTATTCTTTTTGCCTTTCATGTGATTTACCCATTTTTCTAGTGAGATTTTCATCCTTATTTATTTGTAAGACCTCCTTGTATATTTGGGATATTATAATATGCACTGGAAATATTTTCCCACTTTTTCATTCATTTCATTCCTTTTTAAATTAGTTTATTTCTTTTACCTTTTTTTTTTTTTTTTTTTTTTGAGATGGAGTCTTGCTCTGTCGCCTAGGCTGGAGTGCAGTGGCGTGATCTCTGCTCACTGCAACCTCTGCCTCCCAGGTTCAAGTGATTCTCCTGCTTCAACCTGCCAAGTAGCTGGGATTACAGGTGTCTACTACCGCACCCGGCTAATTTTTGTATTTTTAGTAGAGTCAGGGTTTTGCCATGTTGGCCAGGCTGGTCTTGAACTCCTGAACTCAAGTGACCGGCTGCAGCCTCCCAAAGTGCTGGGATTACAGGCATGAGCCACTATGCCTGGCCTCTTTTACATAATTTTTGCTGTTTGTTTTTAATTTATAGAGACAGGGTCTCTCTGTTGGCCAGGGTGGTCTACAACTATTGGCCTCAAGCAATCTTCCTGCCCCAGCCTCCCAAAGTGCTGGGAGTATAGGCACGAGCCACTGCACCTGGCCCATAATAAAAGCTTTTTTTGTTGTTGTTTTGCCAGGGTCTCACCTCTGTCACCCAGGCTAGAGTGCAGTGGCGTGATTACAGCTCACTGCAGCCTCAACCTCCTGGGCTCAGGTGATCCTCCCGCCTTAGCCTCCCTAGTAGCTGGTACTACAAATGGCTGCCACCAAGTCTGGCTAATTTTTGTATTTTTGTAGAGTTAGAATTCTGCCATGTTGCCCAGGCTGGTCTGGAACTCTTGGACTCAAGCCATCCACCCCGCCTCAGCCTCCCAAAGTGCTAGGATTACAGGTGTAAGCCACCGTGCCCAGCTATAAAAGTTTTTAAGATAAATTTTTATTATCGGGTTTATTGGACTTCACCTTATTTTTGTGTTTTCATGTCCCATTTAGAGTATGCCTTCTTCACTTTAAGATTTTAATAATGTCCATCCTTTTTTTTTTAATTAAAAAAAATCCTTTCCTTAATCGTTGATACTTTGACATTTTTTATGGTGCATAAGGAATAAATTAAGGCTCCCCAACTCTGTTACTTTCCGTATGGCCATCATCACATTGTCCCACAATAACTGACTGAATGTAGAACCTTGATATAGTGGAATAATATGCAGCCATAACAAGAATGAAGGCCCTTTTGTATGGCCGTGAAAGGTGTCTAGTATGTGTTATTAAATTAAACACCTTTCCCTCATTCCCTCAAACGCCAGCCTGAATGACACTATTAATTAGCCTTTTGGAGAAACTGAGTGGCACATTGAAAGTGGTAATGTTGGAGTTGGATGTACCCAGCTCCCAATTCTGGTTCTTCTCTTCTTTCCCAAGCTGCTGAACCTGTCAACTGTGTTTTCTGTAAAATAGGTATAACACTGACCTCAGTATAGCCTGGAGAATTATATAATATTTTTGTTGTTTTTCTTGCCACATAAGGATACTTTATTTTGGCCATATAAAATTTAGAAATGTTAGCCGGTCCTGGTGGCGCACGCCTGTAGTCCCAGCCACTCTGGAGGCTGAGGCAGGAGGATCACTTGAGCCCAGGAGGTCAAGGCTGTAGTGAGGCGAGATCGTACCACTGCACTCCAGCCTGGGTAACAGTGAGACCTTGTTACTAAATAAATAAATAAATAAATGGGAAAGATACTATAGGCCAAAACTTAAAAAAAATATAGAAGTACATATAAAAATGTTTAATTGGCAAAGAATGTGGTAAACCACATGCAAAGGTTTAAAAGAAGAAAATAACAAAGAATAAACGCTTTCCAAAATGTCGTCTCTCCATAATCTGTGAATCTCAGGCTAAACTAATAAAAAGACCAATAAATGAACAGGGGTGTGCTTTGTTATTTTTTTTGTTTGTTTGTTTATTTGTTTTAGAGAGACAGGCTCTTGCTGTGTCACCCAGGCTGGAGTGCAGTGCAGCCTTGAACTCCTGAGCTCCAGCAATCTTTAGCCTGGCTCACTTATATATTTTATAGAGACAAGATCTCCCTGTGTTGCCCAGGTTGGTCTTGAACTCCTGCTTTGGCCTTCCACAGTACTGGGTTTACAGATGTGTGCCACCATGCCTGGAATTCTTTGTTGTTTTAAAAACCAATCAGAATATATTGAAATCCTTATGAGGTTACTTGTATAGATTGCTTATCACAGCTTATAGCACATAGACATGATTTTTTTTTATTATTATTATACTTTAAGTTCTAGGGTACATGTGCATAACGTGCAGGTTTGTTACATATGTATACTTGTGCCATGTTGGTGTGCTGCACCCATCAACTCGTCAGCACCCATCAATTCACCATTTGTATCATGTATAACTCCCCAATGCAATCCCTCCCCCCTCCCCCCTCCCCATGATAGGCCCCAGTGCGTGATGTTCCCCTTCCCGAGTCCAAGTGATCTCATTGTTCAGTTCCCACCTATGAGTGAGAACATGCGGTGTTTGGTTTTCTCTTCTTGTGATAGTTTGCTAAGAATGATGGTTTCCAGCTGCATCCATGTCCCTACAAAGGACGCAAACTCATCCTTTTTTATGGCTGCATAGTATTCCATGGTGTATATGTGCCACATTTTCTTAATCCAGTCTGTCACAGATGGACATTTGGGTTGATTCCAAGTCTTTGCTATTGTGAATAGTGCCGCAATAAACATACGTGTGCATGTGTCTTTGTAGTAGAATAATTTATAATCCTTTGGGTATATACCCAGTAGTGGGATGGCTGGGTCATATGGTACATCTAGTTCTAGATCCTTGAGGAATTGCCATACTGTTTTCCATAATGGTTGAACTAGTTTACAATCCCACCAACAGTGTAAAAGTGTTCCTATTTCTCCACATCCTCTCCAACACCTGTTGTTTCCTGATTTTTTAATGATTGCCATTCTAACTGGTGTGAGATGGTATCTCATTGTGGTTTTGATTTGCATTTCTCTGATGGCGAGTGATGATGAGCATTTTTTCAAGTGTCTGTTGGCTGTATGAATGTCTTCTTTTGAGAAATGTCTGTTCATATCCTTTCCCCACTTTTTGATGGGGTTGTTTGTTTTTTTCTTGTATATTTGTTTGAGTTCTTTGTAGATTCTGGATGTTAGCCCTTTGTCAGATGAGTAGATTGCAAAAATTTTCTCCCATTCTGTAGGTTGCCTGTTCACTCTGATGGTAGTTTCTTTTGCTGTGCAGAAGCTCTTTAGTTTAATTAGATCCCATTTGTCAATTTTGGCTTTTGCTGCCGTTGCTTTTGGTGTTTTAGACATGAAGTCCTTGCCCATGCCTATGTCCTGAATGGTACTACCTAGATTTTCTTCTAGGGTTTTTATGGTATTGGGTCTAACATGTAAGTCTCTAATCCATCTTGAATTAATTTTCGAATAAGGAGTAAGGAAAGGATCCAGTTTCAGCTTTCTACTTATGGCTAGCCAATTTTCCCAGCACCATTTATTAAATAGGGAATCCTTTCCCCATTTCTTGTTTCTCTCAGGTTTGTCAAAGATCAGATGGCTGTAGATGTGTGGTATTATTTCTGAGGACTCTGTTCTGTTCCATTAGGGCCGGCCGTGGTGGCTCATGTCTGTAATCCCAGCACTTTGGGAGGCCAAGGCAGGTGCATCACTTGAGCTCAGGAGTTCGAGACCATCCTGGCTAACATGGTGAAACCCCATCTCTACTAAAAATACAAAAAATTAGCCAGATGTGGTGGCACATGCCTGTAGTCCCAGCTACTCGGGAGGCTGAGGCAGGAGAATCGCTTGTACCTAGGAGGCGGAGATTGCAGTGAGCTGAGATGGCACCACTGCACTCCAGCCTGGGTGACAGAGCGAGAGTCTGTCTCAAAAAGAAAAAAAAGATTTTTAATGTTTCATAGGTGTCTACATGGTCATGTCAAACTTTAATTATGTTTTAAATAGTAATGGACCAATTAATTAAAACGTCCTACTTACATGATTGAATTCCAGACAGTCCAATTCCAGAATAATATGTTCTTAATAATCACATTGCTGGATGTGGTGGTTCATGCCTATAGTACTAGCTACTTGGGAGGCTGAGATAGGAGGATCCCTTCAGTCCAGAGTTCAAGAGCAGCCTGGGCAACATTGCAAGACCCTATCTGTAAAATAATAAATAATATGGTCGGGTGCGGTGCCTCATGCCTGTAATCCCAGGGCTTTGGGAGGCAGAGGCGGGTGGATTGATTGATCCCAGGAGTTCCAGACCAGCCTGGCCAACATGGTGAAACCCCATCTCTACTAAAAATACAAAAATTAACTGGGCGTGATGGCACTGCACCTGTAGTCCCAGCTAACTCTACTTGGGAGGCTGAGGCAGGAGAATCGCTTGAACGCGGGAGGCGGAGATGGCAGTAAGCCAAGCTTATGCCACTGCACTCCAACTTGGGCAACAGAGCGAGACTCCATCTCCAAAAAAAATAAAAAAATTTAAAAAAATGAAAAAAAAGAATTATATTAAAATCATCTATATTTTGGAAATACTTTGAAGGAAAAAGAGTCAGCCAAAACATTTTCTGTCCAAGTTGAAGTGTGTCATAAAGCACAGACAGAAGCATTGGAGGCCCTGGCGAGTCACTCAGCAGCAGTTAGTACAGGTTCACCAGGGCAGGTCACCCCTTCACTGGGGATGTGGTAGACTTCGATTGAGAACAGATTAAAGCAAGTCCCTAAAATTTCATTTCATGACTTGATGACCCGTCTGGAAAAACAGACACACAGTCACTCACTGAAGCATCACAACCTTTCTAGTCCCAAGTGACTGCAACTGCCTGCCTGGAACCCTGCTGGTGGCTGCCCCTAAACCAGGCAGACACCTGCCAGTCAGGACAGACCGTCAGTGGGGCTGGAGGAGAGGACCCTGGCTTAATAAACTTTACACTCTCACCTTGCTCTGGTCACTGCAAAAATAGGGTTATGATTTACATGGCACATTATGGAAAACCCACATTAATGGGCCAGGTACATCAAAGGCTCTCAGTAAGTGTTCCTTTCTTCTGCCACTAACTCTGGCAATTTTCTGTGGATATTTAGAGGAGGAGAGAGGGAAGGAAGATCGGGGGTGGGAAGACCCACTTTGCTCTTAGTAAAATGGGCTCCCGAGTCAGCCTTCAGGGGCCACTGCGCTGTGGTTAGAATTACTACTTGGGGGAAAAAAAAAAAAAAAAACTATTTAAAAAAAGATTAAATTCCACCACTTCGAGAGGCCGAGGTGGGCAGGAGTTCGAGACCCAGGAGTTGATCCCAGGAGTTCGAGACCAGCCTGGGCAACTTAAGGAGACCCCATCTCTACAAAAAATATAAAAATCAGCCAGGTGTGGTGGCATGCATCTGTGGTCCTAGCTACTCGGGAGACCGAGGTGGGAAAATTGCTTCAACCCGAGAGGTCAAGGCCACAATGAGCCGAGACTACATTGCTGCACTCCAACCTGGGCCACAGAGCGAGACCTTGTCTCAAAAAAAAAAAAGAGATTACTGCTTGGAAGAATGTGTAGAGTCTCTGCTCTGAATGAGGAACATGTTTTGTGTTTTGTTTTGAAGGAACCACTCTTGGTCAGGCACGGTGGCTCACGCCTGTAATCCTAGCACTTCAGGAGGCCGAGGTGGGCGGATCTCTTGAGGTCAGGAGTTGGAGACCAGCCTGGCCAACATGGCGAAACCCTGACTCTACTAAAAATACAAAACTTAGCCAGGCATGGTGGCTCATGCCTGTAATCATAGCTACTTGGGAAGCTGAGGCAGGAGAATCACTCAAACCTGGGAGGTGGAGGTTGTGGTGAGCCGAGATCGAGCCACTGCACTCCAGCCTGGGTGACAGAGCGAGACCCTGTCTCAAAAAATGTATAAATAAAATAAAGGAGCCACTCTACACAAGTAACTACCATGATTGTTCCAACCCCATCATTTCACAAGAGAAGGAAGGAAGCCCACAGTCAAGATGGAATGTTCATGGGTCACACAGCCTGCAGTGGAACTGGGAGGGGGAGGGGTCTGTTTTCACTAAGCGTCACAGTGATCAATAGGTGTATTAGGGGTTGTTAGCCACTGCATTGAGGGTATAACAGGTGACTTGCTGCTCTTCTTCACCTCTTTCTTTCCATGGGCAAAGAAGACAGCCGTGCAAAGAAAATGCCCTGGCTCTGTGCTTTGCAGGTTGGGGATCTCTCCTGTGCCCAGCCAGGTGCACTGTGCTTGGGTGGATTTGGGAGATTCTTGACCCTCTTCTGCCATTCTCCAGCCAGTGACTCTGCCTGGAACCTTCCATTTGGGTGCTTAGAGGACCCTGTGAGTCCTGAGTGGTACAGAGAAACCACACAAGCTCTAGGAATTCAGAGCATGGGCGAGAGTAGATTCCTGAAGTATAAGGGCTGGAGGGAGCCTACTTCCAATGTTCATGGACCAGCATCGTCTGCAAGTTTGTTAGAAATGCAGAATCTGGGCCTGCTGCAGGACAACTGAATCAGAATCTGCAGGTTGCCCCGCGGTGATGAACATATTACAGTTTGAGAAGCACTGATCTAAACTTTCTACCCCCGACCCTCCCATTTTATAGGTGGGTAAATTGAGGCTCAGAGATGCTATGTGACTTGTCCAAGAACATAGAGTGGTACTTCAGTCAGTCTCTTTTTTTAAAAAAAAAAATTTTTTTTTTTTCTTTTAAGAGATGTTGTCTTGCTCTGTCTCCCAGACTGGAGTACAGTGGTACAATCATGGCTCACTGTAGCCTCAAATTCCTAGGCTCAAGCGATCCTCCTGCCTTAGCTTCCTGAGTAGCTGGGACTATAGGAGCGTGCCACCATACCCAGCTAATTTTAAGACATTTTTGTAGAGACAGGGTCTTGCTATGCCTGCTGGTCTTGAATTCCTGGGCTCCTATCTCAGCTTCCCTAGCAGCTGGGATTACAGGTGAGAACTGTGGTGCCTGCTTTAAAACATTTTTATTTTTATTTAAAAGAAATATATATTAAAAAAAAAAAAAAAAAAAAAAAGACAGGGTCTCCTTATGTGGCCGAGGCTGGTTTTGAACTCCTGGGCTCAAGGGATCCTCCTGCTTCAGCCTCCCAAAGTGCTAGGATTACAGGTGTGAGACACCATGTTTTTTAAAAACAGCTTTACTTGTAGTCCCAGCTACTTGGGAGGCTGAGGCAGGAGGATCACTTGAGCCCAGGAGTTTGAGGCTGCAGTGAGCCATGAATCCCACTGTATCCCAGCTTGGGCAATAGAGCTAGATAGCATCTCTTTAAAAAATGGGTGTGGTGGCTCATACCTGTAATTCCAGCACTTTGGGAGGCTGAGGCAGGCGGATTGCTGGAGTCCAGTAGTTCGAGACCAGCCTGGGCAACATAGCGAGACCCCATGTCTACAAAAAATACAAAAATTAGCCAGTTGTGGTGGTATGCGCCTCTAGTCCCAGCTACTTGGGAGGCTGAGGTGGGAGGATCACTTGAGCCTGGGAGGTTGAGGTTGCAGTGAGCCATGATAATGCCACTGCCCTCCAGCCTGGGTGACAGAGTGAGACCCTGTCTCAAAAAAAAAAAAAAAAGCTTCTTCATTGTGATATAATTCACATACCCTACAATTCACCCATTTACTGTATACAATTCAGTGTTGTTTAGTATTCAACTTAATATACTAAGCCATCACAGCTGCTTTTAGAACACTTTTATCCTTTCTTAGAGAAATCCTGCACCCCTAGCAGTTACTCCCCATTCTCCTTTCCCTGGCCCTCAGGCAACCAGTAATCTACTTTATCTCTACACACTTGCCTATTCTAGACTTTTCGTATAAATGGTATCACACAAATGGTCTTTTGTGGCTGGCATTTTTCTGTCACCATGATGTTTTTAAGGGTGTTCATGTTGAACACGTATCAGTATTTCATTCCTTTTTTACTGCTAAATAATATTCCACCGTGGGATGTACCACTTTTTTTTTTTTTTTTTTTTTTTTGAGATGGAGTCTCGCTCTGTTGCCCAAGCTGGAGTGCAGTGGCCGGATCTCAGCTCACTGCAAGCTCCGCCTCCTGGGTTTACGCCATTCTCCTGCCCCAGCCTCCCGAGTAGCTGGGACTACAGGCGCTGCCACTGCGCCTGGCTAGTTTTTTGTATTTATAGTAGAGATGGGGTTTCACCGTGTTAGCCAGGATGGTCTCACGTTTTATTTAAACTAAAAGTTGATGGACATTTGGACCGTTTCTACTTTGTGGCTATTGTGAATAATGCTGTTGTGAGCCTTTGTGTAAAAATTTTTGTGTGGACCTATGTTTGCACTTCTCTTGGTTATATCTGTAGGAGGGGAATTGCTGGGTCAAATGGTGACTCTGGAACTGCCAGACTGTTTTTCAAAGCAGCTATACTATTTTACATCGTTACCAGCAATACAGGAGGGAGCCAGCTTCTCCCCAGCCGGCACTTGTTATTTGTTGTTGTTTATTGTTTAGTGTGTGTCTTCATGATGGAGAGGGTATGGGTAACAGGCTGGCGGCCATCTGCCAGCCTCATAAAGCAGGGTGCCCCAAAACTGGGCCCCTGTAGCACACGGGAACCAGGGGTTCAAATGCTGGGAGGATTCTTTGACTCTTCGGTCTGCTCCTCTCTGGGCAGCTGCCTTCTGCAAGCTCTGCCCACCAGCATCCCTGCCCCTCTGGCCAGACAGCAGACAGCAAGGCCACCAGAGCTTCCTGAGAGCACACGGCCTCAGCTGCCTAGAGAGACAGGTGCTCTCGTTCCCCTCCTGATTCTACACTCCCAGGAGGGGACTGCGGGTCTGGCTTGGTCACCTGCTCACCTAGACCAAGGTGGCCCAAGAGGTGGGCCTGGCGTAACTGACCCTGGCTGTCCCCACCTTCCCCATCTCCACTCTGCAGCCAGAGGCTGGGAGTAGAGGAGCAGTTCCAGACAGGGTCCTTAGATACCCCGAGAAGCAGGCTCTGTTGCCCTAGGAGACTGCTCCGGAAAGGCCTTCTCACCAGAGGCTGGGACATGAAATGGGGCTGCCTGGGGAAGGCAGGTGGTGGGGGTTGGGTAAGAACAAGTGCAAAGCGAGTGGCCAGGTGGGCTGGGCCCTGCCTTCGAGACCTGGGGTCAAGTGATGTGGTCATGCGGCGACCCTCAGCCCGGCACATGGGTCCCCCCTCCTGAGCCCCAAGCCTATGTAGGTGGCAGGGCTTGGAGGGGAGGTGCCTGAGTGAGTCATGATTCTGCCCTTATCTTTAGAGATTTGGTTTTTCTACTCTTTACTGTCCTTTATCCTACTAACTTACAGGGCAGGTTTTTTTTTCTTTTTTCTTCGGGTTTTCAACATTTATTTTTTGGCAAGTTAATGCATTTACTTGGTTCAAAATTTAAGTGGTAAAAGGGATTGTGGTAAGTCTCCCATCTCTGCCCCTCCAGTGCCCCTCCTCAGAGGCAGCTGATGTTATCCCCGGCCCCAGTATATTTTCAGGCATAAACAAGCAAAGATGCTTATCTGGCCTTGTCTTAAACACACACACACACACAGGGCAATGATCTACGTGTTTAGGATTTCTGTAGGCCTTGTCCAGTCACCCTCCAAAGAGACAGTACCTGTTGATATCCCTACCTCTGGTACAGGAGGACACCTGTCTCCACACTTGGCATTGTCAGCATTTTGAATCCTTTCTAATACGCGTGGAGCATAGCAGCATCTTATTTTGATTTGCGTTCCTTTGATTTCTAGGAACTGTTGCAAGTGAAACTAAGCATCTTCCTGTGTTTCTATGCCCTTCGTATGTCTTTTGCCAAAAACTGACAGTTGATATCCATGGCTCATTTTTCTTTTGGCTTTTTGCTTATGGGTCTGCAAGAACCATGATATTAGGTTAAACCATATGCACTTGCCGTTTTGTAAATCAAAATCGGTCAGTTATCTACGGTTTCTTATTGTTCATCTACTATGGATACAAATTCAACTAGCAAAACTGGTGAATTCCTATGTACCAGCAATAACAAAGTATAAAATAAAATAGAAAAGGGCCAGGCGTGGTGGCTCACGCCTGTAATCCCAGCACTTTGGGAGGCCAAGGCGGGCAGATCACCTGAGGTCGGAAGTTCGAGACCAGCCTGACCAACATGGAGAAACCCCATCTCTACTAAAAATACAAAATTAGCTGGGCGTGGTGGTGGCTCACGCCTGTAATCCCAGCTACTTGGGAGGCCGAGGCAGGAAAATTGCTTGAACCCGGAAGGTGGAGGTTGTGGTGAGCTGAGATTGTGCCATTGTACTCCAGCCTGGGCGACAAGAGCGAAACTCTGTCTTAAAACAAACAAACAAACACAAAATAGAAAAAAGAGACACTATTCCCAGTATGAGAGCAAATGAAACAATTTAAAAAATGGTTGTTAAGTGTCCAAGTACTTATGAGTATGTCAGTGTTCATATAGCGACCCAGTAGATTTTGTGGAGGGGAAATACATTTAGACGTAAAGGTGTCAAAAATAGTAGTGAGAGTTCTGGGTACCCTGTCCTCAGCTTCCCATAATGTAACCTATTACATAACAATAGTACAATTACTGAAACCAGGAACCGACACTGGTATGATTCTGTCGTCTACTACAGTCTGTGTGTGCATTTTACCATTTCTCCCACTACTGTCTGTTGTTCTGGGATCCCATGCTGCAGGGGAGTTGTCATGTCTCCTGACTCTTCATCAATCTGTGACAGTCCTTTTGTCTTTCCTTGTCTTCCGGGACCCTCAGACTTAAAGAGCTTTATTATTATTTTATTTTCTTTCTTTTTTATTTTATTGTATTTTTTTGAGACGGCGTCTCACTCTGTCGCCCAGGCTGGAGTGCAGTGGTACAATCTCGGTTCGCTGCAACCTCCACCGCCCGGGTTCAAGCAATTCTCTTGCCTCAGCCTCCCGAGTAGCTGGGATTGCAGCTGCCCGCCACCACGCCCGGCTCATTTTTGTATTTTTAGTAGAGACGGGGTTTTCAGCATGTTGGCCAAGCTGGTCTCAAACTCCTGACCTCGTGATCCGCGTGCCGCGGCCTCCCAAAGTGCTGGGATTACAGGCAAGAGCCACCCACCGTGGCCGGCCTATTATTATTTTAATTTATTGTTATCATCTTTAATAAATAAGAGACGAGGTCTCTCTGTGTTGCTCAGGCTGCTCTCAATTCCAGAGCTCAAACAATCCTCCTGCCTTGGCCTTCCAAAGTGTGGGGATTATAGGCATGAGCCACCATGCCTGGCCAGGAGCTTGATTTTGCAGCATGCTTCTCAATTTGAGTCTGCCTGATGTTTTTTAAATGATGAGATTGGAGTTATACATTTTTGGCAAGACTGCTACTGAAGTGACATCGTGTCCCCGGCAGGGCTCTGGGGATCGTGGTGCTGATGTGTCTTTTGCTGGTGCTATTCGTTTGCTGATGTAGTTAGGGTAGAGTCTGCCAGGTTTCTCCACTGTAAAGTTACCTTTCCTCCTTTGTAATTGATCAATATCTTGGGGTGGAGGGTGTGACTTGGAGGCTGTTTTCCAGCTTGCTTTTTCCCTCAATCTTTTGCTCACTTATTTTAGCATCCACTGTTGGATTGTGTCCACACCACTTATTATTGTGATGTTTGCCTAATGGTGATTTTCTGTTGATTTTCTTCTCCTTTCTATATTTGTAATTGGAAGGCTACTATAAAAGAATTTTTCCTTCTCTACCGTTAACTTATGTATTTACTTACTCTATCAGTATAGACTCATGGATAGTTATTTTATTCTTTGGGTAAAAATGAAATCACTTTGCTGTTTATTTGCTGTTTACATTGTTCAGCTGTGGCCATCGAGAGCTCCTTTGGGTTGGTGCTTGTGTTGCTCTGACATGGCTTCGTTCTTCTTGGAGCATTTCCTCACTTCTTGGCGCTACAGATGCTTAAGTCTCATCTTGTAATCTGCCTGCCCCAGCTCTGTAAACAGTCCTTTCTCTAAGGAGCCTTCAGTAACTATCTTGCAAGTGTCTACTTGGATTCATCTTATGCCAGACGTGATGCCTAGCCTGTGGCATTCATAAGCAGCTGCGAAAAGAAGGCCAAATGCCTTGCCCAAGGTCGTGCAGGTGATAGTCCATCAGGCTCAGGATTAGGGTCTGTTCCTGGCAAAGCCTTTTCCCTGAAGCATGCTGTCTTATGTGTGAGCGCTCTGTGTCAATAGACACTTGCATAATATTGCACATGTGCAAGTGACAAGGTAGGCCATGCGTGCTGGGCATGATGAGTTCGGGATTGTGCTTTCTGCATCTGCCATTATTACAGGACTGTTGGCATCCAGCCCTCCTTTCTCAGTGGTAATGATGGCCTCCATTATGTTTTATGTGGCATTAATTACCCAAACCAGTAACTGTTGGAAAGTAAACAACCTGTAAATCTTGGCTAGCTCAGGCAATTGCCTCCTGTTTTTGGGAACACCGTGATCCAGGCAGGAGGCCCTGCGCTGGGTTCTGCTCACTGGGGCACAGCCACTCTAGCTTTCCATGCTGCTCTGCAGGAGCACCTGGTGGGCACCACCCAGGGGAGGCCCGCTGGGAGAGGGGCAGCCTGCTTTGGGCAGTGCTGTGGTTGCAGCAGCAGACCCTGCAAGACGGTGGATGGCCTGGTGGAGTTATCCCTGCCTGGGGGAGTGTCCCAGCTGGCTCTGTGACCTCGGCAGTTAGGTCACTTGGTGTGTGGAGCTGTGTGAGGGCTGGAGGACAGTTTCTGTGTGCAGCCCAGAGTACAGTGACCTCTGCTTGGGTGGGGCTCTGTAGGAGGGCGCATACAGTACCTGTTATTTGGCTGGCCTTTGCTGAGTACTTACTATTAATACATGTGGGAGGGAAGTACATTATCTCATTTAATCCTCACAAGACTTCTGCAAAAAGCATTTTGCAGATGTTGAGAGTGAAATGCTGAGAGGTTTAAGAACTCAGCTGTGGTCCTGGAATATGGGAGGGTCTGACTCAACGCAGGTGGTATATCTGACCTGACCCCAGCTCCCTTTCCCCTCTTGTCCTGGGCCAGGCTGTAGGCTGCTGAGTCTTTGCCATTAACTTGCACTGTGATATTGCGCACGTCAGCACCTCTCTGGGCCTTGGTTTCTTCATCTCTGAAATGGGCGCAGTCATAGTGTGCTGTGGGTCCTTCAGGGTGATCTCTCGATGAGACCCTGGGTTGATGGGACCCCCTGTCTTACATGGGCTGTGTGTGTTTCGTGCTCTATGAACTGGACTCCCTTCCCCAAATACCACCTGTCTCATTGGCCTTTGGGTACCAACCTGACACTGGGAAAATAAATACCAAACGCTGTATTGTGAACATCCATTATGTACTTGGAACAGTGTGGCGTATGTTCCCCTCTTTTCTGTTTCCTATTTTTCAAATTCAGATGCAATATGTCCCTAGTTGTTTTTTTTTTTTTAAGCCAATACTGAAGATATATCTAATTTAACAAGCAAAAGTCCTTCTCTTCCCATTGTTAGATGTATATATTAGACTTACAGATATATGGGTTTGAGTATAACTTACTTCAAAACAAAAGTGCAGTCACACTGTATACATACTCAGCAACTTGCTTTTCGTGTGTGTATGGTGGATGACTTTTTACATCTATAACAGATCTAGGACTGCCTAAGCCTTTTTGTAATCCTAATTTTAAAATTATTTTTTAACTTCTAATTCAAAGTAATTTTCAATTTCAAACTATGGAAGAATTAAAAAGTTATTACAGTGAGTATGTGTATCCTCCACTAGATTCACCAGTTTTTAATGTTTTGTCATACTTGCTTTATCCCTATAGATGCACCTATGTGCATTTATGTGTATCTATCTATAGATGTATATATATCTATAGCTCTATAGAAGGATGTATAAATAAGGATAGCTATTGATTTAGATATCTCTATTATATATATTTTTTCCTCCCTGAATATTTTGAGAGTTAGTTGCAGACAACATGTTTGTTTGTTTGTTTGTTTGTTTTTAGGCAGAGTTTCACTCTTACTGCCCAGGCTGGAGTGCAGTGATGCAATCTCAGCTCACTGCAACCTCTACCTCCTGGATTCACTTGATTGTCCTGCCTCAGCCTCCCAAGTAGCTGGGATTACCCACCTACTCCCAGCCTCCCAAGCCTCCCAAATAGCTGGAATTAGCCACCGCGTCCGGCTAATTTTGTATTTTTACTGGAGACAGGGTTTCACCATATTGGTCAGGCTGGTCTTGAACTCCTGACCTCAAGTGAGCCACCACGCCTGACCAGACAACATGATCTTTTATTCATACTTTAGCGTGTATTTCCTAAGAACAAGGATATTCTTTTATATAACCACAAGCACATTATCAAATTTGGGAAATTTAACATCAATATAATACCCTCACCTATCATCTATCCCTATTAAAATAGGGCCAATTGTTCTGATGTCCCATAGCAGCTTTTTGCCTTGATCCAGACCCAGTTCAGGACTGGACGTTGTGTTTAGTTGTGCCACTCCTGACCCTGCTTGAATCGGGACGGATCCTCAGTCTCCCCTCGTCTTTCATGATGTTGATGCTTCTGAAGGGACAGGCCAGGAGATTGTAGGCGGTCTCTCTGTTTGGGTTTGCTTGTGTTTCCTCATGATGAAATTCAGGTGGTGCACTTTGGGCAGAGACAAGAAGTAGGTGATGCCACATCCTCAGTGGTCCTTGCAGGAGGTGGACATGCTACAGACCACTGGGTGAAGCTGTGCGCCTCTTCCTCTGTGATGGCTCCATGGTTTAGTAGTAACGTGATTGCTGACCATTTTGTTGATTTCCAGTTTGGGGCTGTAGCAGTACTGCTGCTTTGAACATCCAGCCTTGTTCAGGTTTTTTTTAGCACATAAGCTGGCAGTTCTGTAGACTGGAGTCCTGGTGACGGGATGGCTGGGCGCTTATTAATATTGATGGGTATTGGCCAAAGTGCCCTGTAGGCTGTGGCTTGTTACCTCCCAGCTCCAGCATGTGTGAGGCGAGGGCCCGTTTCCCCACATCACTGTCCTTGTGGCCTGCCAGCAATCTGTTAGTTTTTTGCCGTCTGACAGATGATCAGGCACGGGCTGCGTTGTTTTCATCTGGCATTTCTTTATATGAGTGAGGTGGAGCATCTTTTCGTGTTCTTCATGGTTTGCCTAACAAGTTCCAGCTCTGTTATTTGCTATAAGGAATTTAGCACCAAATTCTGCCACTGTTAATTACAAACTGACCACGTACCAGTATTGTCCTTGGCACTGGGCGTAGGGGTGACCTGGTTCGGGTGAACCGGTGGCGGGCCTGTTCTCAGAGCTTTCCGTTGTCCATTGAGGGGCTGTGACTTAGCCCTCATTCAAGGAAGAGGGGTGGGCAAAGTTGCAAAGTGCCAAAAGAAGTTGGGAGGAAGGAAGGAAGTCAACAGGAAGAAGAAAAATTACATGAAAATTCCAAGTTTAGTGTCTAAAAACACAGTGCTTGAATGGATTGCAGCCCTGCCCATTCATTCCTGTGTGGTGTGTGACCGCTTCCTGGCTGCAGCGGCAGAGTTGAGTAGTGTGGGCGGCCTTAGGTCCCACCAAGCTGAAGATGGTTGCTGTGCAGCCCTTCACGGGGAAGGTTTGCTGATGCTTGGGCTGGAAGGTGTTGGACTTGTGGGTTGCAGGTGAGAAGAGGGAGAGCACAAAGGTTAACTGAGTACTTGTGTATTTTATCTAGCCTTCCCTCCGCCCCCTGCTGCTCTTCAGGTGGGTAGAGGGCAGGAGGGGCAAGGGGGCGGAGTCTGAGCACAGCTGTAAGATTGGGGTAGAGAAGTTTCCACACCCATTTGTGTGGCTCAGAGCCCTTGGGCAGGACCCAGGCCATCCTTCTTGTAGGGTGGTGGGGTGTGGCAGGGTGTGGCAGCCTAAATCCAGCTGAGGAGCCCCACCCCTCCCCTGGGAGGGATAGTACTGCCTGGACACCCTCAGGCTATAGCTGGAGGGCAGGCAAGAGGGGGCCTCAGCTCAGCCTGCAGTGGGGGTGGGTGGTGGGTGGAGCCTGTCACTGCCCCTCCCTAGCCCCTGCCACTCTCAAGGTCACCTTGGCTCCTCTGGGCTGGGCTGGGCTGGCAGCTACCTGCTCGCCAGTTTTCATCACAAAGTAACCTGGGGCTCCTTCCCTGCTAGCTTTTAAAAGGCCTTTAATAGCCTGACAGTGTAGGGTTGGGCCAGGACTTTGGAGTGAGTCGCCTTGAAACCTTTCCAGGCACTGCATGCCCAGTATCGTTCTACCTCCTGCTGAAGCTCTTACTGGACCCAGAGGTTTCCTGGGGCCGTTGCGAGACCTCCTGTATGCCAAAGTCTCTGCGGGGTGCACCTTTAACCCTCCAACAACCTATGCTCCGCCTCCCGGGTTCAAGCCATTCTCCTGCCTCAGCCTCCCGAGTAGCTGGGATTACAGGCGTCTGCCACCACGCCTGGGTAAATTTTTGTATTTTTGTTTGCTTTTGTTTTTGAGATGGAGTTTCGCGCTTGTCACCCAGGCTGAAGTGCAATGGCATGATCTCGCCTCACTGCAACCTCCCCATCCCAGGTTCAAGCAATTCTCCTGCCTCAGCCTCCTCAGTAGTTGGGACTACAGGCGCCCGCCACCGTGCCCAGCTAATTTTCGTATTTTTAGTAGTGATGGGGTGTCACCATGTTGGCCAGGATGGTCTCAAACTCCTGACCTCAGGTGATCCTCCCACCTTGGCCTCCCGAAGTGCTGGGATTACAGGCACAAAGCACTGTGCCCTGGCCACCTAGAATTTGTTATATATATTATGTGGTCAGGATTAATTTTTCCATATGGATAACCAGTTATCCCACACTATTGAGGAAAGATGGACCCATCGTCATTTATAGTGTCATGTATCAAGTTTCCAAATAAGGAAGGCTCGTCTGGGCTCCTCCTTCTTTCCCATTGTTCTGTTTCTCCCTGTGCCAAAATAACATGGCTTTAGTTGCCATGACTTTATAGTATGTTCAGAGTATGGTAACATATGTTTCAGGGGGACTAGTGTATCGCAAGGAAATGAATATCTAAATTTTATGCCCCAGTGTGGTTATACATCCATGAGAGTTCTAGCTTCATCTTGGTTCAGCGAGTTGAGGGCATGGGACAGGAGGGATTTGAGTCCCGGGAGAAGCGGGAGGGTTTAGATGTGTCGAAGAAGGTCCTGAAATAAAATGAATATCAAGAAGTTCAGGGGAAATGTAATAGATACACTCCTTGAATATTAGAGCCAGGTGGGACCTTTGCAGTAACGAAACACTGTGTGCAGTCGTCTAGCAGGTACGGAAGAGGTGGCCCGGTGGCCATGCGTCCCACCTTTGGCGTCAGACAGACCAGGTTTGATCTTTAACAGGACATTTCAGCTCTCTGGAACTTAATTTCCTTGTTTATAACATAGGGCAACAATAGACTTTTCTTATAGGATTGTTGAGAGGACTAAGTAAAATGATGTATATACAGGGCTCGCAGTGTACTGACACACAGCTACATGATGATTCAGTTTTGGTTATTTTTAGCCTATTTCCTTGATTCTAAGACCAGCTCCCCCCTCCCACATTTTACAATTCCTAAGTTAGAACAAGCTTTACCACCACCTTCTACAATGATCTGTTTTCCCTCCTGGATCATTGTTTAGAACGTAGGAAACAAACAAACAAAAACCTTAACTTGGGAAGTTACGCTGTACGGCATTCGGCACACTTTAATCTGTGTGCAAAATGGGAGCAGATGCCTTCCAGAAAGGAGAGGTTGAGAGAGAATCATGGACAACTACAGCTGTCCTGTGCCCAGCACGTGACACCCACCAGGTG
The DNA here is from genome assembly GCF_007565055.1 of Rhinopithecus roxellana. Taxonomy (NCBI): domain Eukaryota; kingdom Metazoa; phylum Chordata; class Mammalia; order Primates; family Cercopithecidae; genus Rhinopithecus; species Rhinopithecus roxellana. The sequence continues at coordinate 11,792,580 of NC_044562.1, read as the reverse complement.
GGATGTGGCAAGTGTGGAGGGTTCTGGAAACTGAGCTTTCTGCCCCGGGCTCTGCCACTTACAAGCTGTGTGAGCTTGCCCCAGTCAGGTAACCTCTCTGAGCCTCTGCTTCCCCATCCAGCAGGGCGGGTGATCCTAACTGCTGCTGCCACTCATCTGGAAAGCCAGGTGAGTGACTACCTGAGTGAGCCTTGCCACACATAAGCACTCTGTGAATGGAGCTGTTTGCCGCTGTTCCCTAGAGGCACTCCTCCCCTCTGCCTGGCTGTGCTTTGCTTTGGGGGATTTCTTCTTGTTTTTTTTTTTGTTGTTGTTTGTTTGTTTGTTTTTTTTTTTTTGAGACAGAGTCTCACTCTCTTGCCCGGGCTGGAGCGCAGTGGTGCGATCTTGGCTCACTTCAACCTCTGCCTCACAGATTCAAGCAACTCTCTTGCCTCAGCCTCCTGAGTAGAGTAGCTGCGATTACAAGATGCGCCACCACGCCCGGCTAATTTTTATGTTTTTAGTAGAGGTGGGGTTTCACCATGTTGGCCATGCTGGTCTCGAACTCCTGACCTCAGGCGATCCATCTGCCTTGGCCTCCCAAAGTGCTGGGATTATAGGCATGAGCCTCTGCGCCTGCCTGGCTTTAGGATTTCTTTATCATTCTTCCCCTGAATTACAGAAATCCTGCCTACTCTTCAAAGCCCGTGTCACATGTTTTCTCATCCCCTGGTTTGAACCTGTCTCACACTCCCCACCTCATCTTGGATGCCTATTGGTCACTTTTGGGCCCCCTTCATCTCTTATGGAATTTTCAGCATTATAATACGGCTCTTCCAGGACTGTTTGATGTACTCCAGAGGATTGTCGACCCTTTGAGGGCAGCAGTGTGTCTTAACTTTGGCAAACCCTGTAATGCTAACAGAGAACAGCACTATAGCACTGTAAAGAAGGTGAAATCACATGTATGCATTTGCTGAGTGCCTACTGTGTGCACACAGTGCGGTGGTGAGCAGAACAGACACACAACCTGTGTCTTCTCATAGCCCACTGTTCTGGTTCCTACCCACGCCCAGCAGTGATGCTGGCCAGGCAGAGAAATGCCCTTGTGCCCTAGGTCAGTTCAGCCTGCTCGTCAGCCTGTGTGTGACCTTCTGCATGGCTTTTGGGATGGTGCTGTTGTGCTGTGTGAGTTAGGTGGGAGGTCAGCTTGGGCCCACTGTGTTGGCATGGGGGTAGGCATGCAGAGGGTGGCTGGATGTCCATCTGCATGGCTAGAAAGGAGGATTTGGTGGTGAAGTGTGTGGATCAGGACCCCGCTGCTGGTGGAGAAGGCTCATGCAGCCATGATCCCTGGCCCAGGAGAAGCTGTGATCCTGGGCCTAACGCCTCCCTCAATGGCTTTACCCTCCAAGTGGCTGCCCTTATGTTCAGGCCTGGAAATTGCTCTCTACAGGACAGGAGGCGCCTGCTGTTTGGCGTAAGCTGAGGTTGCCCTGCAGAGCCTGGAGGTCAGTGCTAATTGGGCCCTGTGGCACCCGTAAACTCACTTAATGACCACCTGGACGTTGGGTCTCATGCTAGGGCCGCTGTCTGCGTTCTTTATCTGCGAAGGCAGAGGACACTGGAAAAACCAGTTAGGGTGTGTGAGGAGCGTTTTATGTCGATATCAAGGGAGTGCTGGACTCTTGGTTCAGGAGCCTGGAAATCTATGCAATCTGGCTTTTTCAGAAAGTCGGCCATGTTGAATACGGCAGCAAGACCTTTTTAGGAGTCACATCTGAACAGGCAAGTGGGCAGGACGAGAGTTTGGGGTTTGCTCATCTTCCCTCTGATGGGAAAGGCGCCCAGCACGTCACCATGAGCAGCACTGGGGTTTGGCGTGGTCAAGAAGTGTTCACTGGCATGTGACCAGAGACCTTCGGAATAGCTGAGATGGAGTATGGCCCAGTGCGCATGGCTGTGCTCAGCCAGTGTCATGGCCAGTGGGGAGCTGTGGTGAGAACTCCAGGAACATGCGCCATGTGGTTCTGCTGCCCTCCCTGTTCCTAGGATTCCCACTCACATTTGGCATCAAATTATTGCTCAGCAAACCTTTTATTTTTATTTTTATAGAGACGGCAGCTCGCTCTGTTGCCCAGGTTGGAGTTGGAGACCAGCCTTCCTCAGCCTCCTAAAGCACTGGGATGATAGGCGTGAACAAACATTTGCAATGAATGATTTAATTTCATATTCTTTGTCTATTTCATTATTCCTTGGTGAGGGTGGGAGTGTATTTGCTTTCTGTGGCTGTTGTAACAAGTTGATACAAATGTGTTAATTACATATGCATTAACTTAAAACAACAAATGATTCTCTCACCATTCTGGAGACAAGCAGTCGGAAATTCAGCTCCTGGGGGATCTTGGGGAGACTTCATGCCTTCGAGCTTTGGTGGCCCCAGGCTTCCTTGACCCGTGGCCCTGTCACTGCAGTCTCTGCCTCTGTGGTCACATAGTGCCTCCTCTCTTTTCTGTCTCTTATGTTTCTCGTAAGCACACTTGAATTGAGGGCCTACCCAGATAATACAGGGTGACTTCCTCATCTCAGAATCTTAATTGTGTCTGCTAAGACTACTATTCCAAATGTAAGGTCACATTTCCAGGTTCTGGGAATTAGGATGTGACATCTTTTTGGGGACCACCATTCAACCCACTACACGGGTATTTTAGTACTAATGAATTGTTTTTTGAGCTATATAATGGCTCTTTTCTGGGCATGTTGGCTCGTGCCTATAATCTCAGCACTTTGGGATGCCAAGACAGGGGGATCACTTGAGCCCAGGAGTTCAAGACCAGCCTTGGCAACATAGTGAGACTCGGTCTTTACAAAAATAAAAAATTAGGCATGCTGGCGTCTGCCTGTAGTCTTAGCTACTTGGGAGGCTGAGGTGGGAGGATAGCTTGAGCTGGGAGGTTGAGGCTGCAGTGAGTCTTGATTGCACCACTGCACTCTAGCCCGGGTGACAGAGCAAGACTCTGTCTCAAAAAATAAAATAAAATAAATAAAAACCCATAGTCACTGGGTTTGTTCTTCCTAGTCTGCAGTTGCATTAAGTTTTTTATATTCATATATAGAAATAATTTTAAATTTTATGTAGCCAGATGTCCTTTTCTTTCCATTGGTTTTAGGTTCAGAAAGTTCTTTCTTATTGAGTATCTTTATTGAGTATCTGATAAATAGTCATTCACGGTAGAATAAAACCTTAAGAAATTGACTTAAAAACATCGACTAATGAGAATTTTATTTATCATGTGCAACATGATGTTTTGAACTATGTATCCTTTGTATATTGGTTGAGTCTAGCTAAGTGACATAGACATTACCTCATATTTATTATTTTTTTGTCATGGGAGCACTTGAAATAGACCGTTAGCAATTTTCTAGAATACAATTAATTGTTATTAACAATAGTCACCATGTTGTTCAATAGATCTCTTGAACTTATTCCTCTTGTCTAATGGGAATTTGTATTCTTTGATGAACATCTTCCCTATTCCTCCACAAGAAATTGACTTTTTCATCTAATGATAACTTGTTTTGATATTTGCTGTGAGGATCTACACTCGGAAAGAAACAGCTAGTCTCCACATGTGATAAAATTTCATAGATCTATACACATATAAGCCTACAGAAAAAGAGAGGGAACATGCAAAACCCAGAGAAATTGAAGTGAGATCTGCAGTTTTGATAATGTACCATGGTTCCATCAGATGCTGCAATGGGGGATGCTGGCACAAGGTACACAGGACTTTAATGTCCTTTTTTTTTTTTTTTTTTTTTTAAGACCAAGTCTCGCTCTGTTGCCTAGGCTGGAGTGCAGTAGTATAATCTTGGCTCACTGCAACCTCCACTTCCTGGGTTCAAGTGATTCTCCTGTCTCAGCCTCCTGAGTAGCTGGGACTACAATCGCACGCCACCACAGCTAATTTTTATATTTTTAGTAGAGACAGGGTTTCACCATATTGGTCAGGCTAGTCTCGAACTTCCCGACCTCAAGTGATCCCACCTGCCTCAGCTGGGTGCTGGGATTACAGGTGTAAGCCACCGTGCCTGGCCATATTTTTATAACTTCTTAAGAGTCTGTAATTATTAAAAATAAAAAATTAAAAAGCTAATTAGATATACCAATACCAATTATTAAATGATTTATTGTATTGTTTGTAAAACACCCTTTATTAAGTTGCGATATATGCTAGAGTCTTGTAAAATTGTAGTTCAACATTTAATTTTGGGAAAATTGACATCATTTGAGAGATACATATATAACAGTCTTCCCTTCTGGGAGCACAGTGTGTCCTGTTTATTCGTGGTATATTTTATATTTCAATAAAATGTGTGTAGTTTCCTTCAGATTTCATAGATGTTTTTAAATGTTCTGTTATTATGGATGGATGTTTTTTCCATTTATATTCTTTGTCCAGCCTGTGCTGGTTATATGTCCCTGAATATAATTTCCATACCCTTTCAAATGCATGGAATTCTTTTAACTGGGGAACATACTTTGCATTCTCCCATTAGAGACAATGTTTAACAGGCTTCTTCGTTCCTTCAAACCTGCTCTCAGAAAGGCTGTGGTTGGTTATTTACCCTGTAATGTGAATTTCAGTAGCTGTGTTCTCTATCCTGATATATTGGGGGATTTGTAAAGACATATGAGTTAGTTTTCAGAGATTGTAATGCTAACTGTATTTTCCTGGATTCTGTTTCTTTGAACATTGTAGCGGTGCTGTCTTTAGTAGGTCACACGGTGTATTGCCTGGGGTATCCTAGCCTGACCAGGTGGGGTGGACAGACTGATGTCAGTCCAGACAGTGAGCTGGGCTGGCCATGGGCTCTCTTCTCTGCTTTGCTCCCCAGGGCCTTGAGGCCTGGATGAGCACTGAGGGTATTGAGAAGGCTGCTAGCTGGATGAACCCCAAATTTAGGAACACTCAGAAATGGAAAATGTCCCATTAACCCCCATCCAGGTCAGTCTTACGAAATCCGACTATTGGAGAATCGGAAGCTGGGCGACTTTCAAGATCTGAACACAAAATATGTCAAGGTAAGCCCCACAGGCTGTTCTCACCGCCTCGGGGAGAGAGGCCTGATTAGGGTCTGGGCACCTGGGCTTGCTGGAGTTGGGCACGAGCTGGAAGGTTAGGGAGAGGCCAGGTTCAGCTCAGCCCTCAATGGTGAGACAGCCCCTGTTTGGCTTCTCTGGAGCCTGTTGCCCAGGTGGGGATTAGATGGGTTGGCAGCGTTTAACTTTTCTGAGCTTCAGTTTGCTCATCTGCACAAAAGGGTTAATAAATTAGACATAAACACAAAGCATTTAGTAATACTGGGACAAATTGTAGTCATCACTGTTGTTGCTGTTGTTAAGTGTTACTGGGATCTGAGGAGGGGATAGTGGGCGAAGCTTGAGAACTGGGAAAGGAAACTCCAGGAGGAGGGGCCTCAAAGGTGGGAGGGTTTGCTGTGGCTCAGGGAAAAGAGGTGGGTTCCTCTTGGCCCCCACGGTCACTTGTTCCCCTGCTGGCCTCCCTCCCCAGAGCATCATCCGCGTGGTCTTCCATGACCGCCGGCTGCAGTACACGGAGCACCAGCAGCTGGAGGGCTGGCGGTGGAGCCGGCCGGGAGACCGGATCCTGGACATCGGTGAGTCTCCTGGCCGGGAGAGGCCAGGCAAGGCTCGAGGCACCCACGCCACGTTGGGTTCTTCCTGGATGCCACTGGGACTTACGCCGAGAAGGCGTTTTAGCTCGCACTTGCTCTGTGTAAAACCCCACGGGAGCTTGCAGAGCTGGCCATACACTGGGTCCTGCCCTCAAGGAGTACCCGTTTTCAGTGGAAAAGAAAGGTCTGTGGAATTGAGAGACCTGCTTACAGGGAGTTCCGGGAAGGCTTTGCGGAAGGATGGTGCCTTAAAGGATTTTGATAAGTGTTGAAGATAACCGTGAGCATCACAGAGATAGATCGGCAATGGAAATGGAATTCTGGGGCCTCAGGGACTGGCCCACAGTCCTTTGCCCATAATCCTTGTGGCCAGGTGGGTTTTGAAATTCAGAAGCTAGAATGACAATACGGTGTGTGTACCCAGAGCATTAGGGAACATCTCCAACAGGCAGCCAAGCACGGTCATATTTCTGTAGCAAAATAAAATGACGGTTCATATATAATGGGGTGAAGACGACACAGTGCCTGTGGTTCAGGTCAGGCTTTCCGTCCAGTAAGTTACGCAAAACTTTTTCAGAGCTTTCGGCATTTCACGTTGGGGTGAAGGAATTGGGACCTGTAACAGGGGTCCTTCCCTAAGTATTTGGGAGAGGCTGACAATTGCACTTTCTGTATGTGTGTGTGTGTATGCAGATATTCCACTGTCTGTTGGTATCTTGGACCCCAGGGCCAGCCCGACCCAGCTGAATGCAGTGGAGTTTTTGTGGGATCCTGCGAAGAGAGCTTCTGCATTCATCCAGGTGGGCCACAGGGAGCTTGCCCTCCAGGGGAAGACCTAGCCTTCGGGGTGGCCTGCTTGCAGTTTCTCAAAACTAACCCATCTGGAAGGGTCTGGATGAGCTTCTGCTCCCTGTCACTGAGAAGGAAACTGCAGGAGAGAGAGAATGAGTGTTGCGAAGAGTCACAGAGCTGGTTGGTCCATATTTAGGGAACAGAGTGGGGATGGTTTTCGAATTCTATCTGGGTTTTGCCCGAAGAATATATAAGCTTTATACATGAGTATTTCCCAACATAAATCATGTGAAAGTAAACATGTTTTCTATTATAGTTTCTATCGTTGAATGAATTATTTTGTTATCAAGCGCTGGTGTGGATCCAGCCTTTTGTTACATGCCACGTGAGATCAAGGTGGTGAAGGATGTGACTATGTTGTTGTGGTTGTAGTTCTGGCTTGATCCCGGCTCTCTCGCTTGCTGTGTGTCCTTGAGCAAGTCTCCTCCCTTTCTGAGCCTCTTAGTTTTCTAACCTCCCATCTTACAGATCAGATAATGAATATAGAGCTGTTAGCACTGCCCGGTCCCTAGGAATCACTCAGTAAAAGTTAGCAATCTTTTCTTTGTCTCTCTCTCTTTTTTTTTTTTAACAATTACAATATTCTTAATATATTTAAAAATTATTATTACATTGTTATTATTACAATTATATATTGGATTCTTATAATATTATTGCAGTATTATAGCAATACATTGATATCGAGTCCATTTATGTAGTAGGAACCTACCAGAAATACAGAAATGGTTCCAGCCTTCTGGTTATGCTTCCAGCCTGGCCCGAGTAGCTTGGACACCAGGACATTAGAGAGGGGTTAGGGCTGTGCTGTGGTCCCTGCCCTCCGTCTAGGATTTGCCAAGGGAAAGGAATCTGGGTGAGGAGTTAGGTTGAGGTCAATTGGGGTCAGTGACCTGGGGAGTGGTGGGGACTTAACTGGTCAGGCAGGGCCTCCACAGTAAAGAGACAAAAGTGGGGATGTGTGTCTTTTGCAGGCAGGGGAGCAGGGAGGCCACTAGCCTGATGGAGTGGACAGAGTATCGGGAGAGCAGGAAGGTCGAGGCAGGCCTGCACTGACCAAGCAGGGAGGGACGCCTCCACATAGAGGGGGCGCTTGGGGGATCCAGGGCTCTGCTCGGTGCTGCCTTGCCACCTGCGCAACATTTCTCCTCCCAGGTACACTGCATCAGCACAGAATTCACCCCCAGGAAGCACGGGGGCGAGAAGGGAGTGCCCTTTCGAGTCCAGATTGACACATTTAAGCAGAATGAGAATGGAGAGTACACGGAGCACCTGCACTCAGCCAGCTGCCAGATCAAGGTGTTCAAGGTAGGATGGCTTCGCAGGCTCTGCCCTGCCCTGCTGCTGGCCTGGCCTGTGGTCACATTCACCCGCAGAGACCCTGGAGATTCCTCTTAGAGGCCCGGCAAGGAACGCAGCATCCCTTGAGCACATGGCTTCTACCTGGACTCCTAATGCGCACAAGCTGTAAGTCCAGGCACCACAGGCTGCTGCTGTCCTGCTGGGGGCATATTTTCACCTGTGGCACCCACTCAGCTTCTGGCAGAAGCATCGGCGTGGATGTCCGTCCTGGCTGTCGGTCCTCGGTGCTACTCTATAAGAATGATTGGATTTGTACATTTTAGCTTTTTTTCTCCCAAGCACATTATAGTAGCCCACAGGTGCTCATGTCTGGATTCTCCTTAAAAATCAAAGCAAGAGTCCCTCCCTGCTGGAGGCCTGGCCTCGGATCTTCCTGTTTAGGACTTGAAGCCATCTCTTTGCAGTGACTGCCTGTTAGAGAAACATTTTCAGGGGGACCGCCTCCCTTTTCTTTCCTTGCTTCATTCCCTACAGTCGCCTGTCACTGTTTTCCATCTCTTCAATCTGGACTGATTATTTTCTGAAGACAGTAGCCAGCGATACAGCTCAGTGTCCTGTGTAGCCTCAGGGAGATGTGGAGGGTTGCATGAGCTTGCATCATTCTCGGGGCGTGAGAGCAACCCATGTCCAAGCAGGCCCCAGCCCCACAGTCCCCAGCCCCTATAGGCCCTGTCTGCTGGGGCCGCTCTAGCAGGTGTCTGCGGAGAAGTAGTGGACCCACCTCCTGGGCCGGAATTGCCTTGAGTAACCAGCCCTGATGCTTATTCCAGCTTCCTCTTGTTTCACATTCAAGTGCATTTGGAGCCTGCTGAGAAAGTTCCATCTTCTGGGTCTGGAGACCCAAGAGGCAGTTGCTTTAGACAGGACCCTTTAGAAAGCTGGGTGTGTGCTGATCTTCCCCCAGGCCGAAGGCACGGGCTCGTGGAACACCCATGCTTGGAATGGAAGTGGGAATAAATGCCCACGGGTAGAACCATAAACCTGGGGGCAACCCTGGAGACAGGGATGGTGCCATTTCTCACAGAGCCTGGGCCACAGTGAGCACTGGGCCGTGATCTGGGGACACCATCACCATCACAGCTGCAGGAGAGGGAGCTGAGGAGGAGCTGATGGAGTCTGCACTCAGGAGACCACACAGCCAGGCTGCCTGAGAGTTGTGGGCACAGGGTTCTGAGGCCCTGGCCCAGCTCCGTGGTTTGGGACGCCTTGGTTAGTCAGTGATGTCTGCCCCAAGTGGGAGGCAGAAGTGGCAGGAGGGATGTGTGTTCGTCTTTCCTGGCAGAGCAGTGGCCTCCAAGGGGAGCTGTGCTCCTCTGCTCTGCTTGTTTCCTATTGCTGCTGTCACAAATGGCCACAAATTTTGACTTAAAACTGTGTACATTTATTATCTTCCGGTGCTGGCAGTCAGAAGTCTGGAACAGTCCTCACTGGGCTAAAGGTGTCAGCGGGCCTGTGTTCCTTTCCCAATGCTCTGGGCGGGGCTCTTGCCTTTTCCAGCTTCTAAAGCCATTTCTAGGTTCATGGTTCTTCCTTTGTCCTCAGAGCTAGCAGGAGCAGGCTGAGTTCTTCTCACATGGCAGCCCCAACCTCCTCGTCTGCCTCCCTCTTCCTTTTGTAAGGATGCTGTGATTACATGGGACCATGCGGTTAATCCCGGATAGTCTTCCTATTATATCAGTTGCGTAGCAATCTTAATTCCATCTGAAACCTCAGTTCCCCGTTTGCCATGTTAGGTGACATATTCACAGGTTCTGGGGATTAGCAAACAGCCATCTTTGGGAACCATTATTCTGCCGACCATGTCCACCAAGCAGTGGGCGTGGCAGCCCTGTGGTATCACTGCCTGCTCCGGGATCTGATGATCCTGGACACCTGCATGGCTGTGTGCTGTGGTCTTTGCCTAGCCTACGGTTCACTGTTGCTCTAACTACCACTTCCCCTCATGTACAGACCGCGTCTCTGCCAGCCTTGGCCCCTGTCAGGTAGCGGTTCACTCCCTCACCAGGGATGTCAGGTTAGTTCTGCTGCTCTCACGGTGTGTTCCCTGAGGGGACGCTGTGCTGGGCAGTAGGAGAGAAGTGAAGTGGCATCTCCACCCCCATGGGGTGCCCTGTGTACCCCTCCTATAACTTGGGTCAAGCTTAGGAGCGGGGGCTCTGTCTACCAGGCTCCTCAACCCATGCCAGGCATTGCTTGGGGAGTCGGGCTGGAAGCTGCCTGGTCTCAGTGCCCCAAGGAAGGCCTTGACATCTCCTGCAGAGAGTAGGGGTGGCAGGAGCCCCTAGGCAGGAGCCCAAAACTGGCCCTAGGAATGCCTGAGGTATCCTCCCACCTGCCTGCCCCCACTCACATAACAGATGCAGCTGGTATGCACAAGCCAGGCTGAGCTGAGCCAAGTTGCTTGTCACCCCTCCCTCTGCCAGTCACCCCAGTTACTTGGAAGCCTGGCTTGTTGAAGCCACTCCCTGGGACTCTGTGTGGGGTGTCAGGGTCTCTGAAGGGAAAGGCAGGGCTCCTCTCTGAGCAACCAGCTCCCTCCAGGCCTCATCAAGGCCCAATGCGTGCCCCGCATGCAGGCTCTGCCATGGTCTGGCTACAACCCCGCCTTGCCTGTACCCTCTGTGCAGGGAGGAGGAGTCTCCTGAGGGACAGGAGCTGGAGGTGGAGCAGGGAGGCCAAGTCGTGGGAGTATGGCTGCCACACGCCCCACTCTCTCCCAGGATGCTGGATCTGTTACTCACATCCCTGTGTGACCTCTGCCATCCTGCTTCATCCAGGGCAGGCATCACTCCAAGGCAGCGGGGCCCCAACCTTTTTGGCACCCGGGACTGGTTTTGTGGAAGACTGTTTTTCCACAGAAGAGAGGGGGATGGTTTCAGGATGACTGAAGTGCGTTACATTTATTGTGCACTTTATTTCTGTTATGATTATATTGTAATATATAAGGAAATGATGATACAACTCGTCATAATGCAGGATCAGTGGGAGCCCTGAGCTTGTTTTCCTGCAACTAGATGGTCTCATATAGGAGTGAGGGCAGACAGTGACCCATCATCAGGCATTAGATTCTCCTCAGGAGCACACAGCCTAGATCCCTTGCAGGTGCAGTTCACAAAAGGTTTTGCCTTCCTCTGAGGATCTAATGCCGCCACTGGTCTGACCCGGGAGGCAGAGCTCAGGCGGTAATGTGAGCAGTGGGGAGCAGCTGTAAGTACTGTGAGGTATTTACTTCACAGTAAGATGACGATGAAGCTTTGCTCACTCACCTGCTGCTCACCTGTTGTGGGGCCCAGTTCCCAACAGGCCGTGGGACCGGCACCAGTCTGTGGCCTGGAGGTTGAGGACCACTGCTCTAAGAGATGCTCCCTAAAAACCCTTAATCTGGGAGCCAAAAGCCATAGCCTGAGAAAGGTGCCCCCTGGAATGAAAATCCCTCAAGGTGCCATTGAGCTTGAACTACTGTTTTCATCATCTGCCCACCACACGTAGCCTGCTGTGTGCGTAGTAAAACTGCTCGGTTCCAGCGCTGCTCGGAGTCTTTACATCTGACTTCGCCAAGTAGGCATGAGCTCATAAGATGCAAATGCTCAGGAGACTACATAGCGAGGTGGAGAAGGCCCCCCATGGTGGTACCTGCGGGGCCAGCCTGCGATGCAGCTCACCTGGCCACTCTCACTTGGATCCTCTCCCATCCTGGTGAACCCCTTCAGCCTCAGTTTCCCACTCTGTAAATGAAGGGAATAATAGTAGGCGTGAGGCCTACACACCCTTCGAAAGTTGCCACAGTTTGCAAAGCACCCGCGATTGTCAGGCTCTCTCTCTGGATGGAGACGTTCCCCTGCAGACAGAGTGTAAGCTGGGGCTCAGCAGGTGTCCTGAGCGTGGAGGGTAAGGAGGCCTTCCGCTTATGGCCAGGATTTCTCAGGTTGCAAGCACAGACTAAATCCAGACCAGCAGCCTGTACTTCTTCCACTTTCGACTGCTCTCCCTGGGTAACCCGAGGAATGCACTAGGATTCCTTGTGGGTCCCCAGGGTTCCTTTTCATAAGCGAGTGGCCATGGGAAACAGTCTTTTCCCCTTGAGCAGCAGAGTGCAGGACCCGTGGCAGGTTCCGAGTTCCTCAGGTGGGGAAACAGGCGGAATGGGAGGGGAGATAGGTGCTGTCCTGCCCCTGAATTCCTGCGCCCTGGGGCCCCGGGTGAGGTGGGAAGCAGGAGAGGGCTTGGGGGCTGCTGCCTCTGTCAGTTTGGGACTAATTGGACTCTGTACTCTGTGCTTGCAGCCAAAGGGAGCCGATCGGAAACAGAAGACTGACCGGGAGAAGATGGAGAAAAGAACTGCCCAAGAGAAGGAGAAATACCAGCCGTCCTATGAAACCACCATCCTCACAGAGGTGAGCCGGCGGGGTGCGGCGACAGAGCCTCCAAGGGCCTTGCACCCGGCGCAGGGCTGCTGGCTGAGATTCTTGGAAAATGGCCCATCTTGGCTGACTGCTTCTGAGAGTGCTTACTCCGCTGTGGTAGGTTCCAGTGTCTGGAGCTCGTGTCCATCTGATAAGACCCAGTGGCCCGGGAGGCATTTCAGAAATAACTTCCAGCTCTGCTCCCTTTGAACGCATTTGTGCTTTACCAATTTAGGTTCCTTTGTGTTTTTGAGTAGGTAATGTATTCACATGGTTTTAAATTCCAAAGGTACGAGAGAGTGTACAACAGAAAATATCCCTCTCAGTGCCATCCCTGCCTCGTGGTTTCTCCCCTCCAGGTCAGAAACCTTGTGCATCTGGCCCAACTTTGTCTGCAGGGGAAGCCAGTGTAGACACATGTTTGCCCCATGCCTGCATTTATACACCAACAGTGTACATAGACACACCTTGCTTTTTTCCATTATTAGCTTATCTTGGTGCCTGATCCCTACAGCTTTCTAGTTCCTTACCCAGCTGCGTGCCGTCGTGTGTGATGGCCTATTGGTGGATGCGGGGTCGTTTCTGAGCTCTTGGAGTTTCAGGCAGTGGTGTAGTGAATATGCACGTGAAGGTCTGCACACGGGAAGCAGTCGGCAGGTTTCCTTTCTCAGTGGGATCTCTGGGTTGGAGGGTGTCGGCACTTGTTATTTTGCTGCCTGGTTGTATTTTCTGTTAACCCGGACAGCAATGCCAGCCTGCTCCAACTCTCCATATGTCCATGGGAACTCCTGAGGAGCTTGTTCTTCCTCTTCCCTTTTTTCTTTTTTTTTTTTTTTTCTTTTTTTTTGAGACAGAGTCTCACTCTGTTGCCCAGGCTGGAGTGCAGTGGCACAGTCTCGGCTCAGTGCAACCTCGGTCTCCTGGGTTCAAGTGATTCTCCTGCCTCAGCCTCCCCCAATACCTGGGATTACGTGCATGCGCCACCACGCCCAGCTAATTTTTTTGTATTTTTATTAGAGATGGGGTTTCACCATGTTGGCCAGGCTGGTCTTGAACTCCTAACCTCAAGTGATGTGCCCACCTTGACCTCCCAAAGTGCTGGGATTACAGGCGTGAGCCACTGTACCTAACCTCTTCCCTTTCCGAGTTGCAGCTAGTGCCTCCTTTTTTACTGGGAATTTTTGTGTGACTCTTTCCCACTGTGTTCTGCAGTCAGGCTAACTAATTGATGGTGCTATTTGTTCATTGAGTAATTGGACTTCCTCAGAAGGCCCTTCACGTGGGTAAGGCCCCTGCTGGCCATGGTAGCATTAAGGCTGTTAGGGGTGAGGCTTGGAGCGTCTAAGAGAATGGTGGCCCGGTCTTGGCTGACGAGCAGCTGTCTGTATGTGTGTGTGTGTACATGCAGAAGGGTATTTGCAACAAGGTAGTGTACAAGCTAATTTTGTGGTCAGACAGATGTGCACTGGCATTTTATCTGACTGAAGGTCAGTCACCTGCCTCCCCCTCAGCCCGCAAAGGAGTGGCAGGATGCAAGGACTGCATTTATGGATGAGAGGCCAGACTAATTTCTTCCCATACTTGGTTCATGCCTGTGCTGGTGCCACTGCCCAGTGTCCCCACCTCCTGAAACCATTCTCTCCCTAACTGAGCCTCAACCTCTCCCCTCCTCTGCTGACTGCCCCTGGGAAGAGAGGTCCTGGTGAGCCGCTTGCCAGGTCTGTCCGAGCCCTTGCCACAGTGCAGTCTAGTTGAAAGGCCACCCTGGGAGGCACTGGCTGCCTCTTCTATCGGCTGTTCAGCTTTCCTCCTTGGGCTGTAGGATTTAGCACCAACAAATTCGAACCCACACTCACAACACTTAAATATTGACCAACACTGTAGTTTGGTGGGTGATAGTAAATCTTCAGGAATGCTTCAAATTGGCCCCCTCTGAAGAGGCATCATTGCGGGCAAGGGAAGAGAGGAACTTTTTCTGCTGGATGGACTTTCTCCAGCAGGCAAAACCTGTACATCCTTGCTTCCTTTGGGAGACTCCACATGCATTTGTTTTTGGCTTCCATAGTAGAATGTTTTTGAGGGCAAGGATCACGTCTTTCATGTTTGTGGATCTCCCGTAGCCCCTAGCAGAATGTCTCAAATGGAATGAGCATGGTCGAATCTCACTGAGAGGAGCTGCTTTTGGTGATTGCGCAAGGACCTTTGCCCCTGTCGGCAGGTTCTTTTTGCAAATAGCGCAGGTTGTAATACTGACTCTTACTGCTTATTTTTTTGTTTGGAAGTTGCCTGTGGCTCAGCACTCCCTATAACAGACATTTACACGAATTTGTCTCTCCCGGGAAAAGCTGTTTCTGAGCAACCGGCCGGTTTTGTTTTTTCTCTCTCCTGGACCGACTCAAAAATCCCATGACTGTGATGTTTCCTCTCTGGTGTTACTGCTGGGAAGCCCAGAGAGACCCCTTGCGCGCTTCCCTTGCTCCAGGGGTGACTTCTAAACATTTCTGCTGGTTTCCTTCTTGTGGCCCTCAGAACCTGCCTGGCCGTGGCTCGTTGTGGGTACTGGGGAAGTGCAGTTTGACAGGTCGGGGCCTCATGCATTGGTGTCAGTGTGTGCCTGCTGGGGAGGACCTGGGGATCACGACTCAGCACCTCTCCAGATGCCAGCTCGGCCCTGTGCTCTCTCCTGCAGTGCTCTCCGTGGCCCGACGTGGCCTACCAGGTGAACAGCGCCCCATCCCCAAGCTACAATGGCTCTCCAAACAGCTTTGGCCTCGGCGAAGGGTACGTCACACCTTTCTTTCTTTGGGTTCCCTGGAATGAAGACGGGCGTGCTTTCCTCTCTTAGTCTTCCTTCCCTGGGTCTCCTCTCCTTTCTGTTTGGGTCTCAGAGTAGCTAACTCATGTTGCAGTCACAACTGTCTTTAGCATTTACACAACTTTTAGTGCTCAGAAACACCCCTGTAAACGCTGTCGGGTGGGGCAGCGGCCCAGAACTTAACCTGGTGAAACCAGGACTGGCTTGAGGGTACATGAGGTCAGCCACCCGAGACAGCCTCTGGTGTCCTCTGGGGCAGAATGGCCCTCCTGACAGTGGAGCCTTAGGGAGCAGCTGTCTGGGGGGCCCTTCCTGGCTCTTTGTCCAGCGTGGTCACTGAGTGTGGGGGTGAGGGGGTCTGGCTAGGGTCCTCTCTGCCTTGGGTTTCAGGCCTTACAACACAGAAGCTGGCTTCTTTGCTGTCCCACACAGCTCTGCAGACACACAGGCCACAGGGACCCTGAGGACGCTGTGACAGGACAGTGCTGGAGCTGCAGGCAGTTTCCTAACTGTTGGGGGCTGCACGGCACGGGGCCATGGGTCACCGTGATGGCTCTGCATGCCCTGTGCTGGCAGCAGGGGTGGAAGCAGGAGAGTGCCGGGTGGGAGGCTGCCTGTTTTCTGCCTGCAGGTTCATCAGAGCCCATGTTTGGCAGACAGAACTTTTCTAATAAGAAAGCGAGATTGTCTGTGAACCTGATTTTACCAAGGAGTCCTCGGGGAAGTGGGGGTAGACACAGAAACAGTGTTATGTTTAGATTCAGGCAGACCTAGTCTTCAATCTTTGCCTTTTGCGGGGTAACTCCCTTAACCTCCCTGAGCCTCAGTTTCTCTACTGCAAAAGGAGGGTAAGAATTCTACACAGGGTCGGGAGGAATGAGTGTACGATGCTTGCACCCCGTAGACACTTGGTGAGAAGTGGCGGCTGTCTTCACTGATGACCGGTCTGGGGATCAGCCCTGCAAGGCTCTCTGTTTCCCATTATGGAGAAATATACATAACACAAAATTGACCATTTTTAAGTGTGCAGTCTGGTGGCATTAAGTACATTCACACTGTTGTGCAGCCTTCACCGCCATCCACCTGGAGAGTGCTCAGGTCTGTGCCTCCTCCCCAGTCTAGCCCCGGAGGAAGCCTGTGCACCCGCTCTCGGGAGAAAACAGAACAATGCTTTTCCTCGTGGATAGATGTCAAGCTGCAGGTGCTTGTTCACTGCAAAATAACTCGCCGTGGGATTCCTCTGCCCTCTCCTGTCACCACCCGGCAAAGGGTTTGGTGGAGGACCCTTGGGTTTGGCGGCAGCCTTCCAGGTGCTGAGGCGCTGGGTGCCCTTGTCCAGCCTGTCCTTCCCTGGGGCTGGGACTTGAATCTCCAAGTTCAAGACCAGCAGGGGTCAGCCCACAGGGGCCTGGGATGTGCTGCTGATGACTCGGGTAGGGGAGTATCGTTGACTGGGGCAGTGTAGCCTCTCAGAACTTCCTGTCTACACTGAAAAAGGCTGAGTTAGGGATTTTGAGGGATTGAACATGGGCTCCTGCTGTGTTTCTGTGACTCAAGAAATTCTTGAGGACTCATTCCACTTAGAACAAATCCTGCACCTAACGGCAAGTAAAAGTGCCAGGCTGGGTGCCGGGACGTTGGCCATGGCCCTGGGAGCCCCCTTCGTCCTCATCACTGGTTCCTTTTCCTTTGCAGCAACACCTCTCCGACCCACCCGGTGGAGGCCCTGCCCATGGGCAGTGACGTAAGTGTCTGAGCAGGGCTTTCTGGCTGGCGGTCCCTCGTGGGCCCTGAGCCGCCATCTCAAGCCTCTCCCCTCTGCCCACAGCACCTGCTCCCATCAGCCTCGATCCAGGATGCCCAGCAGTGGCTGCACCGCAACAGGTTCTCGCAGTTCTGCCGGCTGTTTGCCAGCTTCTCAGGTGAGCATCTCTGAATTGTGTTTAAAGCCCGTGAACATCTTGGAAACATGTAGCATCTTGGAAACATGCTGTTTAAAGCCCGTGAGCATCTTGGAAACATGTAGCAAGGCTGGCCACCTTCCGGGACTTGCTCTCGACCCAGGCAGCGCTGTCGTTTCGGCCGGGAGGCCTAGGGCAGTGTGGGTTCACTCGCTCACGTGCTGCAGCCCCGGGCCAGGTGCTAGACGTAGGAGATGCTGTCCCCAGAAGGTCCCAGGTGAGCGTGACTTTAGGGGGACCATCTGGGTGACTTGGTCAAGATCCCCTCTCCTGCGGGGGATGGTGGGCTCTGGTCTGCCCAGGAAGAGTCCCATTAGCCCGGCAGGGTGATGTAAGGCCCCTTATGCTTTTCCTACCCAAATACTGCTCCTCACACTGGCTCCAGAGCCACGACCTGGGAGATCAAGGTAAAGCCATGGGTGAGACAGAAAGGGGGCTCTTCCTTCTTTAAAAAGTTTCAGAGCCCTTCCTGATGGGCTCTCAGACAGAAGTCCCAAGCTAGGTATTGTGGGGTGCAAAGGTGAACTGAGCAGTGAGCCTTGCCAGCAAGTAGAGCTCATCCACAGTGACAGAGTAAAGGCTTGGCCACAGCTAGAGGAGTGGATTCCACAGACATCTGTGGCAGTGGAAGAGAAATGGCGCCTGCGCACCCTCAGCTCGGCACCGCTGAGAGCCTGTTGGGGGAAGGTCCCTGGGCGGGGAAACACAGTGACCCTGTCCTTGGGAGCTTGTAGCTGGAAGTCAGTACAGATGCATAGACCGCTCATTTCAGTGCGGTTCGACCTGTGTGATTGGGGTGGGGGTTCAGAGAGGACCCTGAGCTGGACTGGGTGGAGGAGGGGGAGGAATGCCGGCTGTGGTCTTAAGTAGGGCAGTCAGCCACCATGTGGGCACCTGCCTTGTGTGGTCACAGAGCAGGGGACCCAGGTGGAGTGGAGTGTCCCGGGAAGGAGAGGTCAGAAAGGTACCGAGGGACATGGACAGGGTGGGGGCCCTGGAAGAACAGTGGAAGGACTTCGGCTTTTACTCCCAGTGGAAAGGAAGCCATTGTGTCTATAGAATTGTACCTAAAACTGTATCTTATTGTGGTGGGAAGAGAGGGGTGGGAATCGTGGCCTTGGGCAGGCTTTCAGCTGAGGCTGAGATACTCGTACCTTGGAGAGTGTGTGGGACCAGGCTCTCGGGGACCCCCTTGGGCTTTGAGGGAAGGCAGCCCTCACGCTGTGCTCGCTTCTGTCCCCATGAGACAGTCGCCTTCCTATGTTCCTTTAAATGTGGGCCCGTCCTCACATGCTGCTGGTGGGACCATACATGGATGTAACAGTCTGGGAAACTGCTGGCAGTATCTGCCAGAGCCAAACACACCCTACGGCCCCACAGCCCTCTCCGGGGCTAGACCTGGCAGACACGCACCTGTGTAATGAACAAAGACATGTATGAGAGCATTCAGAGAGCCTGTTTATAACAGCCCAGACCAGAATCCCCCACAGCGCCCATCCACACAAAGTGGGTATGTGAATTGTGGTGCAGACATACAATGATAATAGATGATAACGGGCATGAACAGTCCGTGACTGCATTCCACACATGACTTGGAGAGAGGGAAGCCAGACCGGGAGGAGTGTCTACAGTTCAGTTCCACGTAGAGAAACTTCCGAGAACACGCACAACGTGTCTGCACTGTAGCAAGTCAGGATAGTGGCTCCCCTGGGTGGGAGTAGGGGTGGTGGCTGGCACAAGGGGCCTACAGGAGGCTGGTCATGTTCCACTGCTTGCGGTCAGTGCTGGGTCCCGGGGTGTATTCAGATTGTCAGCATCCAGCGAGCCGTCTACTTCCATATAGTGACAGATGCACACGTGGCCAGTGCCCTGTGCCGGTGACATCTGTGCATACAAACTATGTGTCAAAAAAAGAGAGAAGAGGCCAGATGCAGTGGCTCGTGTCTGTAATCCCAGTACTTTGAGAGGCTGAGGTAGGTGGACTGCTCGAGCCCAGGAGTTCAAGACCAGCCAGGCTAGGCAATATAGTGAGACCTTGTCTCTTTAAAAAAAAAAAAAAAGAAAGCGGGGCAGGCAGTGGGGACCCTTTGGCTTCTGTTGTACTCACTGTTGTGAGCACTGGCAGTTCCTGGGCTGTGATCTTCTGATTCCGTTGGGCATTTTGCCATTTTCTCTCTGTGAGTTGGTGCATCTGGCTCTTCCCCACCCCCTACCCCCAATGCTATGGGGTCTGCCGGTGCTTGGGGAACGAGCCCTTTCTCTGTGTCCCATGTAACAGGCATCGCCATTTTTCTGCTTAGGTGCTGACTTGCTGAAGATGTCCCGAGATGATTTGGTCCAGATCTGTGGTCCCGCAGATGGAATCCGGCTCTTCAACGCCATCAAAGGCCGGTAGGTGTTGGTTTCTCTGTGAAACCAGCCAGAGGCTCATGTCCTGTGGCATGTGGTGGGAAGCTCCTACCTCAGCCTCTTGGATGGCGGGTGGTCTGACCTGGGGGGACAGGGCTCCTGCAGTGTGGGGTCAGGTGTAGGAGGAAGTGTGGCAAGAGGGGCACAGGCCACAGCAGGGGAGTGAGACACTGCAGTGGGAGATGTGGCCGGCTGCCGCAGACCCTGCCTGGAGGTCCCTCCCTCTTCTTGGCTGGACGAGAGCCTTGGCCTCTGGATCTTGGCCTCTGAGCCCCTTGCCCATGTTCTCAGATACTTGTGTGGTCCTGGGCTCGGAGCTGCTGCCTCCCTGAGGGAAACTGTGGACTGGGGCCAGTCAGATGGTATCGTGCAGCCGTTTCAGGGCAGACTTCAGAGCAGCGCCATCCTGCACACCTTCCTGCTGTGGCAGAGACGTTCTGCAGCCGTGCTGGCCATGTGTGGCTGTAGAGCACTTGGACCAAGGCTGATGTCATGGACAAAATTTGTATTTAACTTTAGTGAATTTAAGTGTGAATAGCCACACATGGACAGCATGGTTTTAGAGTGAGAGCCTGGGTTTGAGTCCCAGATCTGCCTCTTAGGTGCTGTGGAATGACAGCCGTGGTCCTAGCTCCCTCGCAAGTTGTGTGAGGATGAAATGAGTTACGCATGTTCCGAGAACAATACCTGGTGCACAGCAAGCCACAGACAGCGCTTGCTCTAATTGTTGCCTGAAAACGTCTTGTATGTTGAGCTTCGTGGTCTGGGGCAGAGCGCCCCTTGGCAGGCTGTGGGGCCTGGGAGGGTCATTCGCCACCCCATGACAGGCACTCCGCGTCACCACCGCTGTCTTCCTTCCTCCCCGAGTTCTGCCCACTATTGTTTCCATCCTGGAATATTCTGAAACAACTGCGCCTGGTCCACCACAC
The DNA here is from genome assembly GCF_007565055.1 of Rhinopithecus roxellana. Classification (NCBI taxonomy): domain Eukaryota; kingdom Metazoa; phylum Chordata; class Mammalia; order Primates; family Cercopithecidae; genus Rhinopithecus; species Rhinopithecus roxellana. The sequence goes on along the minus strand of NC_044562.1, from coordinate 11,772,170 downwards.
CTAGTATTTATTTTATCTTCTCCTGCCAGGAATGTGAGGCCAAAGATGACCATTTATGTCTGTCAGGAGTTGGAGCAGAATCGAGTGCCCCTGCAGCAGAAGCGGGAGGGCAGTGGAGACAGCAACCTATGTGGTGAGTTGTGGGGAGCAGAGCTGGGACCCACGCATCGGGTCCCACAGCCTGCCTTTCAAGCCCGCAGTCTGGCCTCTGTTCATTTCCAGTGAATATGCAGGACAGTCCTGGGCTCCCACATGCCCACACATGGAAAGGGCAGTCCAGTGCATGCTCCTTGTATGGTGCGTGGTCTGACCTCATGGTGGCCCCGCAGTGTGGGTGCTGCCTCAGTGCACACCCCGAGGCTTGGGAAGGTGTTGGGAATGTCCCAGGTCTTGCTTCCAGTGAGTGGCAGTCGGGATTGGAGCCAGGAATGCCCACCCTGGAGCTTTTTGTTTCCTCAAACTGCTCCCCATGCAGCTCCTGATGAGAGGAGGCTGTCTCCAGGACCTCAGAGGCATGGCCGTCTGCCTTTCTGCTCCCATCGAGCTCTCCCAGTGGCCATGGTGAAAGGCGTCAGCCTGGGATCCTGCTACTTCTTTTTGCTGGCAGCTTGGTTTGTTTTAGGAGCAAAATTATGGCTGGGTGTGGTGGTTCACACCTATAATTCCAGCACCTGGGGAGATGGGAGGATTGCTTGTGCCCAGGAGTTCAAGGCCAGCCTGGGCAACATACCAAGACCCGATCTCTAAGTATTGAAAAAGTAGGCCAGGCTCAGTGGCTCATGCCTGTAATCCCAGCACTTTGGGAGACCGAGGCGGGCGGATCACTTGAGGTCAAGAGTTTGAGACCAGCCTGGCCAACATGGTGAAACCCCATCTCTACAAAAAAAAAAAAATACAAAAATTAGCCATGCATGGTCGCGCCTGTAATCTCAGCTGAGGCAGGAGAATCACTTGAACCTGGGAGGCACAGGTCGCAGTGAGCTGAGATCACGCCACTGCACTCCAGCCTGGGTGACAAAGTGAGACTCTGTCTCAGGAAAAAAAAAAGAAAAAAGAAAAGTGCACACCCCCACACCTGGCTAATTCTTATATGTTTTTGTAGAGATGGAGTCTCATTCTGTTGCCCAGGCTGGTCTTGAACTCTTGGGCTCCAGAGATCCCTCTGCCTTGGCCACCCAGAGTGCTGGGATTGTAGGCATGAGCCACCACGCCCACCTGTGTGTGCTTTTAAAATATTGGGCCTCTGATGAGGATTATTGGCTTATTGAACCAAGGGTTTCTCAGGTGAGGAAAAGGCTTGGGACTCTTGAATTGAATCCAATTGCATTTGCTTTTGAGGAACTTGAGGTCCCTTGAAGTTGAGTAACCCACCTTGGGTTGCTGGTGACATTTGCTCCTGCCTGGTTGGTGTGGGCTATGTCTGTGTCAGTGTCACTGTTTTCTTCCCACTTGCTGACACCATGGTGCCTTCCTGGTGCCCCCTTCTCTCCTTAGGGTTACTGTATTGAGGCTGAGTATGGTCTGTGTTGCAGGGAGGAAAAAGACTTTCACTCATTGCCCTCCAGCTATCCAAGAACACTTTAGACAGCAAAGGAGCTGAAAAGGACAGAATTTGTTCCTTCCTTCTGATGTGGGTTCACATCTGGCTGATATCAGAATTGCCTGATACTCCCTTTAGCCCAGCTGGGTGTCACTGGGCTGGGGATGGGTCTAGAGATCTCTGCATTTCACATAAGCACCCCAAGAGAGACCGAGAGGAATCAAAAGTGGCAGCCTGACTGGGTGTGGTGTCTCATGCCTATAATCTCAGCACTTTGGGAGGCTGAGGTGAGCGGATCACCTGAGGTCAGGAGTTTGAGACCAGCCTGGCCAAAATGGTGAAACCCCATTTCTACTAAAAATACAAAAATTAGCCAGGTGTGGTGGTGCGCACCTGTAATCCCAGCTACTTGGGAGGCTGAGGTAGGAGAATCACCTGAACCTAGGAGGTGGAGGTTGCAGTGAGCCGAGATCACACCACTGCACTCAAGCTTGGGTGATGGAGCAAGACTCCATTGCAAAACAAAACAAAAAGAGTGGCAGTGTGGTCCTGCCCCGCCGCCCTGGGCATGGCATTTTGACAAAGGACTTACTGCTTTCTCAGGACAGGTGGGAGGGTACAGGCAGGCTCATGCTGACGGAATGGCCACTTGGAAAGCAGCACTTGTTCTTCCTTTCCCCAGTGTACCACGCCATCTTCCTGGAAGAGCTGACCACCTTGGAGCTGATTGAGAAGATCGCCAACCTGTACAGCATCTCCCCCCAGCACATCCACCGAGTCTACCGGCAGGGGCCCACGGGCATCCATGTGGTGGTGAGCAATGAGGTGAGGGCTGCTGCCCGGCCTGCCCCAGTGACGGGCTCTGGGCCACGGGAGGAGCGTCAGAACCCCTGCCCCGGAAACACACTTGGGTTTGGGAGTGACAGACAGGTTCATCTGCATGCCACCTGCAGCTGGGGCTGTCCAGGGCTGCAGTGAAGAGTGCGGAGGCCCCTTCTGGGTCTGGATGGCTGCCATGTGGAGTAGGCACTCCTTACGCCTCCTGGGCTGGGTGCCCTGTGGGAGCCAGGAGGACAGACTCCACTCTAGCCCAAGGTGCTTATAGTCAGGGCTGTGGAGGTCACGAGAGGGGCGTTCCCCCAGGGTGGGCGACAGGCCCCAGGGAGAGGTGACATGGACTCAGGGGCCGGTGATGGCGAGGCTGTGGCTTGTGGGAGAGGAGAGCAGAGGCCTCTGCCAAGTGGTGAAGGTGCCACAGCCTTTCCGGGTGGCACAGGGCAGTGCAGAGCACACACAGCTACTGGCAGAGGGCTCAGGTATTGTGGTCTCCAGGCATCTGACCCCACTCATGGCTAGGAAGGGAGTGTTGAATATGCTTGCGACAGGGTTAGGCATTCTTTGCATGTTGTAGAACAGAGGCTTTTAAGTTTGTTCTATCCTGGACCCCTTCCACCTACTAACAGGAGTGTATACTTGTTTTTTAAGTGTATGCATAGTGACTCATTTAATCCTGCCTGCCTCTATATGATGTGGGTGCTGTTATTATCCTATTTCACAGATGGGGGACTGAGGCACAGAGGCTGAGTAATTGCCCCAGGTTGCATAGTGGGTAAGGGGTGGAGCTATAGTGGGAACCCAGGGACTGGAGCTGCAGGGCCAAGCTCTGAGCCTGCAAGGTACCTAGCCCCTGCTGAAATGAAACCTTTATTTATAATTTTTGTATTAGGGTCGGGCGCAGTGGCTCCCTCCTGTATACAATCCCAGCACTTTGGGAGGCCGAGGCGGGTGGATCACGAGGTCCGGAGATCGAGACCATCCTGGCTAACACGGTGAAACCCCGTCTCTACTAAAAACACAAAAAAATAGCCGGGTGTGGTGGTGGGCGCCTGTAGTCCCAGCTACTCGGGAGGCTGAGGTAGGAGAATGGCATGAACCCAGGAGGTGGAGCTTGTAGTGAACCGAGATCACGCCACTGCACTCCAGCCTGGCGACAGAGTGAGACTCTGTCTCAAAAAAAAAAAAAGAAAAAATTGTACTGAAAAGAAAATTGAGACGGGTCTTGCTGCATTGCCCAGGCTGGTCTTGAACTCTTGGGCTCAAGCGATCTTCCTGCCTCAGCCTCCCAAAGTGCTGAGATTACAGGTGTGAGCCACTGCGCCCAGCCTTTTGTTGTTGTTGTTGTTGTGAGACAAGGTCTTGCTCTGTCACTCAGGCTGATGTGATCTGAGCTTACTGCAACCTCCACCTCCCCAGGCTCAGGCCGTCCTCCCACCTCAGGCTCCTGAGCAGCTGGGACTACAGGCACTCACCACCACGCCAGCCTAATTTTTTGTAGAGACAGGGTTTTGCCATGTTTCCCAGACTGGTCTCAAACTCCTGGGCTCAAGTAGTCCACCCACCTTGGCCCCCCAAAGTGCTGGGATTACAGGCGTGAGCCACCGCACCAGCTGAAGTGAAGCCTTTAAACATAGAGCTGTGGCTGGGCACGGTGGCTCACGCCTGTAATCCCAGCACTTTGGGAGGCCGAGGTGGGCGGATCACCTGAGGTCGGGAGTTCGAGACCAGCCTGACCAACATGGAGAAACCCCGTCTGTACTAAAAATACAAAATTAGCTGGGCGTGGTGGTACACGCCTGTAATCCCAGCTACTCGGGAGGCTGAGGCGGGAGATCGCTTGAATCTGGGAGGCGGAGGTTGTGGTGAGCTGAGATCACGCCATTGCACTCCAGCCTGAGCAACAAGAGCAAAACTCTGTCTCAAAAACAAAACAAAACTAACAAAAAACACAGGACTGTCCTGGTGGGAGCGGGATGAGGTCGTATGCCCGCAGTTCAGCCCCCAGCAGACCCCGAGCACTGCTGGGAACTCTGAAGGCGTCTGTATAGTGAGTTATAGAGCCCCGCCTGACCCTGTACCAGCACAGGAGTGACACAAGGCCAGCATTTGTGGATTAAGACTCCGATTTGTTTCTTCCCATCCCTGGTCCTTGCCTTTGCTGGTGATGCTGCCAAGAGTGTTCCTGACCTGGTGACACTGAGTATAGAAACAGTGGCTGGGAAAAGTAGAGAAAATACAGGCTTTGGAATTAGACTGATGTCCCCACCCGAAGCTACCTCCTAGTTGCTGAATGACTTTGGGGAAATTTACTGAACCTGTCTGTGCCACAGTTTCCACATCTGCAAAACAGGGACGCATATACCTGTCACACAGGCTGGAGTACAGATAAGGTGGGAGAACAGTGGCAAGTGCCAGGAGACACTAAACAAGTGGTGGGTGGTGTCATTGACCGTGATTCTGCGGGGCACTTGTTATTTGGGGGAGTGAGTGGTGGAGAGATCTTTTTAGATTTGGGGATGTGTAAAAATGTCAGGCTTTTCAGGGTTTGTATATTTCACAGATTGGTATTACTAGTAACAATCCTCTTGCCCCTTGTCATTACAACTGCCAGAGCTCTTGAATGTTCATGAGCACTTCCTCTCAGTCCTGGAGGCCAGCAAGGTGGACTTCCCTGTCTTTTACATTAAAAAGTAGTTTGTAATTAGTATAAGAAGTTAAGCAACATAGAACAGCAGAAGGCAAATGTGAAAAACCCTTACCTGCCCCATTCTTTTCTCCTGGAAGAGTTTCCATTAGGTTCGATGTGATTCTGAAAGGCAATTTTTTTGTGCTCTAGTTTCTGTGTGTGCCCTAGTGTATGTAGGTGTGGGTTTTTAAAACATGCAGGCTGGGCACGGTGGCTCACATCTGTAATCCCAGCACTTTGGGAGGCCGAGGCAGGCGGATCACCTGAGGTCAGGAGTTCGAGACCCACCTGGCCAACATGATGAAACCCTGTCTCTACTGAAAACACAAAAATTAGCCGGGTGTGGTGGGCACCTGTAATCCCAGCTACTCGGGAGGCTGAGCCAGGATCATCACTTGAACCCTGGAGGCAGAGGTTTCAGTGAGCTGAGATTGTGCCACTGCACTCCAGCCTGGGCAACAGAGCAAGACTCCATCTCAAAAAAATAAAAAATAAATTAAAACATGAGGCAAACATGCAGCCGTACATTTATCTGCAACTTGCTATTTTTGTCACCAGTTCAACAGGTAAGAATTACTTGTATATTATTACATTCTTACATTCAAATCTAATCCAGCTTTTTTTTTTTTTTTTTTGAGACACAGTTTCACTCTGTAACCCAGGCTGGAGTGCAGTGGCCCAGTCACAGCTAAACTTATTGAAGCCTCGACTTCCTGGGCTCAGGTGATCCTCCTGCCTCAGCCTTCTGAGTAGCTGGGACCACAGGCATGTGCCACCGTGCCTGGCTAATTTTTTTTTTTTTTGTAGAGACAACATTTCGCCATGTTGCCCTGGCTGGTCTTAAACTCCTGGGCTCAAGCAATTCACCTGCCTTGGCCTCCCAAGGTGCTGGGATTACAGGCGTGAGCCACTGTGCTTGGCCTAGCTATTTTTTTTCTTTAACTCCTATTTTACAGAGGAGGAAAATGAAGCCTGAGGTTCCTAACCTGAGAGCTGACTTTAGAATAGCCAGGAAGGTGGACATGCTGTGAGGAGTGGACAGCTGTAGTGTCACCAAAGGCTTGTCACTTTGCATTTCAAAATGAATTTCCTTTTGTGAAGACAAAAGCCAAAAATGTGGGGAACGCTTGCGATTTCACGGGTCCTGAAGGCAGTTCCTTCCTCCGCTTGTCCTGTGTGCTCCAGAGTAGGCAGTGAAGCAAGTGAAGCAGAGAGCGGAACCGAAATGCCACCTCACCTAAGTAGGCGATTCTCATTCCCGAAAGTCTCCTTGCCTCTTAACACCGAATCTATTGGAAACCTTTGGTTCTTAATTGCCCAGAGTGCTGGAGGCAGCCTGGCCAGCCGCGGAGCCGGCCCCTGGGGTGCAAGGGCACTTCATTAAACAAGAGAGTTACTGATTAAGCCCATGTGGGCTCTGCGTAGGGCTTTGCATGCCCAAGTGGCTGGGCTGCCAAGAGTCCTAGATGGAGCAGGCCAGCAGAATAGAATAAATGTACTTCACGCATCATTAGGCCCCGTGGGAGGGACAGGGGGCGACAGGTGGATGGATTTGCAAGATTTGAGGCAGTAATCCAGAGCAGGCCATAAAATGTGGATGGCATTTTTTCAGTTTGAAAAAGGGTTCTGCCATTGTGTTAGCTAGTGTGTGTGTTGTGTGTATGTTTATATGTTTTATTTTTGTTTTTTTGGAGACAGTCTCGCCCTGTCGCCCAGGCTGAAATGCAGTGATGTGATCTCAGCTCAGTGCAACCTCCGCCTCCTGCGTTCAAGCGATTCTCCTGCCTTAGCCTCCAGAGTAGCTGGGATTACAGGCACCTGCCACCATGCCTGGCTAATTTTGTACTTTTAGTAGAGATGGGGTTTCACCATGTTGGCCAGGTTGGTCTGGAACTCCTGACCTCAGGTGATCCACCCACCTCAGCCTCCCGAAGTCCCGGGATTACAGGTGTGAGCCACCGCGTCCGGCCTGTTTATATATTTTAAAAATTCTTTAAATGTAAATTGTGAAATGCAGTATAAATATGGAAAGAATTTATAAAACTTACTTGTACAGTTAAAGAACCATTGAAGTACCCATATACCTGCACTCAGGTTACCAGAATGTTGTGTTAGAAGTCCCTTTGTGGACTGATTTCGTAACAGCCAACTGGCTAGTATGAATTTTCTATTAAGCATTCCCTTGTTCCTCCTCAATATATTGTGTCATTTTGCTATTTAAAAACTGTCTGTGAGTGAAATCATAGTGTATTCTTCTGTGACTTCTTTCGCTTCACATTTTGTTTGGAAGGTCACGCGTGTTGTAGTATATAGCTGGAGCTCGTTAGCACTGCCGAGGAGCATGATTTCATCACAGCTGGTTCATGCTTCTGCTGTTGATTGACGGAGCTGGTAGGAGTTTGGTGTTACTGCAGACGGTGCTGCGCTCACCAGCCTCGTGCCTGTCTTTGTGATGTAGGAGTTTGTCCAGGGCTCGTGACTTGTAGGAGAATGTAGGAAACTTCCTTGTTGGAAATGCAGGTCCCATGAACAGTGTTAGAAAGATTTACCTCCCCATCAGTAGTCTGCATTCTGGTTATATTTTTATCACTAAATCAGCGCCATTTTACAGATAGGGCCATGGAGACAGGAAGTTAAAAAGGTTGGCTTGTGCAAGGTTACTGGGTAGTTCATCAAAATTACAACTCCGAGAGGAGGCTCCTGAGCAGAGTCGTTAGTTTCCTGCCACATTTATAGACATAGGTAGTGGAACCTCCTTTATATTTTGTCTTTGGAGGATGCTGATGTGTAGGTCCTACTAAGTACCAAGATTTCTATTTTTAAAAACATTTTATTTAGTTGTTTTTATCTGTTGCTGTCAGTCACATACACATTCCTATAAAGTGTCCGTTACAGAGACTGGAAGAATCAGTCACTAGGAAAAAGCAAAAACAGTGCAAACAAACACAAATCAGTGGTCCAGTATTGAATGGTAACATCCTGATTCCCGTTTGGGCCTCTTTCCATCCTTCATATTCATACTAGATGGTTGGGGTTATGTTCAGCTTTCTGTTACTGAAATTGGAATCATGTCACACTTTGATTCTGTGTCCTCATTTTTCAGTGAATGTTGTAGCAGAACCATGTTCCTGCTGTGTTCGTAGGCACCGTGGCAGTGGTGTTTACTGTGTTCCTGCGTGTGTAGGCACCGTGGCAGTGGTGTTTACTGTGTTCCTGCGTGTGTAGGCACCGTGGCAGTGGCGTTTACCGTGTTCCTGCGTGTGTAGGCACCGTGGCAGTGGTGTTTACTGTGTTCCTGCGTGTGTAGGCACCGTGGCAGTGGTGTTTACCGCGTTCCTGCGTGTGTAGGCACCGTGGCAGTGGCGTTTACTGTGTTCCTGCGTGTGTAGGCACCGTGGCAGTGGCGTTTACCGTGTTCCTGCGTGTGTAGGCACCGTGGCAGTGGCGTTTACCGTGTTCCTGCGTGTGTAGGCACCGTGGCAGGGGTGTTTGCCGCGTTCCTGCGTGTGTAGGCACCGTGGCAGTGGTGTTTACCGCATTCCTGCGTGTGTAGGCACCGTGGCAGGGGTGTTTACCGCATTCCTGCGTGTGTAGGCACCGTGGCAGTGGCGTTTACCGTGTTCCTGCGTGTGTAGGCACCATGGCAGGGGTGTTTACCGTGTTCCTGCGTGTATAGGCACCGTGGCAGGGGTGTTTGCCGCGTTCCTGCGTGTGTAGTCACCGTGGCAGTGGCGTTTACCGTGTTCCTGCGTGTGTAGGCACTGTGGCAGTGGTGTTTACCGCATTCCTGCGTGTGTAGGCACCGTGGCAGTGGCGTTTACCGTGTTCCTGCGTGTGTAGGCACCGTGGCAGTGGTGTTTACCGTGTTCCTGCGTGTGTAGGCACCGTGGCAGTGGCGTTTACCGTGTTCCTGCGTGTGTAGGCACCGTGGCAGGGGTGTTTGCCGCGTTCCTGCGTGTGTAGGCACCGTGGCAGTGGTGTTTACCGCGTTCCTGCGTGTGTAGGCACCGTGGCAGGGGTGTTTACCGCATTCCTGCGTGTGTAGGCACCGTGGCAGGGGTGTTTGCCGCGTTCCTGCGTGTGTAGGCACCGTGGCAGGGGTGTTTGCCGCGTTCCTGCGTGTGTAGGCACCGTGGCAGGGGTGTTTGCCGCGTTCCTGCGTGTGTAGGCACCGTGGCAGTGGCGTTTACCGCGTTCCTGCGTGTGTAGGCACCGTGGCAGTGGCGTTTACCGTGTTCCTGCGTGTGTAGGCACCGTGGCAGCGGTGTTTCTGCAGCTGTGCATGGCTGGGCTCTGCCCCCGAGGCTTTCCAAAGGATGAACTCATGGTTGAAGGAACATGTTCTCTCTTTTGTCTTTCAGATGGTGCAGAATTTCCAAGATGAATCCTGTTTTGTCCTCAGCACAATTAAAGGTGAAGCCTCCCCCTCCCCCTGTTTCTTCCCCCTTTCTTGTTTAATTGAAGCGTGTGGGCTGCATCCCTGGGGTAGTTGTCGGGGCAGGTGGAGGGTGGGGCCTTCCTGCAGGATGGGCCCTTCCAGAGAGTGCTGACCTGGGAAAAGCCTTTGAGAAAAAGAAAGCACAAACTCTCTGTGAAAGCTAGCCCTAGAAATGGCAGAACAAGTGAGATTGGCCCCCAGGGTCACTTCTGAAAGGGAAATCCTGGGCCAGGCAACTTGTTCTCCGTGAACTCAGTGTTGAGTAGAAGCAAGATGCGTTGTGGGTTTCCTGGAGTCCTCTAGGAAGATCAAGCCTAGAATACAGCCACTGAGTCTGCAGGCAGCGTGGGTCGGGATGGGGGGGCGAGGGGGCCCACCTGACGGTGTGCCTGTGCTCTGCCGAGAAAGAGCTTGTGGGCCGGGAACATGTATTTATTCATAAAAGGTAGAGAAAGATCTGTTGTGGCCTTCCTAAGGGCTGGGGTGTAGGATATGTCAGAACAAAAGCCCTCTGACCAACTCATAGACCCTGGACCATGAGGAGGCCACTTCCCACCTTGTCCCGTGGATCTAGCCACTGAGTGTCTTTAGGGTTCTGGGGGCCGTAATATCCCTGAGAACCACAGTTGTCCAAATCCTCCTTGGAACATAGGTTTTCATCCTTGGGCCTAGGGCTATGGTAGAAAGACCTATTGTCAAAAAGACACTAAACGAGGCAGATGGAGGGCTTGTGAGATCCCCGCTTCTGCCAGCACGCTTTGCTGTGTGCAGCCCTGTTTTGGTGGTCTTTGCTAATACCCTAACAGCATGCCTTTTGGGACTCCCCAGTACTGTGGCGCTGCACCTTTCTTCCTGTGAAATACGCTGTTTCTCTCTTGCAGCCGAGAGCAATGATGGCTACCACATCATCCTGAAATGCGGACTCTGAGCAGCAGTGGGCCTTGTACCTGCCTCCAGCTCCCAGCCCTGTGGATCCCCATGGATGTAGAAACTGCCTCACTGTAAGCTGTGGCCTCACCAGGCAAGCTGAGGCCAGGAGGGACCCTGCCCAGTCTGTGAAAGCTACAGAGCACCAACCAGCAGAAGCCTGTGGACACCAAGTACGGTGTACAGAAAGCCAGTGGCTCCTTTCTCCCTTCCTCTTGGCCTCCAGATTTTGAATGGTTCCTTGTTCTTTTCTGTTGGTCCAACCCTGACATTCTAAAAGGGCAAACAGTGGAGACGTCTGCTCTGAAACCCCTCGTCCCTTAGTTGGAAGCTGATTGGGTATCTTGGTGCCACCTGTATTGGTCCCTTCTGACCACTCTCCTGCCTCCAGAGAAAGCTCTGCTTCACCCTGGAAGCTGGTACCTTTACCTCCTCCTCTGGGAGTTGGCTGCATGGCCAGCACTGCTGACTCGATGGGAGCAGTTCGCCCTCATTCTCCTGTTTCAGGTTTGCTTCCCTTCTCCGTGACCCTGGTCAACATCCGCCTTTCCTGTTCTTGGCTGAATTGATGGGAGTGGGGCTA